>NC_140967.1:62396774-62441774 GCF_056783735.1 Eptatretus burgeri
TGGCCGCCCCTGAATCCCTCCCGCACCCTCTTTGCGAGCCAAATCAATGAGGATGCTGCACGGTGCTGCGCCCCAAACAAGGCTGCTCAGTGTGCCCAAGACCCAGCTCACCCCTCCCTATCCCAACGGACCTGTTTTGGTCCATGTGCAGAGCATTTTCATGTAGTACGTGGCCCAAAACTATCCCAACACGATGGTACCGAGGTAGCGTACTTGCCCTTGAACTGCCTATTTTTGGTTAGATTCCCGACCCGGCGACAGTACGTTCTATCTGACCAGTGCTTCGCATGCAGGCCATCTTATCTATCACAAAGTCCACCGTCTCGTGGATGGACGTTACGTTGTGAGTCCCGTCTGATAGCATTGGTCAATCAGCTCGAGCCTGCCCAGCCAGTCTGTGAAAGACTTGGGCTAAACTTCCTTCATTTCTGACCTCGCAGCACAAGAAAATGGGAACAGTAGTAGTAGTAGTAGTAGTAGTAGTAGTAGTAGTAGTAGTAGTAGTAGTAGTAGTAGTAGTAGTAGTAGTAGTAGTAGTAGTTGCATCGTCGTAAAAGACAGGCAGATTTGTGTTGCTAGTTGCATTGTTTCACTGAAAGATAATCCACATAAAAACATGCAAATGATCATAGAAAGCAAGGGTCCAGTCTCAGACAAAGATTACATTTGAGGATACAACTTTAGGTCGTTATAGCCAGTACAGGCCTATCCTAATCAGATCGTTCATAAGAGATGTCTTTGATGGCTACTCAAAATTATGTTTCCAATAAACCAGTGGATTTGACTTCAATAGAA
Organism: Eptatretus burgeri; assembly: GCF_056783735.1. Lineage (NCBI taxonomy): Eukaryota > Metazoa > Chordata > Myxini > Myxiniformes > Myxinidae > Eptatretus > Eptatretus burgeri. The sequence continues at coordinate 62,397,570 of NC_140967.1, forward strand.
GTCCATGACCATACTCCATGCAGAGCGTTGGTGCTGCCTAAACAGTCTCCTTGGCTATTGGGCACAATCCTGGACAGGTTGCCACTCTGACACAGGATGGATACCAGCAAGCTGGCACTCAGTTTGCCGACCTCGGAAGGATGACAGGCAGAGTCAACCCCACCTGGTATTAATTCAACAGCCGAGTGGGATTTGAACTCAGGATCCTCGGATACCATGCCCACCACCCTAACCATGAAGTCAACACCAGGCATAGAAGTCCATGAGGTCGCCATAAATGTGCCTGTAATTCATATTTCATAAACAGTGGGCCTTGCTGGCACCAGAATCAGTATTCATTTTAAATCACCCCATTGAACCTTGGCATGACGATACCACGCACGCATCATGGGGAAAATGTTTTGAAGGTTTTCCATTGATGACATTGAACTTTTTACATCGTAGCAAGTGAGAAACGAAAACAGGGTGAAGCAATTGGTTTGCTTTGTCTGTCTGTCTGTCTGTCTGACATGAATTGGAATCGGAAGCTACAATTTAGTAGTACTTTCACTGAATTTGGGAAATTGTGCGGAATCTCTTCCCGAGCGCACATACACACAGAGGAGTAAAGTAATTTTTTTTAGTCTGTCTGCCTGTTTGGCAGTCAAACAAAATTGAAAATTATTCTAAACATGAAACTTGCTGTTTTTAAGGATGTTATAAAGGACACAAACAACAGGCACGAAGAACGGATGCAACGTCTTAAATAACGTGGTGTAAAATATGCTGCATCAACAGTGGTAAACTTCCGAAAAAACTTTTTTTGTTTTTTTCTGCAGCCTTTAAAACGTTAATTTTATTTCAATTCAATTATGCATTTGAACACTGGAGAACACAAATCACCTTGTTGGCATTTTCAAAAACCTTCCGTTTAGCAGTACTGAGACAAAATATTACGTTACACTTCGCATGTTACACCATCTCCACCAATCAAATTTGCTGCTCACTCTCTCAGACAAAATGGCGGCTCGTAGGAAATATAAATTGTGCTCGGAAACGCAATAAGCAAGAGTTGGAAAGACCCTTCCCATGTCCTTTTTTTTGCATAAGTAAAAAATACATCATCAAAGATTTGAGTAGATACTGCACAGTGAATGTCACATGGTTTTTTAAATTTTGATATTTTTAGGATTTTATTTTTTATTCGCTCTATTGTGCCGAAGCATCGTGCCTAAATACTTAAAATGCCGACGTGAAAGGTCATAGTTTATGATAATATTAAGTGTTAGATATATAAATATATATATATATATATATATATATATATATATATATATATATATATATATATATATATATATATATATATATATATATATATATGAACTGTTAAGGCCGTTCAAAAATTTATATGAACGAGATACTCACAATCGTACACAAAACGGCAAAATAAATCTTTACTGTAATTCATGGACCGGTGTTAGTGTGTTTGTTTGTGTGCTTATTTGTTTGTCACCCTACTCGTCCTACAGTTTTGGGCCAATTACATCCAGACTTGCTACAGAGGATCAGCATGGCCCCAGTTAATGTACATGGGTGTTTTTTTAATCTTTGCCGGTGGTCTTGGGGGAGTAAGGAGGGGGGACGCAAATTCTTTACGTAAATGTGTATCATGTAGCGCCGCTTCCAGGTGGGGAAGGGTATTACAAGTCTCCACCATTTACAGTGCAGTATTCCTGACTCCTGTCCCCATGTTTTCCAGTACAGTGGGGTGTTTTGAATTATAAGCACTAGGCCTTTGAGGAAAATGGCAGCGACACAGACACACAGACAGACAGACAGACAGACAGCCATATATATTATTCGACATAGTAATTACTTATCGTAATTAGACATATATATGTCGACTATCTCGTTCGTCGAACTTTGTAAACGACCCTCATGTTGTTGAGCCCAAATGAAGTGGACACCAGAACCTAAAGCCTGTGTTTAAGAAAGAAAGCATCAATGCCTTACTTGGAGTGTTTGTAAAAGGAGGACCGAAGCGTTCCTTTGCTGTGAATGGATTTTGATTCACTGCTTGTTCCAAGAAGAAGAAATCCCCGTTTGTGTGAGCAGGCCCACCACACTGTCTCCTTGTTTACTTAGCCTCTGAATAGCCCATTGCATGGTGAGGGTTCCATTTGGGTGAAAGCCAGCTCACGGAGTAACCACAGCGTATTGTACTCCTCCCTACAGCTCGAGAATCATCTCTCATCTGCAATATTGGTCATTCACTCCCATTTTACACGAAATGATTTTCTTTCTTTTTTCCTGAGCAGTCACAACGAATGTACCCCCACCCAACATGACGCACCATCATTCAACACTCCATTTGGTGTGCCATGCGGTGTGTGTGTGTGTGTGTGTGTGTGTGTGTGTGTGTGTGTGTGTGTGTGTGTGTGTGTGTGTGTGTGTGTGTGTGTGTGTGTGTGTGTGTGTGTGTGTGTGTGTGTGTAACGATTGCTGGAGACGTGCTGGAGGTGTCAGTCAGCAGGTGGCAAAATGTCATTGTACATTCAAATGACTCAAATTTAATTATTTCAATTATGCTCAAATTGCCTGCTAATTGCCCTTTACACCACGTTAATGAGGACCTCCCTCAGGCCTGTTCAGCCTCAAATGAGTATGTTTAGCGAGTGGTTGCCACCGAACGTCGGTCTTAGCTTTGGAACTGCAATGGGGACTGTATTGGACACGTCTGACTGTTAGCCGTTCCAGTTGGGCAAAGCTTTATGGGAGATCTTCTTCTGCCTCCTTTCTGGTCTTGTACCCTTTGCCCTCTCCGTGCTTTGGTCCCACCAGGTATCTGCAGGATGCATGCGGTCCACCATCAATGCCTTCAGAGTGAAACTGCCTAAATCCAGAACGACTACTCACCTTCACTCATTTATTCCTCTTTTTCCTACCTGTGGAACCACCTTCAACACTCTTCAATCTCATTATTCCCTCCAGGTCTTCAAGACTGCTGTTCACCACCATCTCAAATCATCCTCCATCCAAAACCATGATCTTTTCTGCACCCAATAAACCATCCCCACCCATCCCAAAATTTTGCTTCTGTATCCATCTTGTTCTCCCCTACCCGCATCCCCTGTTTGTCCATTTCTGTCTATTTACTCCCTCTGCCCTGCTTTCGGCGTTTCCCCTTCTCCTCCTGCTGTTCCTTTGGTCCTGTTATGTCCTGATCAATTTAATGTACTAGCTCTTCGACTATGTGGACAATAAATAAATAAAGATGTGCACTTCAATTGAATCATCGGTCGTGTCATGTTCAGTTAAGCTCGGTCTTTGCCTCGATTGAAAGGGCACAGTGGACCATTGGTGATCGTAATGGTAATGATGGCTTCTTCATTTTTGCAAATGTTGCAAGATGTTATTTATAACCATGATGACAACCCCTTGTTTGATCAGGCCATGATCAGTTGCATCAACGACCCTCTGGCAAAGTGCCAAGTCACTAACAGGAGTGTAGTTTGACCATCACGACTGGTCATTCCCCCTCAGTGGTAGTCATCTCTGTTGTTGCCTATATGCAATCCTGCACTCTCCACACGATCTTTGCTGCACTCCGAGCTCTGTGACAAGCAGCAGTATTGCTGTCGTTTTGTGAAGGTGGTGTGAAACAAAAGGTGGTGGAAGATCGTGACTGCTTTTGAGAAGAGGAAATTGAATTGCATGCTGGGTTTCCTGGCCAATATTGCACATTTTCCGCAGATATTTACCAGTTTGAAAAGCTAAGCAATTCCGCTGGTTTGTGAATCCTTTGCCTGGATCATCATTCCATGGGTGACATAGATGTTCCATGCATTGGCTTAAGAGATGTGAACTTCTAAAAGACATGGACAAGTCATGACTCGGAGGTGTGAGGCAGGGTGTAGAGGTGCGAAGGATTAAAAATTAGATCTCTGATTACACAATGTGTTGCATCATTCATTCAGCGAGACACTTTTTTTTGGACACATAGTAGAAGATCGTAAAAGAGCTAGTGCATTGAACGGATCAGGATGCAACAGAAAAAAGAAACAGGACATAAAAATAGCAGTGGAGAGACACACAGAAGTAACATTAGAGAGAGGGGGTGAACACCAACAGCAGAGTTGAAGGCTAAGATAGAGGGAGACTTGGACAAGCGATGGGTGTGCGGTGGAATGGGGGACAGGAGAGGATACATGGGGTGGACAAGATGGATACAGAAAGAAATTCTGAGGGAAAACTGGGAATTTGGAAGGGGGAGAGATTGGGGTGGGATTAATGAGAGTAAAAAAGATCATGGTTTTGGATTGGGGATGATCCGAGATGGTGGTGAACAGTTGTTTTGAAGACCTGGAGGGAAGAATGGGATTGAAGAGGATGTGGAAGTTGGTTCCACAGGTGGGAAAAAAAAAAGAGGAACAAATGAGTGGAGGTGAGCAGTGATCCTGGATTTAGGTAGTTTCACCAGAAGGGAGTTGATGGTGGACAATGTGAGCCCTGCAGAAGGCCCTTCCCTGGGTTGAACAAAGTACGGAAAGAGCAGATTGTGCAAGACCAGAAAGGAAGCAGGAAAAGACAGAGAGACCACCAACTAGTCTGTGATGGCAAAGTGATAGACCCATCGACTCAGCTTCATTGCCGGAGATTCCAATGATGTTGAAGGCCTTGGTTTCCACAGGGTTAAGCTGAGCAAGATGTGAGGCAGGGGTGCCAGCCCAGATATGAGAGCAGTTCTCCATCAAGCTGTGGATGAAGGCCTTGGAGGTGGATCAGAGTTCAGATGTGCCAAGGAAGGACTTTTGTATGATGGAGGATGCCCAGTCGGCAGCTGGCTTTGGAGACCAACTTTGAAATGTGGTTGCCCAAGAGAGATCATGGCTGACAGTGAGACCCAGAAGTTTGAATGACTGAACTTCCTCAAGAGGACTGTTAAAAAAAGTAGAGAGGAAGGTTTTCCAGATGGTCCTTTCAGAAAGCGATAGTCAGGGTGTGAGATTTTTCAGGATTGAAAGACATGTTCCAAGTGTTTGAACAGTATTTTATTTTTTTCAAGGTCTGAAGAGAGGGAAGAGGCGACAGCTTTCCTATCTGAAGGTGGTGGTGGCCGTATGGCAGCTTAGCTGCCGGGGTAGCTATCATTTCTTGAGGCGCGACTGTGTCGCTGATGCAGTGCCCCTCAACCAGTATACACACTGGAACTGGTACTCATTTTGCCGACCTCGGAAGGATGACAGGCTGAGTCAACCCCCTGGTGTATTAATTCAGCGGCCGACGGGGCTTGAACTCAAGACCCTAGGATCCCAAGCCGCCACCCTAACCACTGAGCCAACACCAGCCTATCTGAACGATGAGGAATGTCACAGCAGAGGATGAAGTCATCAGCAAATAGATAAAGAGGATTTTCCAGAGAGATCATTGATGAAGATCAGGAATAGGACTGGTGCAGACCATACTCTGTGCAGAGCATCGGTGCTGCCAAAGCAGTCTCCTTGGCTATTGGGCAAAATCCTGTACAGGTCGCCACTCGGACACAGGATACCAGCAAACTGGTACTCACTTTGCTGACCTCAGAAGGGTGACAGGCTGAGTCAACCCCACCTAATATAAATTCAACAGCCAAGCAGAATTTGAACTCAGGACCTGAGGATTCCAAGACCACCACCGTTAACCATTAAGCCAACACCAGGCATTCGCTACATTGTTTTATGTAAAAATAGACATTGTCCACTCTTCCTAATGTACAGTATGCGTCTTCAAACCACTATCCCTTCAAACTCCTTTTTAATGTTCTAACCTCTGTAATCTGTCTTTTATGTTCTTTTTGGGGAAACACGAGGCCTTTAACTTTCAGTTTAGGTGGGAAAGCAGTGTGCCAGTCCTGTCCAATGAAAAGGGGAGGGCTGTCCCATGTGACAGGTCAGGATGATTGGTCCTCTTGCCCATTAAACAAAGCCCTCGGGCCAATAGCGAGTGAGTGGGGAGGGCCGAAGTATGTCACAGCTGGAGGTGGGAACCAGGCATTATAAAAGCATGCACATGGAGGGGGACGGAGCATACGTCCAGAATGGGCTTCTGGGGGAGCTGTGTGAAATCTGCACAAGCTGCCCCACTGCACCATGCCACACACAATCAGCTATGCTATGTCCCACTGGACACAGCTGGGGTATTTATTTATTGTCTGACTCTTATCTGTCGATCTCACATGGTATTACTGGACCTTTGAGGCATAGGCTATTTAAGAAATCTTGAGTTTGTTATTGGTTTGTGGGTGTGTATGTTCGGAAGAGGATAAGGGGTTATTATCCTATTTGATTGTCATTTTGCTTCTTTGTACTCCCTCCTTTGCTTCTGACTTTCTTAATTAAATCCACTTGGTATAGGGGTGAATTTCGGTGGTCATGATCATTGTTGCAAATTGGCAAGTGTGCTAACGGACTAATTTGGCAATGGAGAGTATCACCCACCACGGGACTGCACCGTGTGCTCACCAGCTCTGCTCGCCCGTTAATTGGAATCAGGCACACAGCACCGATTAGCGTGGCATCTCGACTGGCTCATTTGTCCCACTAACACGGGATTGGGGCGATAGACACGTGATCCACCTCGAGGCCACTGAATGCGGCCTGCCGGGATTCATACCATGTCAATGACCGCCGGCTATAACAATATCTTCTTCTTCTTCTTTCGGCTTGCTCCCGTTAGGGGTCGCCACAGCGGATCAACCGTCTCCATTTCGCTCTATCCTCCACATCTTCCATTGACACTCCAACCACCCGCATGTCCGCCCCCACCATATCCATGAACCTCTTCTTTGGCCTTCCTCTTCTCCTCCTGCCTGGCGGCTCCATCTTCAACATCCTTCTCCCAATATACTCTGCTTCCCTCCTGTGCACATGTCCAAACCATCTCAATCTCGCCAAACCGTCCTACCTGCGCTGTCCCTCAAATATACTCATTCCTTATCCTGTCCATCCTCGTCACTCCCAACGAGAATCGCAGCATCTTTAACTCTGCCACCTCCAGCTCCGCCTCCTGTCTTTTTGTTAGTGCCACCGCCTCCAAACCATACAACATAGCTGGTCTCACTACCGTCTTATATACTTTCCCCTTCACTCTTGCAGCTACCCTTCAGTCACAAATCACTCCTGCAACTCTTCTCCACCCACTCCATCCTGCCTACACTCTCTTTTTCACTTCTCTCCCACACTCTCCGTTACTTTGGACAGTTGATCCCAAGTGTTTAAACCCATCCACCTTCCCCACCTCAACGACTTGCAACCGCACCATACCACCACCCTCCCTCTCATTTACGCACATGTACTCCGTCTTACTCCGACTGACTATCATTCCCCTTCTCTCCAGTGCATACCTCCACCTCTCGAGGCTCGCCTCAGCCTGCTCCCTACTCTCCCGACAGATCATGATGTCATCCGCGAACATCATAGTCCATGGAGACTCCAGTCTGATCTCGTCCGTCAACCTGTCCATCACCATTGCAAACAGGAAAGGGCTCAGAGTCGATCCTTGGTGCAATCCCACTTTAACCTTAAACCGGTCCGTCATTCCTACCGCACACCTCACCGCTGTCACACTGTCCTCATACATATCCTGCACGATCCTCACATACTTCTCCACCACTCCCGACTTCCTCGTACAATGCCACAACTCCTCTCTTGGCACCCTATCATAAGCTTTCTCTAAATCCACAAACACACAATGTAACTCCTTCTGGCCTTCCCTATACTTCTCCATCAACATTCTCAAAGCAAACATCGCATCAGTGGTGCTCTTTCCTGGCAGAAACCCATATTGCTGCTCACAAATCGTCACCTCTCTTCTCAACCGAGCTTCCACTACTCTTTCCCACAACTTCATGGTGTGGCTTAACAACTTTATCCCTTTGTTATTTCCACAGCTCTGCACATCACCCTTGTTCTTGAAAATCGGAACCAGTACACTTAATCTCCACTCCTCCGGCATCCTCTCACTTTCCAAGACTTTATTAAACAATCTGGTTAAAAACCCCACTGCCATCGCTTCTAAACTCTTCCATGCCTCCACTGGTATATCATCTGGGCCAACCGCCTTTCCACTCGTCATCCTCTTCATAGCAGTCCTCACTTCATCCTTACTGATCCACCCCACTTCCAGATTCACTATCTCTACCTCTTCCAACCTTCTCTCTCTCTCATTTTCTTCATTCATCAGCTCCTCAAAGTACTCCATGCACCTTCTCAACACACTCTCCTCACTCGTCAGCACATTCCCATTTGCGTCCTTTATCACCCTAACCTGCAGCACATCTTTCCCAGCTCGGTCCCTCTGTCTTGCCAATCAGTATAAATCCTTTTCCCCTTCTTTTTGTATCCAACTTCTCATACAGCTCATCATATGCCTTTTCCTTGGCCTTTGCCACCTCTCTTTTTGGCTTTCGCCGCCACTCCTTGTACTCCTGCCTATTTTCTTCATCTCTCTGACTATCCCACTTCCTTTTCGCCAACCCCTTCTTCCTTATACTTTACTGTACTTCCTCGTTCCACCACCAAGTCTCCTTATCTTCCTTCCTCTGTCCAGATGTCACACCAAGTACCTTCCTAGCTATCTCCCTCACCACTTCTGCTGTAGTTGCCCAATCATCCCACCCATCTTTACCACCATCCAACGCCTATCTCACCTCCTCCCTAAATTTCACACAACAGTCTTCCTCCTTCAGCTTCCACCATCTGGTCCTTGGTTCAGCCCTCACTCTCTTCCTCAACCTCACCTCCAAAATCATCCTACAGACCACCAATCGATGCTATCGAGCTACACTCTCCCTTGCCACCACCTTACAGTCACTAATCTCTTTCAGGTTGCATCTCCTGCTTAAGATGTAATGCACCTGTGTGCACTTTCCTCCACTCTTGTATGTCACCTTGTGTTCCTCCTTCTTCTTGAAATACGTATTTACCACTGCCATTTCCATTCTTTTTGCAAACTCTACCACCATTTGCCCTTCCACATTTCTCTTGTTGAGACCGTACCTACCCATCACCTCCTCATCCTCTTTATTCCCTTCCCCAACATGCCCACTTAAATCTGCTCCAATCACCACTCTTTCATCCTTGGATACACTCTGCACCACTTCATCTAACTCACTCCAGAAATCTTCTTTATACTCCATCTCACACCCCATATGTGGGGCATATCCACTGATGACATTCATCATCACCCCTTCAATTTCCAACTTCACACTCATCACTCGGTCCGACACTCTCCTCACCTCCAATATCCTCTTGACATAATCTTCCTTCAGGATTATCCCGACACGATTTCTCCTCCCATCCACACCATGGTAGAACAGTTTGAAACCACCTCCAATGCTCCTCGCCTTGCTCCCCATCCACTTGGTCTCTTGTACACACAGTATGTCCACCTTTCTTCTCTCCATCATATCAGCCAACTCTCGCCCTTTGCCAGTCATCGTCCCAACATTCAGAGTTCCAACTCTCACCTGCACATTTCTACCCTTCGCCCTCTCCCACTGCCTCCGGACTCGCCTTCCCCATCTCCTTCTCCCCCTTCGCCCAGCAGCAGCACATTTTCCACTGGTACCCTGCTGACCACCGGTACCGGTGGCGGTCGTTGGTAACCCAGGCCTCGACCAATCCGGCATGGAAATTCGTTTTGTTGTCCGCATAATGATTTGGCATAGGTTTTTACGCCGGATGCCCTTCCTGACGCAACCCTGGTCGCCTCTTACGACACACAGGGATACGGTACACCTATTCTAACCGGGGCATACACCGGGCCCAGTACACTGGTACTCATTTCGCCGACCTCGGAAGGATGACAGGGAGAGTCAACCCCCTGGTGTTTTCCACTTGATATATATATATATATATATATATATATATATATATATATATATATATATATATATATATATATATATATATATATATATATATATATTCAGTGTCCCAATGGGGCTTGAACTCAGGACCTTTTGGGTCCCAAGCCTCTGCCCTTACCACTGCGCCAACACCAGGCTAGCCGGCTATAACTACATATATATATATATATATATATATATATATATATATATATATATATATATATATATATATATATATATATATATATATATTGACCAATCAATTCTAGTACACACATGTTAATAACTCAAAAGCATGTCATACACTCTTTTGTTCCTTTTTTTTAATAGTGTTTGTGAAACTGCTTTCAATCACTTTATTCAATCACTCTATTCTCTCCAGGGATTCAAGCCAGTGGTGCACCACCATGACCATCTCATGTCATCCCCCATCCCGACCCGCAATTTTGTCTGCCCCCATTAACCATACCTAAACCAACCCTCTTTCTTCCAGTTTACTGGGTTTCTTCTCCTATTTTTCTTTTGTGCCTGTGTCTGTCTGTGTCTGTCTGTGTGTGTGTCTGTCTGTCTGTGTCTCTCTCTCACTCCCCCCCCTCTTTTCCTGTTTGTTCACTCCTCTGTATCAACCTGTGGCTCGACTGTCACTATTTTGCCTTTTTTATTCTTTATTACCTCACTCCTACATTATCCAATATCTTGTATAAAAAATTTTTTCCCCCCAAAGTGTCTTTTCAACAAAATATAAAGAAGCCACAATAACAAATAGATACGATGGGGGAGATACTCAACCAACGACATACTCAATCATTATCCAATGTTATATATTTTTCCATTCATTCTGATTCTGATCTGATTCTGATGGACCATATTCTGTTAGAGAGCGTCGGTGCTGCTGATGCAGTTTCTTGGCAAAGGTTATCCTGGGTGGTTTGCTATTGCCTTTCCAGCGATAGTTTGGTGACTTCACAAAGAACACCGTGGGATCTTTAACGCCGACCAACGAATGCCAGCAGACGGGACGCCCCGTTTAACATCCATCCGAGGAACGGCACACACAAAGTCATGAATGACCCTGCCTGCGAGACACCAGGATGACATTTTGTGGCTGAGTCGAGATTTAAACCTAGACGAGACAACTCAGAGCTGAGTGTGCGCACCTTTAAGCTACAGTATACTAACAGCCTCCCCTCCTCTCAAAATATCAAAATACCTCTCAATAATTTGTTTTTAGCTTGTATTGGACAATTGTGAGTGTCTTATTCGCAGAATCTTTTGAACACCTCTTCTATTCATCATGTCACTGTAAACACATCTCAATCATTGTGATAAATTAAGTCAAAACACCCACGTCCTCATGCCTGCAGAACCCAGGATACTACGTGGTTCTTCTACAACCAATGATGAACAAGCGCTAAATGTCACCCCCTACCTATGCCTTCGCAACGGCCATGTCACCGTTGGACATGTGCGAATCTGTCTGACAAAATCTGTATGTCTGCTCAGAGCAATTACACCACTAGGCATTTATAAACAAAGTGCAAGTCTTTTTATAAACACCACAAACATCACCTTTTTATATTCCTGATGCGAGCCCTTGAAATATCTCGACTTGTATATAATTATATATATATATATATATATATATATATATATATATATATATATATATATATATATATATAAACATACACACACATATAAATTTGTTATAAGGGCTGTACATAATATTATATATCCATGCTTGTTGTGACGTTTGTAAAGGTCATTCCTCCGAAGTCGCAATCTTTGCCGTCCATGCTTGATGGATCATTATATTATAAACAAGAAGTTTCATGAAGCACTTCGTGCAAAAATTCAATAGCCCATCAGTCCTCGTGGGAAAAGTGAAGATAAAAATGTGTCTTGTGACTCTTGTCACATTCCCAAATACAATAAGAAATGCAGTTTAAAGTAAATTTTTCACATCTCAACATTACCGTTTGCTTTTGGTGATTGATCCTGCAAAAGCTTGAACAAAATGTAGAAAATCACGGGGTGACCGTTTATTGCTTTCGGAAGGAAGAAGTGTGATTGCATTCAGGATCGGACCACTGTAGTAAGCATGACGGTGAATCAGAGAGTTCATAGAACATCTTACCCCCATGCAGTTTTGACAAAAAGGACATATGGGAAGAGTATTTACAAATATTGCTTTGCATTTTTGAGCACGATCTATCTTGGCTTTATTCGTGAACGTTGAACAACAGGTGCGATGGCAACGATACAAAGCCGATGGGTTGAATGGTACAGAGCTGAACCTTCTGCCAACTCTTCATGGAGAAACTGATGACTTTTAAATTATTTTAGAGAAAAAGATGTACTTTAACAAACTGATCTTTTGAATGAAGATAGCTCTGTGGTTGCTTTGCTGGGCACCGCCATTTTTGTCTGAATCTCACTGTCACTCTGCCCTCAGAGAATGCGGCAAATTTGAATGGTTCAAGAAGGCGTAAAATTTTTGCCAAAGTACTGCTCAAATGAAGGTTTTTGGAAGTGCACACAAGGCGATTTGTGTTCTACAGTGTTCAAATATATAATTAAATGGAAATAAAATGAAAGCTTTAAAGGCTGTAAAAAAAAAAACCCAAAAAACATTGAATCAGAAGTTTACCACTGTTGATGCACCATCTTTTACACCACCTGATTTAACACGTTATAGTTGTTCTTCATGCCTGTTGTTTGTGTCCCTTATGAAGTCTCACAAAGCATTAATTTTCCTTATTTGGAATGATTTTCAATTTTGTTTGACAGACGGACTGAAGCTGTTGCTACACGGCGAGTGCTCACGTGCACTCAGGACAAAATTCCGTACAATTTTCCAAATTCAGAGCCAAAGTACTGCTAAATTGCAGGTTTGACAGTTCGTGTTGTGATTCATGTTCCGATTCGTGTTCTTGTGTTCAAAAATGGGCAAGCACATTGACGTTTTGGAGATTGTCGTCTCTTTTTCATCACAGCATTAAGTTACCTTAACGGGACACTCCAAGTTATATTTTCAATACACTCATTCGTGTGTAAATACCTGGCAGCTGATTGAGTAATTTCTGCAAGTGAGGCCATGTTCCGCGTTGGTTATGAATCTGGAACTCGTTCGGGGTGCTGGTACACAATGGCTACTACTTTGTGAAAAACAACACCAATGGATCTTTATTGTCCACCAGCAAATCAGTGCTATAGCAGACGGGTCAGGTCGCCTAACGTCTATACGAGGGACGGCAGACCCTACCTGGGAAGCACCAATCCAATGATTTAAGAGTTCGGTCAGGAATCGAGCCCAGACTCGACAGCTTAAAATTGATGATGCTTTCTTGGGCTATCCTCTGAACTGTATCTTTCGAAACCCATATACAGTATTTGATTATGCCTTAACATTTCCACTATGCAATAAAGAATAATTGTCTCATACTGGATATCGGATTAAAAAAAATAAAACATAAAAATTTTTCCAAGAATTAAACCAACATTGTTCACCTTCTGCCCAACCTGTGCTGCAGGTCTATTACGGTTCGTCCACTGCCCCACGCATTCAACAACACCATTACGTTCCACCCACTGCCCTACTCATGCTGCAGAGCCTGTACACTCCTTACACCACCCACCCACTCTCCAAGACAAATACAGTCCACTCAATGCCCCATCCACGATCCAGGACCAAATACGAAGTTCCCATCAAAACAATAGCAAGAAAAACACATGGTACCTCCATACTCCACAACTTCTCATGGGCCTTCTGTTTCAATGTGCTTTCCTGGAGGGAAGAGTGAAATGACAAAAAATACAATTTACATGAATACCTATGTAAAGCACTATTCGGTGATATTCATCAACTCTAACCCGAGGCGTCCATTTTCCTAAACATCCATTATGGATTATGGTACCCAAGTTACTCAGAACATCCACTGGTGGATACGTCATACGTTACGCGCCAGATGTCACATGTTAAATTGCAATATGACGCCTTTTTCATGGCAAGAGTTGCTGTGGATACTCAAAGGCAAAGATCCAGCTTTACCACGTGACTGGGCAGGTCTGCCAATCGTCACGTGACGACGCAATTTGCGGAGCTCGGGTCCACTCATGGATTTGCCTGCGTGTCCATCGATTCAAACGGATTCAACCGTCGTCTGTCGCTGGTGTCACTTTGGCTGGCTGTCAAAGTTATTTCCAAAGTGGACGATAAACATGGCAGCTTCAGACCCCAGCGAGGTAACCCAGGATATGTCTTAAGACCCCCAAAGAGCGTGAGGTGTCTGTGGATGCGTCTGATGAAGGCTATAATTAAATAAGACCGTTAATTATCTTCAAAATGGGTGTTGTAATTAACCCAAACACCTAATTTTCACTCTTGAACTTCCTTGGAGTTTTCTTAGTGTGCATGCAAAGTTTCAGGCTGCTCGGTTTTATGGTTTTGGAGTTGCGGAGAAGACACACACACACACACACACACAACCATTTATTAGTATAGATTAATTCCTTTGGGGCCATACACAGTATTTAATAGCAGGAATTTGTGTAGATTTTCGCTCTTATTTCCAGAAAGTTTAAAAGTTTTACTCATCCCTGGTCTGAAGAGTCCGCTGAGATGACGCACAAAAGCGAAAGAGTATTTTCTTCTCAGACTCCTTCATTATCCTTAATTTTGATCACATTGTGGATCATGAGGCCATATCCATTACCAAAATGTCCCACAGGAATCCTGTATAAATGCTCGAGAATCCTCTTTATGGTACTCTACATATCATACAATATGCTGTGTGTAAGCATGAGTGATTATACATAAAATAAATCTTACATGCTTCCTATAGGACATTTTGGTGAAATATATGTATTAATCACATTGTCGGGTGGAGGGGCTGCATTGAGAAAATACAATTAGTGAAAAAAGAAGGAAGAGGGGAGAGGGGGGATGTCGTTGGAGTTGAAAAGAGAGAGAAAGGAGTTTCTGATCGAGGAGTGTGGGAGGAGTTGGAGGATAAGAGAAAGAAAATTCGAAGGAGTCACTGAGCATCCTCCATCATGAAAAGTCCTTCCTTGGCACGCGTGAACTTCTATGGATGTGCAAGGCTTTCATCCGCAGCTTGATGGAGTACTGCTCTCCCCTCTGGGCTGCTTCCCCTTCCTCACACCTTGCTCAGGTTAATGCTGTGGAAACCAAGGTCTTCAAGACCATTGGAATCTCCCATGATTATTTTGAGTCTCTGGGCCTATCGCTTTCACATCACAGACAAGTCGGTGGTCTCTCCGTCGTCTCTCTGTGCATTGTCCCTCTCAGATTTTCTGCAGGGCATAGTCCACCATCAACCCCGTCCTGGTGAAACTCCCAAAATCCAGACTCACGGCTCACATCTGCTCATTTGCTCCTCTTTTTCCCACCTGTGCAATCAACTTCATCCGTCTCTTCAATCTTAATCTTCCCTTGTGGGCTTCAGGACAGCGAGCCGTGCACCACCATCTCAGGTCATCCACAGCCATGAACCTTTCTCCCCACATTAACCCTCCCCATGACAACCTCTTTCAAGGTTTCCAGTTTTTCGTTTCTCTTCTGTGATTGAGAGTATTGAGCAGTGGGTGGGGATTACAATACCCTTTTTGTACATATTTCTTTATTCGGTACATCATAAATAGATGTCGCTTTCACAGTACAAGCCAACCATTACGTCTGCCGCCAAAGATGGACCGAGGTCATGTTTTCACCCCTGTTTGTCTCTGTCCGTTATTCTGTTTGACTTGAAGCAGGATATCTCAAAACGTTGTGGACGGATTCGGCCAAAACTTGGTGGACAGGTTGGGTGTGTGCCAAGGACGAACCGATTAGATTTTGGTGAAGATCCGGATCCGACTACTATCATTTTTCTTAATGATTATTCACCATTGAAGAGGAGAGGACTTGGAACCATACTCTGTGCAGAGCGTTGTTGCTGCTTAAGCAGTCTCCTTGGCCAATGGGCACAATCCTGGATGGGTCGCCACTCCGACACAGTATACCAGCATGCTGGCACTCATTTTGCCGACCTCGGAAGGATGACAGGCCGAGTTAACCCCACCTGGTATTAATTCAACAGCTGAGCGGGATTTGAACTCAGGACCCTAGGATCCAAAGCCTACCACCCTAAACATTAAGCCAATACCAAGCACACCATTGAGAAATAGGGCCAAAAACTATATTGTACTGTATCACATGATATTTCAAAAATCTATTGGGCCTGATATGTTCTCGTGGATCAGACATTACGTGGTGGAGGTATGCGCTCTACCGAGTGCCCTCCTAGTTTGAAACTGTAGTTGGCTGTCCATGTATAGACCATATATGTCCGTAAAGCAATTATTGTCTCACCGCTCTGTTGAAACAAATGTGGAGTAAGTGGCATTTAACCGTGTACCTGTGCGCTTTGAAAGCAAAAATCCATTAATAACCAGGTGATCAACTTCATTTGGCAGTGTTGGGTTAGGAAGAGAGAAGCTTCCTTGTCGGAGGCTTTTCTGATGGACCCTCATGGAGAGCAACATGAAGCAGAGTTCACTGAATGTTGTTGTTTTTTCCTCAAACAATCTTGCAAAGACAATGAATATCAACATCAAAACATGTACTTTGTGACCAATGGTATTTGTAAATACAATCGACTGGAATGACATGTAAGCTCGAGAGTTTGGAAGCCAACTGGATTGATATTTTGAATCTCGGGATGTTCTATTTTGGCGGCCTGCCAGCGATAAGATTTGAAAGTTTGTTGCCTTGGTGAGCTCAGGCATCTGACTTAACGTTCCGGATATGAGGGTGTCTGGCTCAGCAGTCTCGCTGGCAGGCTCGGCACAAAAGGTCATTGCTACAGAGATGGCATTGTAAACATTTGTTATTACATTAAAGCAAACCTTTAAAGGTTACAACTCAGGTTGAAAAGACAATGGTCAGCATCGTTAAAATAAAAAAAAAGTTGAACTTTGTCGGCAGCAAATGGCATTTTGAGGCCATTCCCAAATCGCAATCATGAATAACCATAGTGAGATAACAGGATGGATTATTGTTTGGTGGTGCTGTAATTACATTTCTGTGCTAATCTGCGATTCTCACCAACAATTGGTCACTTTTGTTGTGTTCTATTTGTCAACTTGATGATGTTTTGCCTAGATAGGGCAATCTACTGCCCAACTCCCCACTCCTGCTACACCCACCTACCCCTCCGAACTCCTGCCTGTCATCTTCCCTTTTCAGATGTTTAATTTAACTGATTCAGCCCCACAACTAATAGGTATTAATATATTACAAGATATATTAAGCCTGGTGGTGACTTAACAGTTAAGGCGTTGGCTTTAGCATATTAAGCTCCTGAGTTCAAGACCCTGCTGTGCCAAAATAACACCAGGTTGCTTGACCCAGCCTGTCATCCTTCTGAGGTTGGAAAAATGAGTACCAGCTTGTTGGCAAAAGTAAGCCATTTGAGTATCCTGCATTGGCGTGGTGACCTGTCCAGGATTGTGCCTTCGTGCCAATTAAATTACCTAAGCAGCCCAATGCACCTGATGGTGTGAGAAGGACCATCCATCCACTAGATATATTATTTTATGATTGGAAAGATAGCTTAGACACATGCGTACTTGTCTCTGAGATGTCTCGGCTGGGTTTGAGTTTCGACCGAGCTATCATCCGTCATCTGTGTTTTGCAGACAGGGTAAGACATCAATGTGAGTAGGCTGAAAATGACACCCCAACCACCCTATGATGATGTCATCATATAACCTTCATAACTACATAACCATATACAATTAGGCCCCACTGTATGTCACCTCAATATACCTTTTTCGCGATGTCATTGCCAACGCAAGAGCAATGTACTTTTTTTTGGGGGGGGGGGTCGATTGAAAAAAGATTACTTTATCATCCTCGTTCTCTTCAGTGTGAGGTGACTGTAAAATAGCTGAGCTAAAAATAAAGCCAATGCCATAGCATGACACGGAATTGGGGGATAGGGGGATAAGATGCCCGTTGGATTTTCACTGATTATGGACGTTAGTGGTGGTAAAATAGCGATTTTTAAAATGTCATGAACAAACCTTGGTACATCACGGGTGATGAAGGTTGTGGTCAAGTTTCATTGAAATTGTGCGTGTAGTTTTGGAGAAAAAAGGAAATACCTATTTTGGGGGACAACGCCCCCAAAGACTCTGCTGGGGCACGATTTTATTATTCCGTGAACAAACTTTGGTACATACCGGGTGATGAAGGTTGTGGTCAAGTTTCATTGAAATTATGTGTGTAGTTTTGGAGAATAAGTTGCAAGTGTTTGTGGACGGACGGACGTATGGGTGGATGGACGGACGGACGGACTGACTGGCAGATGATGCGCCATCCTATAAGGTCCCTGGAACTACGTTCCAGGTGAGCTAATAAACAGCTTTTTAGGCGGCGATGGGTCACCGAGCATGGAAACTATAGGATATAGAGCAAAATGGATGTCATATAGCGGATAGGGAATCACCTTAAGATTATGCATATCAAATCTCATCCAGTTCCATCTACTGATAACTACTCGGTATCCATTTGAATGAAAAGTACCGAAAATTCGGTTTGAAATCGGAAATCCCCAAAGTTTGAGGGGGTGCTGTGGGTGAACAAAGATCGAAATCGAAAATCCGGCTCGATCGTTTGTGCACAATGCATTCCAGATGATTAGTGTGAATTTTCATGACCATCCGACCATAACCCTAGGAAGAGTAGCATTTGGCGCGAAGGCACCTCTAGTTCTCGCATATTATCGATTTTTGCACTAATTGACGTTTGACCCCTGACGAAAGCGAAATCGGTCAATATGTCCTGAGGCAAAGTTGTAGTACTCATTGAGTACCATGAACCTGCAAAGTTGCATTCGTATCGATGCACTCACCTGGTCGCTAGGGAGCCTTCAATTTTTGCCAATTTTCGCGCATACCCTAATTGTAGGGGGCACTGCGGGTAAAGTATTCCATATATCACAAAAACCGGAATATATTTGATAGAGCATCACCTGTAGATCATTTGTGCCAAATTTCATAACCCTACGTGGGATAATGACTTTCGGAATTGATTTCGCGTGAACGGTACCGATTTTGAAAGTTTTTCGATTGTTGCTAGGGGACCAAAGCATCCCTAGCAACCATCACAATTTCCAAAGCACGAGGTCATAAGATGTACCTACCACCCGAGTTTGGTCAAAATCCGCCCACGTTTACAACCAATTATGCTGATGACAAACGAACAAACATCCAAACAAACAGACAGAATTACTGACAATAAGAGTCACCTATTTCGGCGACCCAATAGAATAAAATAAATACATAATGTTAAAAAGTATAGAACAGATCATGAACAGAAGTGGAACAGCAAAAGTTGTTGACAAAAACCTTGTTTTAATAACATTGCAGAGAGGGGCCAGAGCAGGGCGAGAATGAAAAAGCAATGGCATGGGGACCGACATTTTTTTAAAATGGGGATGAAAAGAAGGCAAATGACTTGAAGAAAATATTCGGAAAAGTGCAAACCTCCCAGGGTATAATTTTGGAAAACGGGGTAAAAACCTGATCATGTCATTTTTACTCCATTGAACTGTGAATGAAAGCTTTGTAAACAGTAAGAAGTGGTTCACAATTAGGAAAACATTTGACCTGACAAAGCAGGCCAAGACATAAACTTGCATGAGAAGGCACTTTTGAAATATGAGCATCCCAGGAAGGTACCTTGAAAGTACAAGACCAGGTAATTCGAGAAAACCTACTTCAATGAAAATCTTACCAAAGAATTAAAGAGATTCTTGAGCTCTTTATGTGAAGAAAGGGTCAAACCTTTTACCTTTGGATCAATTGAAAGACTCTTTCCCTTAATGTCAATCTTCAAAAATAAATGTCTTGAAACTTTATCATGTTTTGCCTTTCAGATAAACCCATAAAGAACTGGAACAGCACTCGCTGGAGCGCATATCTCTGCCAGGCTGCACAGTTTATGTTAGTATCCCATTGATAGGCTGTATCTGAATCCAGACCTGAACCAAAATCGAATCGTCTTGTTGTTATCACCTACCCAACTCATCCACCAAGTTTTGTCATGACTCGTCCACAACGTTTTGAGATGTCCTGCTCATGGACAGACAATCAAACAGACAGACAGGGGTGAAAACATAACCTCCACCTCCAAACAGAGTGGAATTGTCGGGGAATTAATGCAGAAGAGACATAATATCGTTTTGTCTCGACCATTATATACATGGCTTTGGACCTGTCCGTTCCAGAGCCAGCAGAGTTGGAACCAATCTCCTACGTTTCCAGAGACAAAAACAATTGAAGTTGACTTCATTAGGGTGTTTATGTATGCAGCATCAAAATTAAAAGAGGTTTTGCATCGGTGTTGCTCTTCTCGTTATAAGTATATATTCACAGGATATATTCATACATGCACACATGTACATACATACGAACCTTGTTCCCGTACTATAGCTGTGTGAATAGAAAAGCTGATTGGTGTGAACTTGCTGGGGGGAAACGTGACCTGAGACAGATTATCATCAATAACAAAAGAGAAAAACCTGATGCACCGTCAAATGCAGCAGCAAAACAAACTGAAGGGATGAAGAACAGTGAATAACCAGTGTTGATTTTTTTGCTTTTGTGAGATGGAAAATCTCACACAGCAGCAAAAGAACCATTAATAACTGTGGGAAGAAATGGATCTAAAGCTTACTGCCATTTCTGAGTCAAAATGAACAACCAGTCCAAAACAATATCCAGGTTGATTGTCCTCCATAAGAAGAAGTAAGCACAAAGGTGAGATGTGACACTGACTGCAATTATACAGTGAATAAACATACTCCACACTAAAACATACTCTGTGATTAGGACAATCATTTACATAATTCTTTTTTTTTTCTCCTTCTTTTCCCTTGAATACGTTTCATATTTACAAATTTCCCCATGTCGTGAATAAAATAATGAAAAGTGTAGTTGTAATTATTTGGAAGAGAAAATAAGTGTTTCAATTGGGAGAAAGCCACAGGTGCAATCAATGGAATGTGGTGGAAACGTATTGAGACCTTTAATTTCACTTTTCAATCTTGACACTCAGCTTGGTATTTAGCATTAGCAAAGCCAAAGCTACAGTGCCTATAGAAAGTCTACACCCCCTTTCAAAATTTTCACCTTTTGTTGCCTCAAAGGCTGGAATTAAATTTCATTAAATCAGACTTTTTCCATCGTTATTTACAGATCCTAACCCACAACTTACAAGTGTAAAATAAATTATATAAATTCCAGAAAATTCCTTAAAAAATACAAAACTAGAATATCGTGCTTAGATAAGTTTCCACCCACCAAAGTTAATACCTTGGACATTACAGCTGTGAGTCTGTTGGGATAGGTCTCTACCAACTTTGTACACCTTGATTGGGAAATATTTGCCAATTCTTCTGTACAAGCTCAGTCAAGTTACGTGGAGAGCATTGATAGACAGCAATCTTATAGTCATGCCACAGATTTTTAATTGGATTTGGGTCAGGGCTCTGACTAGACCACTCAAGGACATTTATTATTTTTTTCCCCTTCGCCACTCCAGAGTAGCTTTGGCTGCGTGCTTTGGGTCGTTGTCATGCTGAAAGGTGAACTTCCATCCCAATTTCAGTTTTCTTGCAGAAAGCAGCAGGTTTTCCTCGAGCATTTTTCTGTATTTTGCTCCATCCATTTCCCCTTCCATCGTGACAAGGGCCCCAGTCTCTGCTGATGAGAAACATCCCCATAACATGATGCTACCACCACCATGCTTCTCAATAGGGATGGTGTTCTTTGGGCAATGTGCTGTGTTAGGTTTGCGCCAAACTTAATGTTTTTTATTTAGGCCAAAAAGTTCCATCGTGGTTTCGTCAGACCACAAAACCTTTTTCCACATGGCTACAGAATCTCCGGAGTGGTTTTCTACATACCTCAAACGGGACTCAAGGTGGGCCTTTTTGAGTAATGGCTTCCTTCTTGCCACCCTACCCTGCAGGCCAGACTTGTGGATTGTTGGATCCATTTCTTAATAATTGTCTTGACTGTGCTCCAAGGGATATTCAAGACCTTTGAAATATTTTTATACCCGTCCCCTGATCTGTACTTTCCAGAACTTTATCCCAGAGGTCTTTTGAAAGCTCCTTGGTGCTCATGGTTGAGTCTTTGCTGTGAAATGCACGACCCAGCAGAACAAACTTACAGGCACAACTGATTTTATTCTGAAATAATCAGAATCACTACAATTTAACACACGAGGAGGCCAATTAACTTGGTGTGTGATTTTGATGGTGATTGGTTACACCTCAACTAATTCACAATTGGTGTTATAAATGGGGTGGACACTTATCCAACCAAGATATTCTGGTTTTGTATTTTGAAATTAATTTTCTGAAATTTGTAGAATTTGTTTTACACTTGGAAGTTGTGGGTTACGATGTGTATATAAAGGTGGAAAAAAATCTGAATTAATGTAATTTAATTCCAGGCTATAAGACAACAAAAGGTGAAAATTTGAAAGGGGGTATAGACTTTCTTTCGGTACTCTATTTTAACTTTATTGAATAGTGTCGATGAACACATTTCAGACAAAGATACTGCAAGATGTAACCAAATCTATTAAGAGGGAGATTTTCATTGATGGGCTTTCTTGATAACTCAACAGATATTGAGTGAAGTAGGAATTTTTTTTTTTTTGTTTCTAGTTGATTACGGTCTCTATTTGTGAATATCAAATGGTGGAACAAAGACCACCCCTGGGCCCAAAATATCTATCTTCATTTCATAATTTTCCTGTGATGTTTTCCAGTTCAAGCCGAGGAACGTTTTCAGGTTTTTCATTTCATTGCATCTTTACTCAAGGGTTCTTTTAAAGATCGTCACTGAACCTTCCTGGCATCTCTTTCAAATACACCATGAGGTTGTTATTTTAATTTATTTCCTCAAACTATTATTGGTCCAACATCGATTTAAATGTGCTCTTCTTGTCCTTGTTTGACTGCTCATAATTAACCACTTTTACTCTTTTTTATTGTATTTGTACGCATAATCAAGGCTCATGGAAGAATGAGTTGAAAAATAAAGAGTAAAAAAGGAAATGTAATGACAGTGGGACCACAGTTGGACGCAATCAGAAAAGCAACTGGAACAGCACTCGGTGGAGCACATATATCCGCCAGGCAGAACAGTTTATGTTTTGTATCCAACCGATAGGCCAGATCTGCAGTTCGGAGAGACGGCCTGATCTTTGCAGGGTCTTGGTGTGCCATACGCCTTCCACTTCTTAATGATTGTCTTGGCTGTGCTCCAACGGTTAAGCTCAGATGTGTTGCGTAAGGCTTTTAGTTGGGTCTTCTATGCCTTATTCCTTCATGTAATTTTACTTTACTTTATTTCACACACAGCCCTGCCATGTGTGCATGCATGCCACATCAGTAACGTTACTCACCAGCGGGAGGAACAAGCAGCATCCTCAGCTCATTTTCATACACGCACCATTTTCCTGTTAAAACAACGTGCCATTAATCAACCGACAACTCATCTCCGACCCGCACCATGCTCACCACAACGCTAAAACCCTCACCATAATTCTCACAACGCCTTCTAAAAAATCCCAACAACAACCTTCTCTCAGTCTCCTCACCACAATCATCTCATCCATTTCAGTCTCCTCACTAGAACCACCTCAACCACTCCCAACATTTCAATGCCTTCACCACAAATGCTGCAGCGCTTCCTCGACCTCACATCAACCACTACAAACCGCCCCAACCACAGTTAGCTCCCTGGATGCTCATCACAGTCTCTGAGGATGCCAGGTAAATGATGGACATTGCAAACTGGGGTATTTTGGTGTGTATCTTGAAGCGTAAATGTGCACTGGGCTTCGTTCAATGAAGTCCCGGTAGCCCCGATGTTCCACTAAATAACAATGCTCAAACAGATTTCAGCGCACGTTCATGGCCGGAGAGCGCTCCCGAAGACCCTTGGCCAATGTTAATTACTGAGTAATGTCACGTGGCCAGGACAGAGCACAACTGAAGCTATTTTCAGCTCTGGAGTCCAGCGGGGCATGGCTACTTCTCAGGGTGGCATCTATGCACCAATGGGGCCATGCAGGAACACCTACAGGCTCTCCTAATCCGAGTTATGTCTCCTTCCTCGCCCAGGCTCTATAAATATAATGGCAACGAGCCGAATAGAAGAGATCTGACTCACTCACCAAGCACAAGCTGAGAGAACAGCACAACCCATCGAGCCACAATCATCAAGGGGGATAAAGTCGTGACTGAGCGCGGTGGAGCGAGAAATTACCAATATGTGCCGGGGTCATTGCCGGGTCATCGGTGATCAGCTTCGGCAGCATTCCACAGCCAATATTCATTACCACTTACAGACTTTCTCACACATCCCTGTTAATCTTTCTCTTATGCATCTTTTTTCCATCTGTGCTTCATCCACTGAAAGAGCATTACCGATTTGATCCTTTCATAGCTTCCTCTTGCACCACACTGTACCACATTTTGCACCTCCCAATCACACACCGAAGACACCTCAGTTTCCCTCCCTCTTCCCGCTTCCTCAACGATTGGGTTGTATTGGTCTATCGACCACACCAGGTACAACGAGGTCGCCCACACCTCAACTGCCTCTCCTCTCTCTGAACTCTGTTCAGCTTCCTTGGGTGTGTGTGATGGCACCTGTTATGTGTAACATAAGTTAAGATTGTTGAAGTCATCTCGGGTTAAATCTGCATTGTGTCTCTTTTGTAAGTAATAATTACATTTATTTTTCCACACCCAAAATTTTCTAGTTTTCCCCTGCTGTGCATAATTTCATTCAATAAACCCTTTTTAATGTGCCACATAATTTTTCTCACCTTTCTATAATAAATTACTTGCTATAAATGTACCCAGCTCATTTAGTCTTTTCCTTCATTGGTTCAGCATGGTCCGCACATTGCCTTAGCCAGGAAGTTATACCCCACCAAACTGCTGTTGTTGGCTAGTGCGCACTCACTGTATCACTCCGCAGTAATCCGAGTATGCGCTGAGGGCACGTGACCCTAATTGACCAGCCATCCACAAGTAAGATATTACACGAGGGAGTGTAACCCTGCCCAGATTGGCCATGCCAATCGGCATTCGTGGTTGCCTAGCAACCTGCCGGTGAGCGGAGTTATCTGTGCCCGGTGGCCTCAGGACTGGTTGTTCGGGAGGAACCCGAGTATTTCACCTCGTGGTGAGCCTCAAACCCCAAGCCTGCAACAAAGAGGCAAACAAGCACAAATTCAGGATGGCATTCCGTTGAAGTCATGGGGACTCACTCCTATGGAATGGTCCGATTGTATGACCATGCATTCTGGCCATTCGGGCTTCAGATGTGTGTTTGTTTGACTATGTGCTTCAGCCTTTGGGCTGAGGGGCATGTGTATGCCAACAGGACAGTCTTGCTGGACTGTGTACTTTGGCCATGGGGTCAAGGGGCACATCCCATGCTGTTTAAATGTTTTGATTCTTTAAACCTTTTTTTTGGATAAAAAGGCACCTTCAAAAGAGGCAAATAAACCCAAAATCTGGATAGGCGGCTCCGTTTGATGTTCAACTAATGTTGAACATGTAATCGTTGTCTGTTTGACAGTCGCTGGGCCGAGGCCTCCAGATTGGAAGTGACGCTTTGGTGTTGGACTATGTCCAATGGAGATCGGGGGAGTGTTCATCACATTCCACATGTTTTGAGATTATATATGCACCAGGACCCCGACATTTGTGGGGGATACATTCCGGGAAAACCCCAAGAATGTTGAAACAGCGAATGTGGGGGGCATTGGTTCAATGGGAAGTGAGGGAATAAGTTCCGGAGATTTCCCGACCCACGAATGTCAGGGTAAAATCCGCAAATGTCGGGACAAAATCCATGAATGTCGGGGTAAAATCCGCAAATGTCGGGACAAATCCATGAATGTCAGGGTACAATCCATGAATATTTTGTCATTGTTACAATGGAGACAAGGGGGATAAGGTTATCGGTTCGTGGTGGTTACTGGTTCATGAAAAAGTCCGTAATTCGGGGAATTGGTATAATGGGAACAAGGGGGAGAGTGTTATCAATTCGCGGTGGTTCCTGGTTCAAAGGGGAAAGTTTTCAACGTTTGAAATGTTTTTGACGATGAATGCACAATTACAGTTTCATTAAAGATGCTTGCAAATAAATAAACGACATCAGGTACTGTTTCCAATTTATTGAAGAATGCATTTCAAAGTCTCTTAACCATACCGTACCATACAGTGAAACAAAAAAAACAACCACATCATCGTGTACTAGTTCAACTTTTTAATAAACAAACACAGCACACGTAACTTTGCAAAATGATGAAGATGATGATGAAGATGAGATGCACCGGGTGTTGTAAGTCTTAAAAGTTGATATTACCCCCTGGTGGAGCGGCTGGATGAGGGAGGTTGTGTTTGGCGGCAAGAACATGACCTCAACATTCAGGTGAGCGTCATTCAGGTCTGTGGGGTGGCTGGGAGTGTTGTCAAGCAGCAGGAGTACCTTGAACAAAAGGTTCTTTCCTGCTCGGCACCTCTTGACCTAAGGAATGAAACAGGTATGGAACCAGTCCATAAAAAGTTCAGACGTCACCCACGCCTTCCTGTTCGCCCTCCAGTACATGGGCAACACCTGCTTGTTTTTGTTATTCAGTGCATGTGGGTTCAGGGAACGGTACAGCATCATGGGCTTTACCATGAAATCCCCTTCGGTGTTTGTGCAGAGGAGAAGGGATACCCGGTCCTTTGCAGCCTTGAAGCCGGTTGCTCTTGCTCTCGCGCTGTAAGATGAACATTCTGGTCAGCATCTTTTTCAAAAATAAGCCGGTCTCATCAGCATTAAAGACCTGCTTTGGCAGGTACCCCTTCTCCTCGATGAGGCTAGTGAGTTCTGCAGGGAATGCCTTGGCCGCATTGTGGTCCACTGACATTGCTCAAATTATATTGCACCTTGAAGCGGTGGAATCACCCCCTGCTCGCTGTAAACGGGCTGAAGGTGCTACTTGTACCGGCCACGGTCATGCTTGCACCACCCGCGCCAGAGAAATGGTCATGCAGGAGCTTTGCCTTCTCCTGCATCAGCGGTCCACTTAGAAGCATACCGTTCTGAGTGTTATCCTTGATCCTTGGGAGCCATTTTTGAAGAAAGAACGGAGCGAGAGGCAATACACAGGTCAGAGCAACGGGAAGAGAATGATGGCGATCCAGGATACGATGAGTAGTCTGCGCATTGTTTTGGGGGGATTGTTTGTGGGGGATTTTTACAGGTGATGCTGTATTCGGCAGCTGATAATAGATGTGGTGAGTGATGTCATTGTGTAATTAGTCCATATGTAGCTAGCTGCTAATTACACTAAAAGATATGCTGAACGTTTCCATTCTTTAACTCACAGGACATGACATCCTTCATATCTCCAGGCAGATTATGCTGAGCGTTTTTCAAATATAACAGCTCAGATGATGCTGTTTGTGGCAAGATGGTGATTTACACTAAGATGCACTAAATAGTTCCATTGTGTAATGTCCGTATATGGCGACCTGTTAATTTATGGATACATCAAAAGATGCTGTTAGTGTTTTCATTCAGTAAGTAATTCACAGGGGATGGCGTTGTGGGGAATGCCTTGTTACACTGGTGAAACGTCCCGCAAAACTAATTTTATGCCGTGAAGCTACAATACACGTACAGGAAGAAGGTCATGTTCGCGGCTCGTGAATGTTTTTTTTTACGTATGTACAGTATTTACTGTAAATACATGCAGCTGCTTTGTGCATGGCTAATGGAAGATATGCTTTAGAACTGTTATGCTTGCGGCTCGTGAAAAAAAATTGCTGTGAAAACCACGAATGCATGTGTGTGTGTATATATATATATATATATATATATATATATATATATACACATACATACATATATACATACATATATACATACATATATACATACATATATATACATATATATATATATATACATATATACATATATACATATATACATATATATGTAGGGTGAATATACTGATACTGGCTCACTTTTCCCTATGTAAATGAATGGAGGATTTTCAGTGATTCCCTTTTTTTTTCCTTAAAAATAAACCCCCTTTTTATCCCAAGGTATATTTATTTGTCTCCCCTTTTAACCTAGGGGCTCTCTATTCAAATAACCCATACAACAAGATAAAGATTTGTTCAAGTAGCAAAGTAGTAATGTGATTTGTTAAAGGTGATTCTAAAGAAATATTTGAAACGTCTAAGCCTCGGGACACTCTTTATCAAATAACCGATGCATATTGTTTAGCTCACTCATTGAACCTATAAACATTTGTTCATTCTCAAATTCCTTCAATAGTTTAATTTTCTTTGCACAATAATCCCCATCTAAAATATTGAAAAACAAAACATTTGAATCTTTATATTTTTTAAGATACCCCTTTTGTGCCATTACAAAATTATAAACTTCTCTTAATGATCTCATCTGACGACCTCCTGAGCCACATATCATTTTGAGATTATAGTAAATTGTTTTTTCATTGTTCAATTGATAACCATCAAAGTTTTCAGTCCATTCAAGGATATTCATTTTTTTCTTTACATCCTCTAACTTACTAGTTTTTAAATTGATTCGCTTATTTGTTTTATTTACCTTTGTTTTAGTTATTTTTTCAATAAGACTTATTTGAAATTTTTCACATTCATTATGTTTTCCATTTATATACCAAGACTGAGATTTTCTCCACTCTTTAGTTTGATTAATACTTGGTTTAACCATTTATATATTGCGAAAAAACGCGGCGGTAGCCCTTAAAAAACCCTAACCCATCTTCCCATCGTTAAAACACAATCTATTCTATTCACTCTATCATACAATATCCATATGGAACACAATCTATTCCATTATCTAAAATAAATCTCTTATCATCAAAGGCTCCTAATGCCTTTTTATTTACTTCTTCACTATATATGTTATGTTTATAACTTCTTATTGTATTCATTTTCCTATATTCTTCTTTCTTATTCATCAAACAATTATAATAATTTCTAAAAGTTATTGATTTCTTTATTACATATTTCTTTATTCCCTTTAACCTCTTATCAATCTGATCACCATACTTATAAGCATATGCCTTTGCTCTCAATCCAATAAACTCACTCATTACTTTTCCACCCAACTCATCCTTAAACTTACCAATAACCTTTTCATTCTTTTTGGAAAATAACTCACTCTTCTTGCTGAAATTACTTGTATCATATACTCCAATATTTTTCTTCATATCTTCATAAACATCATCAGTTTTTATATCTAGGATAAAACTATCAGTGTCCATATACAACAATGAAACATTTTCACCATACTCTTTCTTTAAGTCATTATACAAATAATCATACATCAATATCTTTGATAAATCAAGAACTGCTGTTCCAATATAAATTGGTTTATCCATTACAATACTTTCCTTTTTCATATGAATTGCAGAAAAGTTCTCTGAAAAAACCTCTTCTCTCTCAAAACTTGGTTTATTTATCAATCTCGAAGCTTCTTTCCAAGATGTTGCGAATCTAATGTTTTGCCTGTTTCTCACATTTTCCATAGTCTTTCCAAATACAGCATTATTCATTAATTTATAAAAGTCCCCTTCAAATTTTACTTTTGTATTTGCTCTCATATCTGTATTGAATTGAACATATTTTTTCACCCAAGGACTTTGTTTAAATTTTAAAACTCTATGAATTTTAGCTACTCTCAATCCTTCTCTCAAAAACTGTTTTAAGCTTCTCTGATGCAAAACATATCCCTCTTTATCATAGAATGTTGTTAATAACTTTTCTGTTGATTTACCTTTAATATTAAAACTTTTATGATAATCACTTAACCATTCTTTCTTTGGGGTTTCTTTCTCACATGCAAAAGGAAGATCTTTATGCTTATTATGAAGATCACTCGGATACCTCAAATCAACTTCAAAATAATAACCTTCTTCTTCGTCATTCAATTCCTCTTGAGAAGAAATAACAATATTCATCAAAACCTTTTCATAATCCTTTTCTTCCACCCACTTTAATTTACCATAAGGCAGAGATTGAGACATTGCCCATCCATACAAATTATTAGCATCAAAATACATCAAATAATTACTATCTTTTTCACTATCATAATTTGGAAGATATTTATTGTTTGCTTTAGCATATCTTTTTGAACATACTTGTGATATTCCACCTCTCTTGGACTTCTCAATCATCAAAAGCATATAAACATCACTGATTAAATCTATATCTTGTTTTGTCATTTTCAACATTGCACTCCAAGCTAAACCAGGAGCTGTGAAATAGTGGGCAGGATCTAATCCATAACAATTTTTATTATGACAGAGTGATCTAAAAGCTTCAAACACATCAGCTAACAATAAAACATCTGTTTTTAGATATAAATCATGATATTCTCCAAGGTTCTTTATCTTAAATATTTTCCATATTTCTTGTGCATGTTTATATTCCTTATCACTTATCTCTTCTTCATAAAGGTTATTATAGAAACTTTCTTTTGATGGAAGTTGTGTTTCTTTAAATCTCATAAATGAATCCATATAATCATAAGGATAAATTCCCTTACTTGTAAGAATTTTCTCTTTACTTTGAATTTCATTCCTTGTTTGAATTTCCTCTCTCGTAAGAATTCCTTCTTTAATCAGAATTTCATCTTTAATCTGAATTTCCTCTTTAGTTAGAATTTCATTCATTGTTCAAATTTTCTGTATAATTAGAATTTCATCTTCAGTAAGAATTTCTTCATTAATTTCCTCATTAATTAGAATTTCCTCTTTACTTTGAATTCTCTCTTTAATCTGAATTTCCTCTTTAGTTAGAATTTCCTCTTTTGGAAAGAATGAATTAAGATTTGGAAAAGAGCCCGTGGAGCTTAGATTTGATGCGAGGTAGGCTTGTGGTGTTCCCATAAACTTGTAAGAATCTAGAAACCTAATACAAGTTAAAGGTTTTGTGAATATCATTTTTGTCAATGAAATATACTTTTGACTTGTGTTTGTTGTGGCAGAAATATTCCCTGGTGTTTTTGAAAGTTCATTTATAAATAGATGTGTATCATAGTTGGCGCTGTTGTGAAGAAAGACTGGAATAAAAGAAGGTAATTTATAATTAAGATTACAACAGGAATGAGCGGGACCTCTATATTTACCAGTAAGATGACAATGATCTCTAACTTTAGACTCCTTAATTTCCCCCTCACAAATATGACAGATATTGTTCTTTCTAAATTCTAATTTTTCTTCTTTGGTTAATTTCATCGGTTCATTTGTTTCTTTCATTCATTTAGTGAGTCTTATACAATCCTTTTCTAATCGTTTTAGAAACTCTTGTGAAGCTTTTTTCCACGATAATGTTCAAGTTTGTTATACTTTTCTCCAACAGATGATTTGATATAATAACAGAAACCACAAGGAATATGTTTTTGATATTTATTTGTATATGATTCTTTTGGATTAGGAGAAGTAGTATTTATCTTTTTAAGGATACATTCAAGATCAGCGTATATCATAAATGGGTGCATGATAGATTTATTATAATCTTCAAAAGAAATCTTTTCACCAGGTTTAGGCATTGTAATTACAGCTGATTTATGATTACTACAATATTTTGAATGTTGTTCTAATCGTTCTTTTGTATGAAATGAATTAAGACATCGCTTACAAGGATATATTTTGTTTGCTGTTCTGAATACCTGAGAAGAGATTAATCTTGATAAATTATTGATGTATGTGTAATGTGAATTCTTTCCAACACTAAAACATAAAAGATCAATGTGTGTTTCTTCATTTTTATAGTTGTTTGAAATTTTTAATATTTGAACTTTGTATCCGTTAATCCATATACATTAATAGAAAGATTATTCTTTTTCTCAAATTTAGGAATATCTGTTAGTGGCATTGGGAATTTAAAATCTTTAATGTCCAAGGTATTCTCATATTTCATATATTGTTTTACTCTTTCTGAATTACATTTTGGTGGATGAAAGTGAGCAAGAACAGACCAGAGAAAACATTTATTATCATTGTTCTTAATATTAACAACTGCCTTCTTTAGTTTTATTTATTTTGGTAATTCAATATAAGAAGAAGCTTTAAGAGGGTTTGATTTTAGAATGTGTATATCTAAAAAGATGATTTTTTTAATATTGAATCCACTTCCTACCACTGTATTATCAACATCCTCCTCTTTTCTTGATAGTTCTTCATAAACCCCACTATTCAAAAAATCTTGAAATGATGTTATAAAATGAAGATCTGTTCTCATATAAGGAGTTTGTTCTTCATCTTGTCTTTTCATATTCATTTTCACTCCCATATAAAAAACTTTAAAGTTTTCATTTATTTTAATGTCTTTTTAATAAATTTTTCAACATCGGGTTTCACTATTTCAATTGATTCAGCTATTGATGATGGACCGGGTTCTCCAAATTGAAAAATCCTTATTTTTATATGCCCTTTAAATGCCCCATCAGTGTTTTCAATATAATAGTCTCCCTTTACTTTAAACTCATTTTTCTTGTGTTTTTGTGATTGAAGATGTCTATTATAACTACTCTTCAAAACATCCTTTGAGCAGATATCACAATGTTTTCTTTCCAACTCAAGAGGAGATATTTTATGAAACAGACTAAATGTGTGTTTGTTGGTTCAGAGGTGTTTTCTATAATGTTTATATTTGTGATTACAAACATCGCAGTATGTTGTATTCACCATATTTATATAATAAATCTTTGCTTAAACTAAAATTTTCTTGATGAAAATTTCGTTTATTTTACAGGTGAATCTGTGCTTAAAACCATTTTATCCTCCAACTTTTTCACTTAATAAATACAATGTTTCAAGACACAAAAGACAAGTTTCAATCAATCTCTTCATTTGTTAAAGATACTGAGAAATATGTCAAGGATGTAAAATTGAACAAAGATAAATATAACAACTATTGGATAAAAACTATTATGGTAAATAATATGAGTTCTTCAATTTCCTTCAGTGGAAGGGCTTTTAGTATACCTGGTAGAACATCAATTAAAGTATCTCTAACAAAAGTTTCTCCTCTCCTTCTAGTAATATATTCAAAACTAGAAAAAGCAATGAAACAAGAAAAAGTATCAAAAAACAAAAACCTTATGGATGAAGCTTTAGAAAGAAAAGATAAGACCATCTGTAATATGCAAGGAGAAATTTGTATTTTTTTCAACAACCCTAAAGATGTAAATCCTGATGAAATAAAGGATGTTAATATATCAGGTGAAATGACATTTCGTTCAATAGTAATTAACGATCATTTTAAAATTACCTTTAATATAAAAAATGTTGTCGTTGAATCTGATAATGAAAAAAAGTATGTCGATATCGATGGTAATATTATTAAATATGAGTCAATATACAACTGAAAGTATAGATGAATTTCAGTTTAAGTAAAGTTTTACTTTATAAATATGCTAGACTTTCCTGATTCTCCATATGACAAATTTGAGAATTGTCCTGCGTGTGAAAGACGGGGATTAAACACAGAGTCAAAAGCCTATAAACAATGTATATTCTGTGATTATCTTCTAATTAATGATAATAAAAAATATAAAAAGGAGAATAATTCTTTTAGATTTACACCAAAAATGAATTACTTTACAAGATTGATTAGAGAAATGAATGTAAAGTATGAGGGTGATAACACACCTTTCCTTACAAGGGAAGAAACTAAACGTATAAGAGAAATGTTCAAAGGATTGTTGTTATATATTATTCATGGATGTAATTTTCAGGGAAATATCAACACAAGATATTGTATAAATAAAATAATGGATTATCTTGAAATTAAACCTTAACTTAGGATAAAATATAGAGTTTCTAAAAAAGCCAATAATAAATTAAATAAGCTGTTTTCCAAATATATAAATGAATGATTTTTTACCTATTGGGAAAACAAGATAAAATTTAACAACCATAAAAATCTCCCAAATTCATTAAGATGTCTCATAGTTGGTTCAAGTGGATGTGGAAAAACCTGCTTACTTTTAAAGATGCTCCTCACTCCCAACTTTTTAGATTATGATAATTTAATAATTTTCACAAAGTCGAGTTTTCAACCAGAGTATCAACTACTCTCACAAGGTTTTAATGCTGGTCTTCAAAAAGAAGATATAATCGGTTTATTTAAACGTCAAAAAAACCTAAATGATTATAACATTGAAGATATAATTCAACTATTTTGTGATACACAGAGATGTAAAAAGAAATCAAATCCTATAACTTGTATTCTTAGTGATAATCCGGATGATATACCGTCTCCCCAAGATTTGGATAAATCAAAAAAGAACCTCGTTATCTTTGATGATTGTGTTAATGAGAGAAACCAAACGGTAATGGACAGCTACTACACAAGAGGGAGACATTCTTCTTGTAATTGCATTTATCTTAGTCAATCGTACTTTCAACTTCCTCATCGTTCCATCAGAAACAATGCTAATACTTTTATTTTATTCAAGTTAAATTCAATAGATATCAATAATTTTTGGAGAGATAATTGTTCTACATTATGTAGTAAAAAGAAATTTTAGGATTACATGAAGCACACGACTGAAAAATATAAATATATTGTTGTGAAACAAGATGAGATATTAAGGGATATATTTTTTGTTTTATAAACAATTACATATATAAATAAATCTTGTAGGTAAATCTGCTTCTGGAAAAAAACTTTCATAAATCAAGGTTCTTGTGTAGTACAAATGAGAATATTGTAAATTTACTTTAAAAACACCCCATGATACGCATTGTATCAACAACAACTAGAGCAATAAGACCTGGAGAAGTAAAAGGTGAAGATTATCACTATATTTCATTGGAGGAACATATGCGATTGAGGAATGAAGGACAAATATTTGAGGAGGTTTCTCTTGGTACAACAAAATATTCACATTGTAAGAGTGAGTTAAGGAAACTAAAATCTGGTGGTGTTGGGATATTAGAAACTAATCCAGAAGGAACGAGACAAATTATTAAATATCTGAGCGGAGTGAAGATTTTATCATTCGGTTTTGATGTTGATGAAGAAACTCAACGCAAACGTATGAAAAGCAGAGATGCAAGGATTAGTGAAGAAGAAATTACAACTCGCATTAATGTTAATAAAGAATTTGATGAAATATTTAAAGAAAAGGATTTATTTGAACACATCTACTTGAATGATGAAGAAAAGGAAAATTTCCATGTTGATCTTTACAATTCATTAAATGATATTTTACAATAAATAAATGGATGCAAAAGAAAGAGCAAGAAGATTTAAGGAACATCAAGAGTTGGTTTCAAAAGTTGTAAAACAACAGGAAGACATAAAGAAGAAACGCAGACAGAAACTAACGGGCGAAGAAGCATTTGAAAGAAAACAAGAGAAATTTTTTAAACCACTTTTAAAAACTTCCCAAGAAAAAATGAAAGATGTTTCCACAGTTCCCACAGTAGAATATACTCCTAAAAAACTTAAAATGTTAAAAGATTTTGATCAAATGACGGAGGAAGAATTAGAGCATTTAGGAGAATTAAAGGTATATGATGATGAAGGTTTATTTCAACAACTGGAAGAGATTAATCAACCCCCTGATTATATTGTGAATGCTGTTCAAAACAATGAATATTCAGCGGATTCAAAAACCAAAGCAGGACTCATTCCAACAGAACAATCAGCAATATTTCATCTTGTTCAAGAAAAGGTATTGATATTTAATGATGAATTAAGGTTCTTGGGTTCTGCTCAACCCCCTGTTAAACTAACTCCGAGATTAATGTTTCTTCTCACAAAAGATGGAAGACAAGGTTCAACTGTGAGGGA
Organism: Eptatretus burgeri; assembly: GCF_056783735.1. Taxonomy (NCBI): domain Eukaryota; kingdom Metazoa; phylum Chordata; class Myxini; order Myxiniformes; family Myxinidae; genus Eptatretus; species Eptatretus burgeri. Next base: position 62,433,405 of record NC_140967.1, read on the forward strand.
TGAATCAAAGTATATTGATAAACCATTGGATATGGAAAATAATGATGATAGAGTATATATTAATCTGCTGAACACTCTAAATTATAAGGTTATTCTTTCTGGTAAAAGTAGGAAGAATGAGAAGGAGAAACACATTATTCAGGCTTTAAGTATCCTTGGTTCAGGTGTTAGTTTTCTTCCAAATGACCCATCGCAATTAGTTAATAGACTGTTATTGTTGTTCGGCAGTAAGAAGGCTGGAAATAACAATTGTTTTAATGAAGCATCAGCCATTTTAGACCAGTTGATGAACATGAAAATAATTAATAAATATCAATATAAAGACATTTTATCTCATATTAAATAAGATGAGAAGCACAATCCTTAGTTTCAATTTCACAACAAGCGACCACACATCTTCATTCCCATACCCACTACAACTTGACACAACAAAAGAATATGAGGCATCTTTATTGTCCATGGAAACTTATAATACCTTATTTAATATAACCGAGAAAAATGACAAGTTTAGTTATAATCCGGGAAGTGGATACAAAACGATAACAGTCTCACCCGGAGCATATGAGATTTCTCAAATATCTTCCGAAATTGCTCGTCTTATGAAAGAACAGGGTGATGAACCAAAAAATATTGTTATAAACATTCAAAAACATACTTCAAAATCAACGATTAAAGTTAAAAATAACTACAAGGTTGATTTCACAATTGATAATTCATTTAGAGAGTTATTGGGTTTCTCCTCAAAAAAGATTGAAACTAATGGGACGTTTTACAGTGATAATGTCATTCAAATATCCTCAGGAATAAATTCAGTGTTAATTCAATGTGATTTGATTGATGATGCTTATAATGATGGAAAAAAAACAAATACAATATTTTCATTCAGCGCATACTCAACCCCAATTGGTTATAAATTCAATATGGAACCTAAAAATTTGGTTTATCTACCTGTGTCAGGAAAAACCATACACAGAGTAAATTTTAGGATAACCGACCAAGATAATCGTGTGATTTCTTTTAATGGAGAAGTTATATCCATCAGAATTCACCTACGTGAAGTTTTCCAATAAATAAATACGATGGTTATTGTGAGGAAACACGAGTTGGGAAAATATAAAATAATTACAGGGGATGGGATGTTCCTTTCTCCATACTACAAGGGTGAAGGTATGTATCTTGGTAGAGGATACTATAAACCTAAGAGACAAAGGGGTGTTGGACATCAATTTAGAGGAGATGGGATAATTGATACTCTCATGGGTATTGGTTCAACTATTCTTCAACATAAAGATCTAATTGGTTCAACTGCTTCTGCTGTGGGAAATGTAGCAGGTGCTGTAAAGAGCATAAAAGATGCCCAGAAGGAATCTCATAAATTACAAGCAATAAAAGAAATTAAGAAAGGCAAAACTCAGTTGTCCCCCCAAGAACGACAGAAAATAATTCAAATACTTGGATCAGGGTTTCAAAAGTTTTAACATCTTTTTTCCTAAATAAATACAAGTATGGAAGCAATTGATAGTATCTATGATTTGGATGATACTATTATTATCTCAAACTCCACTAAAAAAGAAGATTACTTCAAGGTAAATGCAATAACTGGAACACGAATGGTACAAAAAGTTTTGAAATAAATAATCAACAAACCGATTTGAATCTCTCCGAAAGTTTCTTGTTGTGTAAATTTAAATTCACTAAAGCTGGGAATAACACAAACGCTACGCTTGTAAATGATTTCTTCTGGAAAATGTTTGATAGTGTGCGTTTGTATATTGGAACACAAGAAGTTGAAGCGGTTGATTATGTCTCTGCTGTATCTGAAATGATGAAATTTACACTCTATACATTCAGTGATAGAATGGGAAAGGGGTCTGTCGAAGGTTTTATTCCTGATATGTCAACGGGAACAAACACAGACCCTGGATATACTCAAAGGAAAGGAATGTATAATGATCATACAAAAGCAGAAAATAGTTTTACTGTGGCAGTTCCTCGTAAAGGTATATTTGGATTTTGTGATCATGATAAAGTTCTGTATGGTCTTAAAATTAGATTTCAACTACAGAGGAATGATAATGAAAATCGATTGATTTTTGGTGTTGGTAATGCTTTTAGTGATCACAATAAATTTGTAATTGAGGAGATGAGTTGGTATATCAGTGAATATACTCCTAATCTTAAAACAGAAGAGATGCTGAATCGAAGACTTAACTCAAAGAAACCACTCAGTGTATCATACCTCAAAAGAAGATGTCAACACGTTAAACTCAACCAAACTACTTACACGTGGAATTTGGGTGTTCTAGAAGGAAAGCCACGATATCTGTGGATCATTTTTAAAAAGCCAGATGGTGATACTGAGACTGATAAGAATAATGCATTGAGTGGTAATGCTAAGGTGAAACAACTTCGCGTTTCTCTAGATGGAACATTTTATCCACGAGATAGATTGGAAATTAATTGGGAAAAAAATGATTTTGCTGAAGCATACAAGTCTTACCAAAAGGTGTGTGAAAGTAATGGAAATAAAGAACCTATTTTGGATATGACAGCATTTAAAAGTTTATATACAATCTATGCGTTTGACCTGAGCGCTCAAAAGGAAACTATAAAGTCTAATCGAGTGGATACTTCCCTATACATTGAAAGAGGAGACAGTGAAGAAGTTGATACATATTGTTTGCTTTTGGAAGAAACAGAATTGCAGATTAATACAGATAATGGTGTGATGATTAGTCTCACATAATTTTTTGTTAAATAAATGAGTGGCAAAGTACCAACTGGGGTATATGTTAATCAAATCAATCTTCATAAACTATCATCTTGTGTTCAAAATCAAAAGCCTTGTACGATTAACGTTAATACAATTCAGAGAAAAGGAGCAGTAAGAATTGATGTTTTGCTCACAAGAGAACAGGTTAAAATCTTGAATGACACTGGCTCACTTAAAATTAAAATGACAAAACCAATGTTGAAAAAATATTCAATAAGAGAGACGAGTGGAGGATTTCTCCCATTTCTAATTCCTTTATTTGCTGGTTTAAGTGCGGTTGGAGCATTGACTGGTGGTATTTCAACAACGGTGAAAACTGCCAACGAAAGGAAGGCTCAACTCCAGGCTCAAAAAGAATTGGAAAGACATAACAAAGAGTTGGAGAAACAAATTAGTGGAAGTGGTGTAATTGTAGATTTTGCTGAAAAACTTGAAGGTCTGCCTGATAAAGCGAGATTGTTAGTTGGAGATATGCTTTCTTCTATAGCACAAGCAGGTGTAAAATTAACGAAAAGAGGTAATGGATTATATCTTTCTAATAAATAAATGAGCATTGATGAGTGGTTGAAAGAATTTGGAAAGAATACAACATCAAATTTACAACTTGTCAAATATTGTAAGAAATTAAAAATTCATAATGTGGTTATTTGTATGAGAGATGAATTAACAAATGTGCCAAAACATACAAAGAATATTATTATGAACTTAGAAGATAATAATGGGAACGGTTCTCATTGGGTTTGTATTTTTAATAGTCAAGACATATTATTTTGATAGTTTTGGTCTTCCACCACCTGTTGAAGTCATAAAATTCTTACAGATTGGTGTTTATCAAACATTTCAAGTCCAAGAATTAAATTCCAAGTGTTGTGGTCAATTATGTCTATATGTGTTATTTCAACTCAACAAAAATTAATAATTTTATGATATTATTTTTAATCTAATATAAATGACTTATGTTGGTAAAGATGGTTCTATCTTTGGTGTATCTCAAGAACTGGATATTGATTTATCAAATTATTACACAAAGGCACAGGCTGAACGACATAAATATAATATAACCAAAAATATTAACATGAAAAATGCTTATAAATTAAAAAATTATCCAAGCCCGACTGACGCGAATGACTTGGTGAGATTAAGCGATTTATCACAATATATATACTTAAATAAAACAGCCGTGTATTCCAAAGATACAGAATTGTTGATATTATCTCCAGGTCATACAGAATTCACAGTTCGAATTAAAATAAATTTTTATAAAGAAGGGCGTATCATTTACATGAGAATAGAACAATGGGGGTATGATATGAATGATTTAGGGTATAATTGGTCATTTAAAATTAACCTCGAAGACCTGGAACAATTAAATCAGTCTCGTAAGGAAGAATATTATCCACTTGGTATCGAGAATGAGTTTTGTGGAGCCACGATTAGTAAACAACAAATAAAAGAATTTAATAAGGGTAAATATAATAATGGTTTTGACCTTGTTTATCTCATGAAAACAGAAAAAAACAGGATTATATATAATAAGTAAGGAAATACAAAATGATTTAACTATGGGAAGATGGGGAGGTGTTTTGTGCCATAATATTATTCTAACATATATTTCTAATACATAAATGACAGCAAGAAGGCTTCAATAAAATTATCATTTCTGTGTTCAAGCATACCTTCAAGAAAAGGGTATTCGGTATTTTAATAAATATGTTCTACAACATAAGAATGAGGTATTTTCAATAAAAGATTGGCATTATGCTGATGTTGATAAACCGACAACTTTAGATTTAATTAGAATGTTAAATAATGAAAAAATTATAAAGTTAAGAAAAGGTAAGGCTCTTTTAGAAATTCAAAAGAAATTTTATTGGTTTCCTGTTGTAAAAAAAATTATTTTGGATACAGGAATAACAAGAAATCCTGATGAATATATGTATAATATTCTATGGGGTGTAAACGATTCAAGGATAGTAAGGGATGAGGAAGCAGTTGAAGAAGAGAGGGAAGAGGAGGAAAAGGAGAAGGAGGAGAGGGAGAAGAAAGAGAAGGAGGAAAAGGAGAAGAGAGAGAAGGAGGAGAGGGAGGAAAGAGAAGAGAGAGAGAGAGGGAGGAGAGGGAGGAGAGGGAGGAAAGAGCGAGACAAAATAAATATCAAAATATGGAAACTAGTGAGATTAAAAAAAGATTGGTGGTATTACAGAAAATAACTCAACCCACCGAGGAGGAAAACAAAGAATTGTTAAGTCTATTTGAAATACTTTCTACAAGAATATTGCTATCGACAAGATATGTATTTTAATTCAAGTTTTTCATTTTTATTTTTTTCTTAAATAAATGGAGGAGAGAGTGAAGGCATTTCTAAGGATTCTTTATGTTTTAAAAATTAAGATTCAAATGTGCATGTTGGAAACTAAAAAGGTTTTTGCACTCTGCAGGAATTTTTCTCATAAATAAATGAGTTATTGTCTCAAATGTAAAAAGAAAACTAATACTAAAAATATTTCATATATTAAAAGTAAAAATAACAGGGTTATACAAAAAGGTATATGTTCGGTGTGTGGTTCAAAAAAAAAAATCAATTTATCTCCAAACACAAACTCGGAGGAGATATACAAAAGTTCTTATCAGGAAGTAAATTTACAACTACTGGAATACCAGGGAAATTAAATCTACCAGGGTATTCTTTCTGTGGTCCAGGCACAAACTTGGATAAAAGATTAGATGAGGCAGACAATCCTAAATCCTGGAGTAAACCAATCAATAGAGTTGATGAAGTGTGCATGAGACACGATATTGATTATGGGAATACCACAACGTTGGAAGAAAAGCATGAAGCCGATAGAGAAATGTTGTATAATTTATCTCTGATACAAAATCCAACCTTGAGAGAAAAAGTTGATTGGTTCATTGTGAAGAAGATGATCAGTGCTAAATTGAAACTTGGACTTGGAAATTCAAAAAACTTATAGGCTCTAATGATGCCATTAAGACTGAAGAGCAATTAGCTGATGAATTACATAAACCAATATTCACAAAGTTTCAGAGAAGGAAAGTTTATTCCAAGGAAGTTGATTATATCTGGTCTGCTGATTTGATTGAACTCAATAATGATAAGGGGTACAAGTATGCTTTAACCGTTATTGATTTGAGGAGTAGATATGCGTGGGTTGCCCCTTTAAAAAACAAAACAGGTAATACTCTTATGTTAGCTTTTCAACAGATATTTAATAAAAGTAAGAGAAAACCTAAAAAATTGTGGACTGATGAGGGTAGAGAGTTTTATAACAAGACATTTATGAATTTTCTAAAAAATAACAGTATTACATTATACAGTACCTTTAATGAAGGGAAGGCAGTTGTTGTTGAACGTTTTAATCGTACCTTAAAAGAGAGACTATATAAAAAATTCACACAACTCGGTTCACAACAATGGTCATCTTTTATTCAGGATATTGTGGATAAGTATAATGACACGATTCACACGTCAACAAATATGAAACCATCAGAAACATTTACAAAATTAAAATATGAAAAAGAGATTAATGTCAGAAAACCTAAGTTCAAAGTTGGTGATATCGTAAGAATATGTAGGTGGAAATCTCATTTTGAAAAGGGTTTCACTGAACGATGGACGAAAGAACTTTTTAAAATTGTTGATGTAATAGATACGGTTCCTTGGACTTATAAAATATATGATTTGGAAGGGGAAGAGATTTTAGGTTCATTTTATTCACAGGAATTACAAAAGACAAAACTAAGCAGATAATACTCATGGGAGCAATGGGTTGTCCCTTCACTCCCTCCTACTATACACCTTTGTGGACACTAGAGGGACAAGTCCGAGGTGTATTACAGTATATAATGTGTGTCAAGGGGGATGTTCTTAGATCTGTGAACCCCAAACACAGAATCCTCAACTGAACAGTCATGGCTTAACTTTTGTTTGTTGATGTGTGTGTGCGTGTGTGTGTGTGTGTGTGTGTGTGTGTGTGTGTCAAGGGGGACATTCTTAGATCTGTGAACCCCAAACACAGAATCCTCAACTGAATAGTCAAGGCTTAACTTTTGTTTGTTGATGTGTGTGTGTGTGTGTGTGTGTGTGTGTGTGTGTGTGTGTGTGTGTGTGTGTGTGTGTGTGTGTGTGTGTGTGTGTGTGTGTGTGTGTCCCAACCCTCACATTCAAAATCTCAACCCCAACCCTCACATTCAAAATCTCAACCCCAACTCAATCCTCGCCCAACACAATGTCTTTTTCAAAATGAGATGTCCACCTATATATATATATTTTTTTTTTTTTACGTTTTTTTTTCTCTTCTTCCAATTCTGTCGTTTAAGGCTTTCAGGTTTGATGACGTAGAAAGGGGGAGTAAGCCTGCACTTTCTTCCCAGAACGAACAATGTATATTTTTTATGTTTTTTTCTCTTCTTCCAATTCTGTCTTTTAAGGCTTTCAGGTTTGATGATGTAGAAAGAGGGAGTAAGAATTTTCTTGATAGGTTTAGATCCCAAAGAGTGGTAGCATTTCAAGTCTTCAAAATAAACCCAACTTTCCAAGTCTCCAAGGTATAACCACATTCCTGTTGAGTTTCCAAGATATGTATCACATTGTGAGTTATCAAGCCAGAACCCACATTTCAAGTCTCCAAAAATATAACCATCTATCCAAGACTCCAAGGTAGAATCACAATTTCCAGAAATATAGTGGGTTTCAGTGATAGATCTCACATAGTATAACTGTGGATCATCAAGGAAATCTCCATTTTTCCAATTTTCATGGGTTTCGGTGATAGATCTCACATAGTATAACTGTGGATCATCAAGGAAATCTCCATTTTTCCAATTTTGATGGGTTTCGGTGATAGATCTCACATAGTATAACTGTGGATCATCAAGGAAATCTCCATTTTTCCAATTTTTATGGGTTTCAGTGATAGATCTCACATAGTATAACTGTGGATCATCAAGGAAAACTCCATTTTTCAAAATGTCTGAAAATTGTGAGTCTCCAAGGTAAAACTTGTATTCTGGCTCATCAAGGTATAACTTGTTCAGGGGGTATTGTCTTGATAACTCACAATGAGTACTATTGTTGCAAAACTCTTTTTCAGGACTTTGCTGGTCTCCAAGGTATAACTCTTTGGTTGGATCATCAAGGACGAATTCATTCTGTGGGTCTTGGTCGCTCATATGATCTTCAACCAAGCCAACAATTTCGCTCCGAGTTGTAGCAAAAGCAGTATTTTCATTTTGTATTTCAGATACAATTTCCTGTGAGAGAAAATAATAATGTATTAATTAAGTTATTTAATTATTAAATGAGTATGCTTCAATCAAAGTTTGAAAATAGGAAAATAAAAATCTTACCTCAACAGATAAGAGGTTTGAATCCAGTTCATCAACTTGAAGGTTTAGTTCCATACAAGTCAGAGAGTTCCAAGGAACCCCAAAGTCATCCCACTCAAGGTCTTGGTCGCTCATAAGGTCTTCAACCAAGCCAACAATTTCCCCCCAAGTTGTAGCAAAAGCAGTATTTTCATTTTGTATTTCAGATACAATTTCCTGTGAGAGAAAATAATAATGTATTAATTAAGTTA
>NC_140967.1:62446774-62454274 GCF_056783735.1 Eptatretus burgeri
GCAGCATATCTAGGGTAGAGTGACCTGGTCTGAAACCAAATTGATGATTGGAAATCAAGCCATTGGAGAAGAGGAAGGATTTCATGTCTGAAGCGATGATGGATTCCATAACCTTGCTGATGATTGGGAGAAGGCTGATTGGTCTATAGTTACAGGGATCTGTTTTTGCACCTTTTATGCAGGGCAGTGATGTTAGCAGATTTCCAAGCAGATGGCAGATGACCTTGGGAAAATGAGAGGGTGAATAGAACAGAGAGAGGGTGAGCAAGAGCAGAAGAGCAGGCTTTGAGGACACGTGGGCTGATGCCGTCTGGACCGGTTGCAGAATCTGACTCGAGGTTTGAAAGCAAGCTCTCCACCTTGTCAGGAGAAAGGATACAGAGTCCAGGGACAGTTGGGTGCGACTGGGTAAAGTGGGTAGAGATAGTGATGGGTTTGGGACACAAGATTTAGCTGCAAACACCGAGTTTAGACATTCAGCTTTATCACGTGTGGAATCAGCAGTGCGGCCATTTGAGGTAAGGGAGGGGATGGAGGGGGAACATACACCAGAAACAGATTTGATTAAACGCCACCAGGATTTTGAGGAGGGAGAGAGGTTTGAGAGTTCAGACTTGAGATGAGAAAGATGTTGTTTTCTGGCTCTCCTGAGGGTAGCTACACACTTGTTCCGAGCTTTGTGGAAAGAACTGAGATTGCCCTCAGTTGGGTTTGCTTTCCATGAGGCAAAGGCAAGTTGTTTCAGGACAACTGCCTCGCCACAAGCTTCAGTAAACCAAGGGCGGGAGGAAGGGTAAGACAACTGAACACGAGAGGGGATAAATCTGTGCATGAGGGAGAGCAAGTTTCTTTGAAAGAATTCCCAGGATGAGTTGATGTTTGAGAAAGTAGTGATAGGAGACCAGTCTGTAAGTTTGATGGCTGCTCGGAGACCCTGCCAGTCGGCTTGAGTGAAATGCCAGACTCGACGGCGGTGAGGTGGTTCTCTGATAACAGCCAGAGAGATGTCCACTTTAATAAGGACGTGGTCAGAAGAACCAATTGGAGCGAAGGAAGAGCAGCAGATATTGTCAGGGAAATTTGTCAAAATCAGATCCAGAAGAGATGGAGTACCATTGGTTGAGATCCAGGTCGGGAAGTTGACCGATTGAGTCAGTCCCAATGAGTCACAGAAAGCTTTGCTGATGTCCCATGGCAGGTGAGAGAGGTACCCACACCTAGCCAACTGGCGTGATGACAATTGAAGTCGCCACATAAGAGGAAGAGAGAGTTTGGATGAGAAGATAGAAGATGGTCCATGTTTTCGGAGAGTGAGGTGTAGATGGAGTCATCACTGTTCGGTGGACGGTACAGTACACATAAAAACATGAGGTGGGAGTGGAGGGAAGCCGAAGCCAGAGGTATTCCTGGGGGTGTGGGGGAGTGAGAGCAGTGCAGGGAGAGTGAGGAATAGAGTCTTTGATGAAGAGAGCAACACCTCCACCAGGACGAGGCTCAGGTCTGTCATACCGTAAGAGGGAGTAACCAGGGAGAGATACTTGGGAGTCAGACACGTCTTGGGAGAGGAAAGTTTCTGTTAGGCAGATAATGTCTGGTTTGTCAGTGGCAACCTGTATGGAAAGATCTGAAAGGTTTGAGCGAAGGCCCCGGATATTTGAGGTCCACACTTTTAATGAAGAGGTAGGGAGGAGGCTTTTGGTGCAGGAGGTGGAGGGGGCGGGGAGGGTCGGACGAGGGACGAGGGGGCAGGTAAGGAGGGTTGCTGAAGGAGTGTGGGGTATTGCAGAATAGCGAGGGGAGGGGGCCGAATGAGGAGGAGAAAAGGCTCTGTGGTGCTGTGAGAGAGGGGGGACAAGAGACAAGGAAGATGGCAGTTGAGGATTTGAGGAGGTGGAGTGAAGAGATGGAGGTGAGAGGACAGTGGAGGGAGGCAGGTTGGTGGATGAGAGGGGGGGCAACTTAGAGAAGGAAGAGTGAGGGGGATGAAAGGTGGGAGAAAGAGGGGGGGAATTTTTGAAAGAGGTGAGAGGGAGGCTTGGAGGGAGAAGAGTGGGATGGTTGCTTTGAGAGTGAGAGTGAGGGGTGAGGGGGTGAGTTGGCACTGAAGTTGGAAAAGAATGGTTGATGGAAAGCGAGCATCCATGGCAAACTGTGGTTTTTAAAAGTTTTAGGTCAGAGATACGATTTAACACAATTCTTGATGGATGCAATGAAGGCGAATTCAGAGCATGGAGAGAAGAAGCGCTGTAATAGTTGGATTTTTTAGGCAAGGAATGAAGGAGAGGTCGAAATGAGAGCAGTCTGTTAAAATAGCAGAAGAGTAGTGCATTGTGAAACAGTAAAGAGTACCACATGTGTGAGAGAGGAAGATGAAGCATTATAAGATCGTTTTTGTTGTTAATATTAATGTATGAGAGAGTTCAACAGATTAGGTCATGGAAGTGTAAAAAAAAAAAAAAGAAATCGAGGAAGACGAGGAGGAAGTTAAGAGGAAGAAGTAGCAGAATCGGGAGAAGGTTGTTGTTGTTGTTGTTGTTGGGGTTTTTTTTTTTTTTTTTTTTTTTTTTTTTTTTGAGATAAGAAAGAGATTAGTTGGGAGAATGGGGGATATTTGGAAAGTGGGGAGGATGAAAATTGAAGGTAATGGGGAGGATAGAAATTGAAGGTAATGGGGAGAAAAAACAAACAAACAAAAAAAAAAAACGATCGAACACCAAGTGGAACCGGTAGGCCTCAAGCCTAGGACTAGGCCTCAAACACCAGGTGAGAACGTCGACATAAATACTCACAAAATAGCACGATTTTTGAAACAAAACCGAACTAGGAACACACATTAACATGTAGGTGAGAAAATTAAACAGTTAAAACGGGACAAATAACAACCGGAACTTAACTTTGAGAATGTCAGCAGGGAGCCCCGAAGGAGACCTCTTGCCGCTCAAAACCGGAGATTTGCTTTTGCTTTTACATTTGCTTTTTGTGCATTATTGTGTGTTTCTTCTTCTTCTTTTACATTTGCTTTTGGTGTAATTGTATATGTGTGCTTTCCGTTCATCGCGAAATAAATGTGCTTTATGTTGAACTGTTTTCCCGTTTCGCTTCGTCTTTTCCTTTATTGAATCTCCATCTTACTTCACGTAAAGGGTTGGTCGTGGGCTAAAACGCCCGATAATTAATCGAACCGTCGAGGCCGACGATAACACCGCTCGGTTATCCCGATAGTACGGAACGGGTCGCTTAAAGTGGCCCGTGTCCGAAGTCGACCTGCGGCGAGGTGCGATCGCCCGGTCTACCCTCCGTGTGGGTACTTAGGTAGGTCGAATTTGGCGAGCAACCCTATCCCACGCGGGGGGCCGATTGGCACGATCGTGGTGAGGCTGAAAGGTCCACCCGTGACTAGTTCCCGGCGTTAGTCCGAGAGGGTCACGACGGGATTGTCCGTCCGGTGGGCGACGTGCCGCGATTCGAGTTATGTGGCCGTTCGCATGCCGGCGGGGGCGAATCCGCAACACTGGTGTCAGGAGTGGGATATAAACTCATCGCCCTCCTCGCGGCACTGGTATCGGAGAACGGGAAAACGGGCTCTCCTGTCTCCAGCTAAATTCACGGGAATCGGTCCAGGGGTGAGAGGAGCGACCCCCGATTCCCTCCAAATTACGAGCGAGCTAAAATTAACCCTTTACGAGAAATAAGATGGCGTCTCAAGGCGAGCGGGAGCCGGGGGTATTAGAAATGTATATGTGTAGTAATGTAGGATCCATGGTGCAGGATGAAATCCCCGTGCAGGAAATGTTGGTTGTGCAGGAACATGAACTCGTCCAACTGAACCCAGAGCCCGAAATAGGTGCGGCGGCGGCCGCGGTGTATGACACCTCCCCACCCCCCCTCCGCCAAAACCTCCCGATCCTGGCCGAATCGGCTCACCCAAGCGCACCCGACATGGCCCAGCTATTCGCCATGCTGGCGGCAATGACAGCGAGGATGGATACAAACACAAATGAAATGAAAAACGAAATAAAAGGCATGAACAAGCAAATGAACGAAATGAAAACGAAAATGGAAACAAACGCACTCGAAATGAAAAAGCTGCGGGGTGAGACGCAGAACATGGGCCAAAGCCTGCAGGCGGGCATGAAGGCAGTGGCCAGGGAGCTCAAAATGGCGACTCCACATGTGGGAGCGAACCAGCTGGGAGGGAGTGCAACGGCTGTCGGGCCCGCGGTGGAGGCGGGTAAGGAAAAAATAATTCGGGAGACAAGAGACGAGGTGAAAGTAATTGGGAGGGAGAGAAAAGAACAATTAATACGGAAAGCAAGGATGAGGTACGCGGAGATCGTGAAAGAGCAAGGAGTGAAAAACAGGGAAGGACGGGAGCGACTTAAGGAGAAAGCAAGGTTGACCTACATAAAGATAAGGGAAAGACGCCAGAAAGAAGCGGAGACTAATAGACAGGAGGGGACAACAGAAACTTATAAATGTATAGACACGGGAGACTGATAGAGGAGATAGAATAGAGGAGGATAGAATAGAAGAAAATAGAGGAGAAACTGCATGATAATGACAAGGCTAGAGACGTACACACACACACGGAGGTAGTGGAGGACGATGAGGTTGAGCTCGCGGAGCGTGTAGGGACCCGGTGCGAGCAGCGGGATAGCCTCCTCCAGGAACAAGGGGAGGGAGTATGCCCCCTTGAGGCGAGTCACGACCAGGTGGGTTCGGTCGTGCTTGGCGAGGTTGAGGGGACGAGTGCTGTGGACGGGTGCACGCCGAGCTTGGGGGGTATAGAGGCCCCGGAGACCCTTGTGGGGACACGAATCCCCAGTGTGGTTGTCCCGGTGTGTGTGGTGTCGAGGTGTGTGTTCACGAGTGTGGTGAAATGCGTGCTGCAACGCACGCATAGCGTGGGTGCAAGGGCGTGTGTGAGAGCGACCGAGTGGGTGACAAAGACCCCGTGTGTGGAAGCGACCCCGTGTGTGAGTGGTGTGGTGGTAAGTGTGCAGAAGGGCGTGCTTCCTAGCGCGCCGTGTGTGAGTGAAACACCGCGGTTGAGTGCCCCCGCGTGTGTGAGTGAGGCACGGTGTATGAGTGAGGCACCGCGGATGAGTGCCCCCGCGTGTGTGAGTGAGGCACGGTGTATGAGTGAGGGACCGCGGATGAGTGCCCCCGCGTGTGTGAGTAGTATGGTTTGTGTGAGGGAAATGGCACGAGTGAGTGAAAGGCCGCGAGTGAGTGGAGCCACGTGTGCGAGGGAGGTGGCATGTGTGAGTGAAACGGCCAGTAAGAATGGAGCACCACGTGTGAGTGGTATGGGTAGTGTGAGCTAAATGGCATGCGTGAGTGAGCGGCCGAGTGTGAGAGAGACAGCGTGTGCAAGGTCACTGTGTGTAAGGGAGATGTCGGTCGGCATGTGTGAACATGCAGCCGCGTCTCCCGGTGTGAGTTTAATGGTGAGGTGTGTTAGCGTCGTAACACGCGGGAGTGCGTGTGTGGAATGGAGATGGAGACGGCGACATGAGAGGAAAGAAAGCCGAGTAGCGGCTGTAGTTGTTTCGGGGACCGTGCCGGGTTCACCCAGCAGTGAGCACGAGGTCCGTGCTGTGCAACGCACGAGGCCCCCACGTGCTCGCTTGCGAGAGTGAAGTCCCGGTCCGGAAACGCACGCGGTGGATTTGCCGATCCCACAGACGGACAAAGTTTAGGCAGGATTATGGATTTGGACCGGACGGGTTCTCCACGCGATCGTGTGTGTTAAGCTCCAATGGGCAAAGCACATGTGTTCGCGTGGGGAACCCCTCGAGACGTGGGGCTTGTGTTTTTTTTATGCGCACGGTGACGTCATGGCTGCACGTGGGGTTGGAATCCGGCAGGAGGGGTATCCCTGCCAGATGGTACCGTCCAAGGAGGGACGAGGAACAAGTGCAGCTGCATGACGTCACGGGCAGGTGCAAAGTGTGCGAGCTGCGAGTTGCCGCGCTGGTGCTGCGCATGAAAAAAAAAAAAAAGCAAGCCTCACTTTCGGGTGCACAGGATTCCTGGGCAAGGGGTGGAAGACCCCCTTGACTAGGGCACAGGATGGAAACTAGTTAGGGGGAAGGGTTAGCTTAGCAAGACCGACTTCATGGGGCAGGGGTAAGTCCTCATGGAGTCCGTGGAATGGATTAGTTAGAGGGATTGTAGTGAGATTTAGGTTGGGAAATTGATTAATGGGATTATGTGGAGACAGTGACAGACTTGTGAATATGTAGAAGGGACGTAGTTTAGCTACGTAGTGTTAAAAGGAACGTGCTGTAGTTTAAGGGACGACGTGGGAGCACGAGTTAGTTAAGGGATGCAGATAGAAGGATGGCAGAGTTCAGTGGTGTGTGTGTTGAAGAGTTGGTGAGTGAAGTGGAAGCATGTGCTTGGTGAGTGAGTGAGGCCAGCGGGTCTGTGTGAGTGGAGCGAATGGGGAATGCATGGTGCGATGAGTGATTGGGGGGAGGAGTGACTCCCGTCCAAGGGACCCCGGGGTCAGTGTAGAGTGAGTTAGCTGGGTTAGTCAAATTAACAAAAATGGAGGTTGTTTTGTTGTTGGTGGGTGTGTAGGCTCGAAACCCGTTTGGAGGGGTGCAGGAGCCCTGTTGACGGGCTGGGAGCGTGGCTGCGAAAGGTGAGTATCGCTGAGTGGGTACCCCGGGCACTAGGCTAGTCGGCCGTGGTAGGCCAAGGGCCCATGGGGGGCCGGGATAGCGTAGTGGGCACGGGTGCGCCTGCTTGGTGCGGGGGCCCGGGGCGCCATTAGCCGCGTGGGCAGTGTTGTGGGCACGGGTGACCCTCGGAAAGGGGCCCGGGGAGCCAGCCTGCCACGTGTGCGTTTCAGGGGAGGTGCCATGGGGGGCACTCCCCGGTGTTTAGGGAGCTGGTAGGCTCGGAGACAGTGTAGTGCCCGGGGGTGCCATAGCGGGAGATTCGGCAGAGGGTCGTGCCTGCCAAAGGGAGCCACGTGTCCCAGCCATGAGACCGTGTGAGGGCACGGAGAGAAAATTGGGGGGCGAGGCCCGAAATTGTGACGACATCAACACAGGCGACGGGAATCTGGGTTGTTAGAACCAATAGTTTAAGCGAGAGGTGCTTGTTGAAAGCCCCGGGGTAGTTTAACAGTTAAATGGTTAGGGTAGATTAGGAGATGTACCCCTCCGCACCATCCATCCCCTCGCTCTCGTTGTGGGCCGCTGGACCCACTTTGGTTATAGATCGCTGAAGTCTGGGGAGGCCATTCTGGGGCTTCGTTGGGCCTCGACACAGGACGCTAGCTCTCCCTTGTTCCCCTCCGGGAAGGGAACGTAGGGGTTGGGAGTAGGCTAGGTGACAGGATAGGTTAGCCGAACAAGGACAGTACAGGGGGTTAGGGGACGATTTATAGTGGGGAAGTAAAAATAAAAAAATAAGTTGGGGCTAAATAGGGGTTTGACAAATTAAGGGAGTGGGTATAGACAGTGACAGGCAAAGGCGATAGGT
>NC_140967.1:62461774-62465774 GCF_056783735.1 Eptatretus burgeri
ATATACATATATACATATATATGCATATATACATATATATATATATATATATATACATACATATATATATATACATACATATATATATATATATATATATATGTACATAAATATATACATATATATATATATATATATATATATACACATACATATATATATATATATATATATATATATATATATATATATATATTGTTGCGGTATTCGCGCCCGCCGGCGTGCTGACGGCCACGTAACTCGAATCGCGGCACGTCGCCCACCGGACGGACAATCCAGTCGTGACCCTCTCGGACTAACGCCGGGAACCAGTCACGGGTGGACCTTTCGGTCTCACCGCGATCGAGCCAATCAGCCCCCGCGTGGGATAGGGTTGCTCGCCAAATTCGACCTACCTAAGTACCCACACGGAGGGTAGACCGGGCGATCGCACCTCGCCGCAGGTCGACTTCGGACACGGGCCACTTAAGCGACCCGTTCCGTACTATCGGGATAACCGAGCGGTGTTATCGTCGGCCTCGACGGTTCGATTAATTATCGGGCGTATTCAGCCCACTACCAACCCTTTACGTGAAGCAAGATGAGGATTCAATGAAAGAAATGACGAAGCGAAACGGGAAACAGTTCAACACAAAGCACATTTATTCGCGACGAACGGGAAGCACACATATTCAATTCCACCAAAAGCACATAGAAAAGGAAAAGAAACACGATGCAATTTTACACAAAAAGCAAATGCGACAATGCAGATCTAATACCGATTACGCGAGCACACGGCAACACTTATACAATTTTACTTCACAGACGGCGCCGACAACACACATTCCCAAAAACAAAAGAAAAGAACACCCTCAAAGATGAGGCGGGCCTGAGGCCGAGACCGGGTCGGGCCTACCCGTCTGGTGATGAGACGCGGAGCGGCGATGGTGCCTCAACTCCGCGGGCCTCGTGGGCAGTGTCTGGTAGGGGGTGGGAAAGGGGCCCCCTTGGTCGCACTATCTCAGCGCGGGGGGAAACAGGAGGGGGTTGCTGATGCTCGGGGTATAGAGGATTTCCCCTCTGCCTCGAGTCCCGCGACGAGCGTCTCCACCTCGGCCAGGTCGCGCCGTCGGCCTCCCTGGTGTGCAGCTCCCTGCACGATGCGAGCACCCCGTCGTCTGCCCTCGCCGCCTCTCCACAGCTCCGTCCCCTCCGCTCCGACTCCAACGCACACGACGACGACCAACTCCTTCTTGCTTCTTCTTCCCAACTCCACCGCCCGCGAAGTCTTAACTCTCTTTATTCTTGACGAACGCGGTCGCTTATATAAGCCCCGTGGCTTCGCTCTCTCATCTTTGACCCCCTCCCTTCGACCTTTCACCTCGCTCCCCATTGGCCCGAGAAAAAGTGGGCGTGAATGCTTTTTGATCCATAAATTTGCATATATCGATCACCCTCCAACGCCCTGGAGGCGGGGCCAAATCGCCCCTCGCTCACCGATTGGACGGCACAAAAGTGGGCATGTGTCGTTTTTGATCCGTTTTTGAAGTGGAAAATCCGTGGTTTTGTACACGCTGTTCGGCGCGCGCCCTGCACGAGTCCAACACCGGTACCCACAGGCGGCGCAAGAACGGTGGCGATGCGACGGTTGCGAGGTGTGACGTGAAGCGGCGCCGCGGTGGGTGGTTGATGTTGTGGTTGGTGGTGGTAATCATGGCGGTTGGTCCAAAATAAAGATAGTAAAAGAAAAACGGCTATCCTGAAGAGTCGCAGCACGCATGAATGACATGTATTCCCACTAGACAACGGGTTTGGGCCTAACTACACATATACTTACCGAGATATCTCACCAAAGGGACCTGAATGGTGGTTTCCGAATTTGGTAACCACAACACTACCCCCTCCCCTTTTTACAGACTCGTCCCGAGTCGTCAAATTTTCGTGTGCCATCATGTGTAGTTTTCCCCTAGTACATTTTACCTACGGATCCCTGAGTGCGACATTCATGGTATTCGTGTCCCCAAAATAAATAACCTGAGGGCTGCGTAACTACCTAAACAAACTCACTCACACGGACGACTTAAATAAAATTGCCGGCGCTAGGACAGACATGCCGGGGGCGCACTCATATTTACAGTACATCTTAACCTTAACTTACAAATTTTACACTAAACCATGGCCCAGGATCATTGAACTCTGCAAAAAGAAAGCAGTTAGCAGGGAGCCAGGCTGCCCGCATGCAGTCTCTGGCTCAAACAATGCAGGTGACAGGGAACGTGGCTGGCTGCTCACACGCAGTCCAAGGCCTTCCCTTTTGAACTGAACGCAGTGAACCACAACGGTGCATGGGCTGCACAACGCAGTCTCCGTGCCAGCTCAAGTGGCACACGCAATGAGCACAACGAATGGATGGATGGATGGTTTGAATCGAACTCAGTGAACCACAACGGTGCATGAGCTGCACAAACGCAGTCTCCGTGCCAGCTCAAGTGGCACACGCAATGAACACAACGGATGGATGGATGAATGGATGGACGCAAACACGGTGCACGGGCCGCCACTGCAGACCCGTGTTGTAGCTGCCAACGGGGCAGTTCTCGCAGCTTGCAAACTGTTGCCTTGCGGATCCTGGCGCACATGGAAATGAACAGGGGGGGCAAAGCAAAAATTGAACGGGGCTGGTGAACATGGGCAGTGGGCATGGCATGGCAAAGGCAGCAGGCAAACTCAGCCCGCAGAATAAGGCCGCTGCAGGCAAACACAGCCCGCAGATGAACTGGCCGGCACAGGCCTTGAAGAAAAACAGCCAGCAGATGAAGTGGCCGGCACAGGCCTTGAAGCAAAACACGGCCAGCTGATGGCCCAGGCCTTGCAGCAAAACAGCCAGCCGGCAGATGAAGTGGGCCGGCACAGGCCTTGCAGCACAGCAGCTGCAGACGAAGTGGGCCGGCCTTTGCCTTGTAGCAACGCAGCCAACAGATGAAGCTGGCCAGCCTTTGCCGTTCAGTGGAGGTTGGTGGAGGGAGTGCGGTGGTGCTGGCCACTTGGAAGGCGGGCTCGGACCTACCTACCTGTCTCCCTCCCACCTATCGCCTTTGCCTGTCACTGTTCATACCTACTCCCTCAATTTGTCAAACCCCAATTTAGCCCCAAGTTATTTTTTTCTTTAATTTCCCTTTTTTTTTTTATTTTTTTTTTTTTACTTCCCCACTATAAATCGTCCCCTAACCCCCTTTATCGTCTTTGTTCGGCGAACCTATCCTGTCACCTAGCCTACTCCCAACCCCTACGTTCCCTTCCCGGAGGGGAATAAGGGAGAGCTAACGTCCTGTGTCGAGGCCCAACTCAAGCCTCAGAATGGCCTCCCCAGAGTTCGGCGATCTTAACCAAAGTGGGTCCAGCGGCCCACAACGACAGCGAGGGGATGGATGGTGCGGAGGGGTACATCTCCGAATCTACCCTAACCATTTAACTGTTAAACTACCCCGGGGCTTTCAACAAGCGCCTCTCGCTTAAACTATTGGTTCTAACAACCCAGATTCCCGTCGCCTGTGTTGGTGTCCTCACAATTTCGGGCCTCGCCCCCCAATTTTCTCTCCGTGCCCTCACACGGTCTCATGGCTGGGACATGTGGCTCTCTTTTGGCAGGCACGACCCTCTGCCGAATCTCCCGCTATGGCACCCCCGGGCACTACACTGCCTCCGAGCCTACCAGCTCCCTAACACCGGGGAGTGCCCCCCATGGCACCTCCCCTGAAACGCACACGTGGCAGGCTGGCCTCCCGGGCCCCTTTCCGAGGGTCACCCGTGCCCACAACACTGCCCACGCGGCTAATGGCGCCCCGGGCCCCCGCACCAAGCAGGCGCACCCGTGCCCACTACGCTATCCCGGCCCCCCATGGGCCCTTGGCCTACCACGGCCGACTAGCCTGGTGCCCGGGGTACCCACTCAGCGATACTCACCTTTCGCAGCCACGCTCCCAAGCCCGTCAACAGGGCTCCTGCACCCCTCCAAATGGGT
>NC_140967.1:62466274-62471274 GCF_056783735.1 Eptatretus burgeri
TTTCACTTTCCCCACTCATATCATCGAATGCCTGATAATTATATCTATGAATCTCAGGATACATTGCAATGCTTATAAACGCCCGGAGATACCAGTGTTCATGGCTATTTCATTTCTGCACATGACACAACCTCTACAATCTCTTAAACTAAGCCAAATCAGAAAATGTAAGCTCCAGAATTGAACTTATCAGCAGTTCCAAATGTTACAAAAGTTTTCATTTGTCCAATTTGGACTTAGTTTGATATTTTGGGAGTCTCCAGGAGGTGTTTATTATGACGGACTGGCAATCGCTAATCGCATGGCAAGCCAGTTGTTCCTTCTCAACCATATCATTGGAGTGCTTGCTTGAGGGCTTAAGCCACATGGCGAGCGCTCCACAATATTCGCACTGTCACTCAATATATCGATCAACTTGAAAAACATTCAGAGCCCACCCGCCTGCGTTTAGCCGTGGAAGTTTTATTATCCGTGGAAGCCTTGTGCAATGAGTCGGGTGGTGGTTCGCTAGCTAAAATGTGAAATTTCATTTTACACCATGTTTCCCCTTTTTGTATGATCTTCTCTCATTATACGACCCGTCACTTTGGCATCGATAGATACATATTTCAAAAAGATTCTCCCCACACCTCCCCCTCTGTTATGGGGAATTTATAGATGGTTTTCAAGGATGGACATTTTTTTTGAATTTACCAGGTATATAGTGTGGGTTTTAAATAGCCTGGTGTTGGCGCAATGGTTAGGGCAGCGGCTTGGGATCCAAAAGGTCCTGAGTTCAAGCCCCGTTGGGCCACTGAATTAATACACCAGGGGGTTCACTCAGCCTGTCATCCTTCTGAGGTCGGCGAAATGAGTACCAGTGTACTGGGCCGGTGTATACCCCGGTTAAAAAATAGGTGTACCATATCCCTGTGTCGTAAGAGGCGACCAGGGTTGCGTCAGGAAGGGCATCCGGCGTAAAACATGTGCCAAATCACTATGCGGATCATCCGTGTTGATCCGCTGTGGCGACCCCTAACGGGAGCAGCCGAAAGAAGAAGAAGATAGTGTGGGTTTTAAATGCTCCCACCCGGTTTTACATCAAACCTGGCGGTTAAAAATAAAATGTTGCTGTTGGGCGCGTGTTATAGCCCTTCCCTTCCCCTCCACTCATGCCGTCTTCCTTTCCCCGCACACCTCCTTCCCTTCCCTTCACACTGAATTCCCTTCCCTTCAAGCTGCTTTCCCTTCCCATCATGCTGCCTTCCTTCCCCCTCCCCTCATGCCGAGCTCCTCCCAAACTCCCTCCCCTCTCCACCCTGCCACTCCCCATGGACATCTCCGGGTGGTCTGTGTGTGCTATATTATATTAACCTGATGTTTCAACGTACCCCATCTTGTTCCAATTCCCCCTTCCCCCATCCTGTCTCCCCTATTCTCCTTACTCCAACTCCCCCCTCTCTTCCCAGAGTGTATAGCGATATTTGGTGAGGGGTCACTCTTCCCCCCTTTTGGAGCTCCCCCCTTCCTCACCCCATCCTACCTCTCACACCCCAGCTGCGCCCCTTCCTCCCTCCCACCGTCCCACCTCTCACTCCCCCCATCCCTCCTCTCTCTCCATCCCGTCCTTCCTCTCCCTCCATTCTCTCTCCTGACTCCTATCTCTCTCTCTCTCTCTCTCTCTCTCTCTCTCTCTCTCTCTCTCTCTCTCTCTCTCTCTCTCTCTCTCTCTCTCTCTCTCTCTCTCTCTCTCTCTCTCTCTCTCTCTCTCTCTCTCTCTCTCTCTCTCTCTCTCTCTCTCTCACACACACACACACACACACACACACACACACACACACACACACACACACACACACACACACACACACACACACACACACAAACACACACAAACACACACACACACACACACACACCAATCTCTCTTTCTCTATCTCTATCTCTCACCCCTTTCCCTCTCACCCCTCTCGCTCTCACCCATATCCCTCTCCCACCCCTCTCCCTCTCTCCCCCTGCTTTCCCAATCCTCACCCTCTGTTAAGGGGATGGTTAGGGACTGACGGTTTAGTTTTGAATTTGACAGGTTGATGGTATGGGTTTTAAATGATCCTGCCCAGTTTTTACATAGAACCAGCATTTAAAAAGAAAACGTTGATGTATGGGCGTGTTTTCCCGCTTCCCTATCCTTCCCCTCACACCTCTTTCCCTTTCCCTCATTCTGCCTTCCCTTCCCCTCACACTTACTTCCCTTCCCATCCCCTCATGCTGCTTTCCCCTCCCGTTACCCTGCCTTCCCATCCATTTTTTTGCATTCATAGCTCCGGAGATGTTATAAGCATTCCACTCAAGCAAACACTCCAATGAAACGGTTGAAGAAACTTTTAAAAACGAAACGTTTAATTACCTCCGCAACCAAAGGTGAAGGAGGTTATGTTTTACCACTTTCTGTCTGTTTGGTTGTTTGTTATTTGCAAAATCGAAGATTTTTCAAGTGTATTGGTTAGTCGATTTTGTTATTCTGTCTGTCTGTCTGTCTGTCTGTCTGTCTGTTTATCGCCGACAGAACACAATTTTAAACCGATATTCACGAAACTACACCACATTGTAGAGTGTGTCATAAGGAAGGAGCCTATTGTTTTTGAGGTCAAAAAAACCCCCAGAATCGAACTATACTCCTGAGGTTGTTTGCAATGATCAAATTCTCCTGAAGAGTACTTGACTGAATCGGGAATTGATTTTTAAATAATATTTTTCATTGCCCGAATTTAACGAAACTGAATACTGCACACTGTAGGAGAATGGTGAGTAAGGTGGGCTGAAAATTTTTGTGCTATCCTGTATCGTTTTGGCCGTATTTTGGGAACATACATACATACATATATACATACAAGATGAGAGTTTTAGTAATATACTCGATGACCCGTGAACCTGTTGGGTTCCAGTTGTGACAGCAGTTGATAAAAAAAAATCATTTTAAAAAAGAAAAAAAAAGATAGCTCCAGCAAATTATACCGCTGAGGTTGTTTGCATTGATCAAATAAACCCGAAGAGTATTTGACTGAATCGGGAATTGATTTTTAAATAATATTTTTCATTGCCCGAATTTAACGAAACTTGATACTGCACACTGCAGGAGAATGGTGAGTAAGGTGGGCTGAAAATTTTTGCGCTATCTTGTACCGTTTTAGCTGTATTTCGGGAACATACTTACATACAAAGGCCTACATACATATATATATATATATATATATATATATATATATATATATATATATATCTTCTTCTTCTTCTTTCGGCTGCTCCCGTTAGGGGTCGCCACAGCGGATCATCCGTATGATCCGCATAGTGATTTGGCACGTTTTACGCCGGATGCCCTTCCTGACGCAACCCTGGTCGCCTCTTACGACACAGGGATATGGTATACCTATTTTAACCGGGGTATACACCGGCCCAGTATACTGGTACTCATTTCGCCGACCTCGGAAGGATGACAGGCTGAGTCAACCCCCTGGTGTATTAATTCAGTGGCCCAACGGGGCTTGAACTCAGGACCTTTTGGATCCCAAGCCACTGCCCTAACCACTGCGCCAACACCAGGCTCAGTATATATATATATATATATATATATATATATATATATATATATATATATATATATATATATATATATATATATATGTATATATATATATATATATATATATATATATATATATATATATATATACATACATACATATATACAAGATCAGAGTTTTAGTAATATATAGAAGATAATTAAATAAGGCCGTTAATTATCTTCAAAAGGGGTATTTTAATTAACCCAAACACCCAATTTCACTCTTGCACTTCTCTGGAGTTCCCTTTGTGTGCATGCAAAGTTTCAGGTTGCTCGGTTTTATGGTTTTGGAGTTTTGGAGGAGATACATACACTCACACACATCTGGGTTTGATTTGTGAGCCCACTATAAAGTGTTGGATTAGTCCATCATAAACAGTGCATTGCATCACAAAGTGTGCTGTTCCTCACTTAGGCATGAAGTTGGGTGAGTTGGGTGAGTAAGTTGGGTGACTGTCAACCATTAGTTGGTGGATGTTAAAGATCCCATGGTGTTATTGGCGAAGGGTAGATAAGTTATTGTCGGGAGCTTAAACTAATTACAAATTTCTGCTCAAATCATCTTCAGTCAAACTTCGGGCCAAGAAAGCTGATTTGTGAAATAAGGGGGCTAAATAATTTCCATGCCATATTATTATCGACATAATAATTTGTCACGTGTGTGATTAATTTATGTACAGGCTCCACTATGAGTCTTAGATCAATCTACATATAAAAAAGATAGCCTGCCTACACAGGCAGATTATATCAAGACTTCTCCCTGACCAGTACCCCCATGTAACTTTATCGATTGGCTGAAGGTGCAGACTTGTCATGGTGAAATTGGAACGTGTACGATTTTTCAATGATAGAATATATACAGTACTTCACATTTTGTGGGATGACATACATTGACCAACTTAGTCTCATATGACACATAAGCAAGTATTTCCTAAAACAAATTGGCTAAAAGTTGGACAGTCGACCGTATGTATACCCACCTTCACTGTCTGAATAGTGAAAGCAATTGTGTTTGATTCACATGCACACTGGCTTTATTTGTGTTAAGTCTGTGCCAAATTTATTTCACTTCATTATCTGAAGAAAAAGGTCTGAGAAAAACTTTTTGAATCCTCCTTGTGGTGAGTGGTGTGGATGGGGGGGGGAGGAGTGCAGGATGGTAGAGGTCGTAGGAGAATACCTGATTAGCTCTCAGGTGAACGAGTTTGCTCGAGTTCTCTTGCAGTGAAGCTTTCAAATACAAATTGACATCCGTGAAAATAGGTTGATTAAAGCTTTTTAACACATTGTCCATCTGGGTGTATAGATCCCTGAACAGCTTTAACATGGCAGAAACATATAAGCTTTACACGAGCAAAGTGGCTCTGAAAAGAGAATAGATCGAAACAAATGTGTCTTT
>NC_140967.1:62476274-62583774 GCF_056783735.1 Eptatretus burgeri
TTAACCCTTACCCTATCATCCGAGTCTATCATCATCAGATCATTAAAAAATGTCGCTTACATCACTCCTCCTTGCGGGGCATCATATATATATAGTTGTTGTTTGTCCTTCAACTGCTCCCGTTAGGGGTCGCCACAGCGGATCATCCGTTATGATCCGCATACTGATTTGGCACAGGTTTTACGCCGGATGCCCTTCCTGACGCAACCCTGGTCGCCTCTTACGACACAGGGATAAGGATTGGGTTTCACCATGATTCCGGGCTGCCCTACACCCTCTCATAGCGCGGCGCAGCGCAGAGGTCCCGTCCTCAAGCGATCCTCCAACCCAAGCCTCCGAGTAACCGGATTACAGGCGCACGCCACTACACCCGGTGGCCTCATATATATACAGTTCCAATTGAAAGTCTATACCCCCTTTCAAAATTTTCACCTTTTGTTGCCTTATAGGCTGGAATGAAATTGCATTAAATCAGACTTTTAACCTTTATTTACACATCATAACCCACAACTTCCAAATGTAAAACAAATTCTACAAATTTCAGAAAATTAATTAAAAATACAAACTTAGAATATATTGTTTGGATAAGTGTCAACCCCCTTTATAAATCGCAACTTCAAATTAGTTGAGGTGTAAGCAATCACCTTCAAAATGACACATCAAGTTAATTGGCCTCCATCTGTGTTGAATTGAAGTGATTCTGAATATCTCAGTATATAATCAGCTCTATCTGTGGTTTTCCTCTGCTGGGTAGTGCATTTCACAGCAAAGACTCAACCATGAACACCAAGGAACATTTCAAAATACCTCTGGGATGAAGTTGTGGAAAGGCACAGATCAGGGGGTGGGTATAAAAATATTTTGAAGGTCTTGAATATCCCTTGGAGCACAGTCAAAACAATAATTGAGAAGTGGAAGGCAAATGGTACCACCAAGACCCTGCTTAGAGAAGGCCATCCCTCCAATCTGGATGACCAGGCAAGGAGGAGTCTGGTCAGAGAAGCCACCAAGAGTGCAATGGCAACTTCGAAAGAGCTACAGGCCTTTATGGTAAAGACTGGTCACTGTGTGGATGTGACAACAATATCCCAAGCACTCCACAAGCCTGGCCTGTACGGTAGCATGTCAAGAAGGAAGCCATTACTCAGAAAATCCCATCTTGAGTCCTGTTTGACGTATGCAAAAAAACACTCTGGAGATTCTGAAGCTATGTCGCAAAAAGTTTTGTGGTCTGATGAAACGAAGATGGAACTATTTGGCCTAAATGCAAAACGTTACCTACTGTTTAAAAGGCGCAAACCCAACAGAGTACATTACCCAAAGAACACCATCCCTACTGTGAAGCATGGTGGTGGCAGCATCATGCTATGGGGATGTTTCTCACCAGCAAACACTGAGGCACTTGTCAGGATAGAAAGGAAAAATGGATGGAGCAAAATACAGGAAAATCCCAGAGGAAAACCTGCTGCCCTCTGCAAGAAAGCTGAAATTGGGACGGAAGTTCACCTTTCAGTGTGTCAACGACCTGAAGCATACAATCAAAGCTACACTGGAGTAGCTAAGGAACAAAAAGATAAATGTCCTTGAGTCGCCCAGTCATAGTCCCAACCTAAATCCAATCGAAAATCTGTGGAATGACTTGAAGATTGCTGTCCATCAACGCTCCCCATACAACGTGACTGATCTTGAACAGTTTTGTGCAGAAGAATTGGCAAATATTGTCCAAGCAAGGTGTGCAAAGTTGGTGGAGACCTGTCCCAACAGACTCACAGCTGTCATTGCTGTCGGGGAGGGGGGGAGGGGTGGGGGGGGACATTTATTCAAACAAGATATTCTCGGTTTGTATTTTTAGTTAATTTTCTGAAATTTGTGGAATTTGCTTTTCACTTGTTAGTTGTGGGTTACGATGTGTAAATAAAAGTGGGAAAAAGTCTGATTTAGTGCAATTCAATTGCAGGTTATAAGAAACAAAAAGTGAAAATTTTAAAAGGGGGAGGGGTGGGGGTAGTGTCCAGGAGGAGACCAATCTGGGGAGTAGGGAATTGCCATGGGTTGTCCGTCCATCGAATAAATGAATCAATCACCCAGGAAATGTGTCAATAACTCCAAAGCACCATTAGAGGTACGAGTTGTTGCACCATCTTACTGGAAGCTGATTGAATTCAGAGTGATATCTTGCTTTCTTCTCAGTGATCTCTGCATCATGTCCATGTATCTATCTGTTTTGTCTGTCCATGTTTGTCCGGCTTCGTTTTCAAAGAAGAAAAGGTCCTATTATACCGCCACATCCGATAGCACACCAAACCTTTAATTTGGCCACAAAAAACTGGTTGTTCTAAATGTTGTGTGGCAGATGTTCTGCCCAAAATCGCTTCTTCTGTTTGTTCACGTGGCCGCTGAGATGGAAGTGGACCTCAGCACTAAAGACGTTGTTGTCTCGAAAATCCTTGTCTTCTTCCATCCGTTGGGTAATGACCGTGCAAAATGCAAACCTTTCCCTCGTATTTACTTGAGTCTGGTGCTACAGTAACAGTATCTTGTATGGATGCAGTTTCAGATCGTCGTGTCTGATTCTGCCAATGGTCGTGTGAGAAGTGCCCACAAGCTGTGCAAGTCGGCATGTCAACTTTTTCAGAGAAGCCTGGGAAGCTTCTCTTTCAGCCTCTCCATTGTCAGGTGTTCTCACTCAAGGTTTTTGACCAGTGTCCTCTAATTTGGTTTTCCACACTTCGTGTCTCTAACCTTTTCAACAATAGGTTTGATGATGATGTATCTGAATCCGTCCACAACTTTTTGAGATATCGTGCCGTATAACAGTTTAGCCCCGTCTCTCAATGGTGAAGAATCACTTAAAAAAAAAAATCTATCAGATCGGGATTCGCATCTTCATTAACATTGAATCAATTCGTCTTCATCACACACCCAATGTGTCCACAGAGTTTCGTTCGAATCCGTCCACACCTTTTTGAGATATCGTGTTGTATATAGTTTTCGATCCCATCTCTCCATGGTGAAGAATCACTTTAAAAATACTCATGTCTGGATCTGGATCTTCACCGATTTCTAATCAATTAGTCCTTGCCAACCTGTCCACCAACCTCTCCACAATTACCCAACCTGGCTACCTGTCCTTGCCAACCTGTTCACTTGTCCTTGCCAACCTAGCCATTATTACCCAACCTCAACACCAAATTTCATCCGAATCCATCTCAACGTTTTGAGAAATGCTGCACACAAACATACAGACAAACAAACACAGACGGGAGTGAAAACATAACCTGATGAAAAACGGAGAAATTGTTCGACATGGTTGAAACTTCTTCTGGAAAAACTCTAAACCTTGTTCTTTAGGCCACCTGAAAATTAAAAAGGGAGAGCTTCCAATTTTGCATCTCTATTCTCTGCCCCCCTTCCCATATCCCCTCCCCTCCCACTCCCTGCTCAATACAAAATATGTTGAATGATGCCCATGTGTAAACAATGTTACTTAATTAAATATACTACTGCCAGATTATTTACAGTAAGCACCTCAAGGTGGCTGGATCTTTATCTTAACAGGTGGATAGATCGATATATGGATAGCTAGAGAGATAGATAGATTCACTTGATACGTCAACTGCATGCATATTTTATCTTTATTTTATAGTGATCTTTGGAGGAGCTTAATTGTGCACCTATCACGTGCAGGACAAGGACATGAGTATGGACATCAGCATACTTTTACTCAAATTCCAAGGACATCAGCAGACAATGGACAAACACATATCATAGCCAGGATTTGAAATGATACAAGTACCCTGGAATATTTAAACAGTGCAAATAGACTGACTATGGTTTCGAAGCCATTAATTAATTGAATAGGGGAGTTAAATTGAGACATGGAAGGAAAAAGGATAGGAAAGGGAATGGTGGTGGAGGGCAAGTAGGACAAAAACTTCCTGATATTTCACATACGTAATAAATAGATGACCCGTGAAAAAGGGGGTTTTCAAATATTGGCCACACTTCTGAGATGTCTCGGTCCATTGCAAACCATTAAGTATAAAATAGTTTTTTGTTTATTACTTCCACCACCAAAGGTGAAGGAAGTTATGTTTTCACCCCTTTTTGTCTGTTTGTTTGTTTGTTTGTTGGGTCGCCGAAATAGGTGACCCTTATTGTCAGTAATTCTGTCTGTTTGTTTGGATGTTTGTTCGTTTGTCATCAGCATAATTGGTAGTAAACGTGGGCCGATTTTGACCAAACTCGGGTGGTAGGTACATCTTATGACCAAGTGCTTTGGAAATTGTGATGGTTGCTAGAGACGCTTTGGTTCCCTAGCAACAACCGAAAAACCTATAAAATCGGTACCGTTCACACGAAATCAATTCCGAAAGCCATTATCCCACGTAGGGTTATGGAATTTGGCACGAATGATATACAGGTGATGCTCTATCAAATATATTCCGGTTTTTGTGATATATGGAATACTTTACCCGCAGCACCCCTACAATTAGGGTATGCGCGAAAATTGGCGAAAATTGAAGGCCCCGAGCGACCGGGTGAGTGCATCGATACGAATGAAACTTTGCAAGTTCATGGTACTCAATGAGTAGTACAACTTTGCCTCAGGACGTATTGACCGATTTCGCTTAGGTCAGGGGTCAAAGGTCAATTTGTGCAAAAATTGATAATATGCGAGAGCTGGACGTGCCTTCGCGCCAAATGCTACTCCTCCTAGGGTTATGGTCGGATGGTCATGAAAATTCACACTAATCGTCTGGAATACATTGTGCACAAACGATCAAGCCGGATTTTCGATTTAGTTCTTTGTTCACCCACAGCACCCCCTCGAACTTTCGGGATTTCCGATTTTAAACCGCATTTTGAGTACTTTTCATTCAAATGGATACCGAGTAGTTATCAGTCGATGGAACTGGATGAGATTTGATATGCATAATCTTAAGGTGATTCCCTATCTGCTATATGACATCCATTTTGCTCTATATCTTATAGTTTCCATGCTCGGCGACCCATCGCCGCCTACTGGCTTGTCTGTCTGTCTGTGTGCAGGATATCGCAAAAAGTGGTGGACAGATCCAGATGAAATTTGGTGGGCAGGTTGGGTGTGTGACAAGGATGAACTGATTCAATATTCGTGAAGATCCGAATCCGGATCCGGATCCGAGAATTTTAAAGTGAATCTTCACCATTGAGAGAGAGGGCCAAAAACGATATAGTACTGTATAGCATGATATTTCAAAAACGTATTGGGCCCAATATGTTCTCGTGGATCAGGCATTACGTGGCCGAGGCATGTGCTCAACCGAGTGCCCTTCTAGTTCTTCATGTCTTCATGGAGGAACATGGTGACAATGTTTTAAAAGGGAAGCAAATAGTGTTGTCAATTTTTGTTCAGGTGAATAAACCAAGACATTGAAACTCGACATCAGTAACACATATGAAATAATTTTTTTTAACGTGAAATAGTTCTACAATCCTCAAGTTTCAACACTTAAAACAAACCTAGTGCTCAATATGACCTCCACTCTGTTCGATACATTTTACCTTACGCAGCAACAGGTTACGCATCACTTTCTGCAGGGTGTCTTGTGTAACTGCATCTTTCAAATCAGCAATTATGGTTGATTTCAGCTGAAACACTCTCCGTTTGATTAGTCCCAATAAAAAAATCTAGCAGTGACAAGTCAGGGGATCTAGGGAGCCACGGGAATTCAGTTCTATGTCTGATAAGGCGATTCGGAAATTTTTCCCTCAGCCAAGCGAGACATTCATTACAGATGTATGATATGGCTCCATCTTGTTGAAACTACACATTTTCATTATTTCTCACTCTATTCCATAGGTGAGTCTTCAGCATGTGAAGATAACGATCTGATGTCATAGTTACTGCCTTTTCAGTATGTGGGTCTTCAAAATATTGGGACTATAGATTCGTCATGAACTCAAGAACTCAATTCACACCAGATGATGATGTTCGGATAATGAAGTGATGCTTATTCATGTTCTTGTTCTTCCAATCCACAAAATTTGCAATTCTGTTTTATCATCATCACATTAATGTCACAAGAAAAAGTGCAATCAGAGATTGCAGACCCTCACCAGGACTTGTCCTGTGTGGTGTTTGTGTAGTTTTGTGTGGTGTATTTTGTGGGGTTTGTGCACTGATGCGTTACGTCTATAATAAGAGACATAACTCGAACTGCCACTTTATAACTGCTGGCAGTGATGACCGGGTACCAAGATGTCCCGCTTTGATGCAACCCCGCTTTGATCGGACACCTGACCCTGACCCATGACGTTTCTTTTTATTATCATTCAATTGAATTCAGAATGGCATTAAAATAAATTCAATTCAACTCAAGCTCTTCCATGAGCCTCGACTACAGTATGTATACCAATTTTTTTTTTCGAAAAAAAACTGTATCACGAAGAAAATATTGGCATGATCAAATGTTGCCCCTTTGTTTTAGCCTAATTTATTGAATCAGTCTAACTCTTCATGCTAGAATGGAAAACTTGTCAATAGCAAAGGAAAACTTGTAGCAAGACTTGTCTTGTCAATAGCAAAGCAAAGAAAATAGAAAACTTGTCAATAGCAAAGGACAACTTGTAGCAAGAAAACAATAGCAAGAAAAAACTCAAATAGCAAAGGAAAACTTGTCAATCACCCAAACTTTTCATCAACCTCCCCAGTTTGCCAGCATTCTCATCCTACAGGCTAATACTGTGTTGTGGAGAGCGCGAGGCAAGGAGAGGATGTGGGCAGGAGGCACCGCTTATGGCAGCCATTATCAATACATTTTTACATTTTACTTGTGATCGAATACAAATCACACTTTCCAAAATCATTTGTGATCCAAATGCATGAAAGATTAAAAGATAGATAGATAGAAGGGTAGATGGATGGGTAGATGTAGCCAAGTACATATAAACAGAGATGCATCAATTGATAGTCAGTTATAAATAGAGCTAGAAAGCTAGATATACAGTGCCTATAGAAAGTCTATACCCCCTTTCAAAATTTTCACCTTTTGTTGCCTTTTAACCTGGAATGAAATTACATTAAATCAGACTTTTTCCAGCTTTATCGACACATCGTAACCCACAACTTCCAAGTGAAAAACAAATTGTACAAATTTCAGAAAATTCATTAAAAATACAAAACTAGAATATCTTGTTTGGATGAGTGTCCATTTCCTTTTTAATAGCAATTGTAAATTAGCTCGTTGAAACCAATCACCTTCAAAATCACACATCAGGTTAATTGGCCTCCTTCACACACCTGTGTTAAATTGTAGTGATTCTGATTATTTCAGAATAAAATCAGTTGTTCCTGTATGTTTCCTCTGTCGGATAGTGCATTTCATGGCAAAGACAACCATGAGCACTAAGGATCTTTCAAAAGACCTCTGGGATAAAGTTGTGGAAAGGCCCAGATCAGGGGATTGGTATAAATGTATTTGAAAGGCCTTGAACATCCCTTGGAACACAGTCAAGGCAATCATTAACAAGTGGAAGATGTATGGTACCACCAAGACCCTGCCCAGATCAGGCCGTCCATACAAACTGGATGATCAAGCAAGGAGGACACTGAACAGAGAGGCCACCAAGAGGCCGATGGCAACTTTGAAAGAGCTACATGCCTTTATGGCAAAGACTGGTCACTGTGTGCATGTGACAACAATATCCCAAGCACTCCTCAAGTCTGGCCTATACAGTACTGTCGCAAGAAGGAAGCCATTACTCAAAAAAACACCCAGATTCCCATTTGAGGAATGCAAGAAACCACTCCGGAGATTTTGAAGCCATGTGGCAAAAAGTTTTGTTGTCTGACGAAAGCAAGATGGAACTTTTTGGCCCACATGCAAAACATTACGTTTGGCGCAAACCAAACACAACACATCACCCAGAGAACACCATCCCTACTGTGAAGCATGGTGGGGGCAGCATCATGTCATGGGGATGTTTCTCATCAGCAGGGACTGGGGCACTTGTCAGGATAGAAGGGAAAATGGATGGAGCAAAATACAGAAAAATCCGAGAGGAAAACCTGCTGCCCTTTGCAAAAAAGTTGAAATTGTGATGGAAGTTCACCTTTCAACGTGACAACGACCCGAAGCATACAGCCAAAGCTACACTGGAGTGGCTAAGGAACAAAAAGATAAATGTCCTTGAGTGGCCCAGTCAGAGCCCTGACCGAAATCCAATCGAAAATCTGTGGCATGACTTGAACATTGCTCTCCTTCAACACTTCCCATACAACTTGACTGATCTTGAACAGTTTTGTACAGAAGAATGGGCAAATATTGTCCAGTCAAGGTGTGCAAAGTTGGTGGAGACCTATCCCAACAAACTCACAGCTGTAATGTCAAAGGTGCTTCCACCAAGTGTTTCCTCAGGGAGATGGACACTTATACAACCAAGATATTCTCGTTTTATATTTTAAATTAGTTTTCTGAAATTTGTAGAATTCGTTTTTCACTTGGAAGTTGCGGGTTACGGTGTGTAAATAAAGGTGGAAAAAGTCTGATTTAATGCAATTTCATTACGGGCCACAAGGCAACAAAAGGTGAAAATTTTGAAAGGGGTGTAGACTTTCTATAGCCACTGAATGGATAGATAGTCAGGTAGGTAGATTGATAAATATATAGATAAATGAAGTAACAGATAAATAATTATAAAGAAAGATGGACGGATGAGTCGATAGATAGTCAGGTAGATGGATAGATATATAGATGCATACAATGATCGTAAGGTAGATGGATCGATAAATAGACAGTCAGGTAAATTGATCGATGAACAGATGGATATATAGTCAGGTAGATAGATAGATGGACAGATGGGGGAGACAGAGATAGATTTATATATGTGTATATAGACAGATAGGTATTGAGGAAATGGGATGACCAGAGGGTGCCTTAATACCTAAGAGCAAACATCTATAAATAAAGAACAAAATTTAACAATTAGCACAAGATCTGTAATTAACAGTCGATGTGTAATTAACACTTGCTCTATTTTTTTTCGATGATCTTGCACTTTTTCTTGTCCTTTGTTTTTGTTTTTGATGTGAGAGCATTGCGATCATTTTATTGTACTTTGCCTATACGTACCCAGTACAGTATCCAGTCTACAAATCCAGTCTGTATACCAGAAGGGCACTCGGTAGAGCGCATACCGCCGCCACATGATGCCTGATCCACGAGAACATATGTGGCCCAATAAATTTTTTGAAATATCATGCTATAAATAGTTTTTGGCCCTATCTCTCAATGAAGAAAATCACTTTAAAAATTAAATCATCCTCGTACCCAGATCTGGATTCGGATCTTCACCAAATTCGAATCATTTCTTCTTTGTCACACACTCAATGTGTCCACCAAGTTTCGTCCAAATCCATCAACTTTTTGAGATATTGTGCTCTATATCATTTTTGGCCCTATCTCTCAATGGTGAAGAATCATTGTACTTTTGTGGTCTGACGGATCTGGATCCGGATCTTGATCTTCACCAAAATCTAATCAGTTCGTCCTTGTTACACACCCAACCTACCCACCAAATTTCATTTGGATCCATCTACAACCTTTTGAGATATCCTGCACACAGACAAATAGGTGAAAACACAACCTCCTTCTCCTTTGGTGGCAGAGGTATTGAAACAATCTATGATACATCTTATACTGTACTTTGCAAAAGCACTTTGAAAAAATCGACAGAAAGTCTTTCTCAATACTTGGGAGTAGGACTTGTCCACGTGTCACCGGTAAGAATGAACGTGCAACTTTAGGAATAGCGACTAACTCCTTTTCCAAAATATTTTATGGTGTAATGGTGGAAATGGCTTCAGTGGTGTATGTTTCCTAGAGGTCACCATTATCCCACACCGTGAGCATCACATGGTATTCCCGAGGTGTGGCATTTTGATACTTTGTGAATTTGCAATTATTAGCATTGAGCTTGATGAATAGATGGGCTCCTCATGGTTATTCATTGAGCTGAGCTATGTAATCACTTGGACATGAATTCTGAGCATACCTTAGCAATCATCAGCAAGCTGTAAAAGGTTTGGGAATAGTTTGTGGAAAAGGGCAGTGGATATAAGGACAAGTAACCACAGCATACTCAGCAGGTAGAAAGGATGCGTGGTGGTGGTGGTGGTGGTGGTGGTGGTGGTGGTGGTGGTGGTGAAGGCTCAGTGCGCCAGTTGATTGGTATAAGTGATGTGTTTATATCCCTTGTGTTCCTAATTTGGGTGTGATACAATGTATTTTAGGTTGCATAATAATAGGCATTGGGTTGGCAGAAAACCTCGGAGGGGTATCGTACACTCGCCTTCGACCTGACTAATGTGTTTGATTCCCAACCTGACAAAATGTCACCCTGGTATTTCACAGGCA
The DNA here is from genome assembly GCF_056783735.1 of Eptatretus burgeri. Classification (NCBI taxonomy): domain Eukaryota; kingdom Metazoa; phylum Chordata; class Myxini; order Myxiniformes; family Myxinidae; genus Eptatretus; species Eptatretus burgeri. The sequence continues at coordinate 62,486,675 of NC_140967.1, forward strand.
TGGTGTTGCATCAATAAGTACACCATCTATAGGATGGGAAGTAGAGCCTGGATTCTGTCCTCCAGAGTTTTCAGCTAAAGATCAATCCCATGGTGTCTTTCATTAAGAGTAGGCCATTGTATGCTGGCACCTTGAAAAAATTCCAAATTCCTGCCCAGACTACTTCTGGGGCAAGCCACCCAGTGTTTGCTGTGAGACTGCTTCGACAGCAATGAACCTGTCCTTGTGTGTAGATCACCTCAGGTGTAGAATGCCACTTCAGGTGTAGACACAGATAAAGATCTATTGCAACGATTGTGATGCAGAAAATTAGTTATTGAACTCATGGAGACATCACACAGGCAGGATGGGTAGACTGGCCTTTTTTGTGCATGTTCTTTGCTGGGATTATAAAGTTACTGTCGATAATTTTTGTTTTTAAACCTTTTTATTCTGAAATAATGTAATCACTTTAAAGATTATTTATGTTTACAGTACAGAGCATATTTGTGTATTGCATCACTTTGTGATCTCCCATTTGTTGGCTCATTATTCATAGAGCCTTGTGAGACCACTAAGGTGGTTACAGATCCAAGTAAAGGTTCCAACAAAAAGAGACAAGACGGGAAAACCCTTATATAAGGTGATTGACCCACACAGAGACATGGTATGCACTTTGTGAAATATACGGTGTGATTATTAACGACTATACAAGGAGATGTGACAGTCAGCTTCATGTTCCTTGACCTGAAAGAGGTTGCGTTGTTGACCGAAAACAGAAAATTTTAGTGTGACCTGAGGGTTATCTTTCAGTCCTGAATGGGTATATTCCATCCATCCATGGGGACCATACTCTGGGCACAGCGTTGGTGCTGCCTAAGCAGTCTCCTTGGCTATTGGGCACAATCCTGGACGGGTCACCACTCTGACACAGAATGGGTATATTGAAAGTTTGAAAATTTACATTTACTAACAAGGTTTCCTTCGCAGCATAATACGTTTCATGCAGTCAATTCTAACACGTGACTTGCAAACACTGCAATCACCACATTATAAACACACTCATAGTTATGAAGTTATTTTTACCTCCATCCACTGGCACCAAAGGTGGACGGAAGTTATGTTTTCACCCCTTTCTGTCTTTGTTTGTTTATGAACAAAATATCTCAAAAAGTTGTGGACGGATTCGGACAACATTTGGTGGAGAGCTTGGGTATGTGACACTGTCAAAATGATCAGATTTTGGTGAAGATCTGAATCCGGATCTAGATCTGAGAATGTTTTAAGTGATTCTTCACCATTGAGAGATGGGGCCAAAAACGACGCATAGCAGGATATCTCTAAATGTTGTGGACGGATTCGGACAAAAGTTGGTGGGCAGGTTGGGTATGTAACAAGGAAGAATTGATTCGAGTTTGGTGAAGATCAGAATCTGGAACTGGATCCGATAATTTTTCAGGGATTCTTTACCATTGAGTGATGGGGCTAAATTAATATATAGCACGATATCTCAAAAATTATGGACGGATTTGGACGAAACCTGGTGGATGAGTTGGTTAGGTGACAAGAACAAGCCAATTAAATTTTAGTTCAGGTCCGAATCCAGATCCGGCAAATCAGTGGGATACAAAACGTAAACTAATCAGCTTGGCAGAGGTATGTGCTCTACCAAGTGCCCGTCCATTTAATAACTGATACGATGTTGTGACATGATAAATCATTGAACACACACATCAAAATGCTACTTGAGTAAATTGGCCATGGTGAGCTGGAGAAGGTGGACTTTGTCAGAGAAGTTTGTGGAACATCCATCAGACTTGGTGCAACCATAGAATGGGGCTGTAAAGATAGGAGGTCAGGGAGGGTGTACAGAATGGGTTTAAAGGTCAGAGATTTATAAGGGAATATGTGGAACAGGTTGCTTGAATGGGTGTAAAGGCCAGCGGTAAAGAAAGGAAAATGTGGAACAGGTTGGTGGAATGGGTGTAAAAGCAGAAGGTGAAGAAAGGAAAATGTGGAACAGGTTGTTCGAATGGGTGTAAAGGTGGGAGATCAGGGATGGAATATGTGGAACAGGTTGTTTGAATGGGTGAAAAGGTGGGAGATCAGGGATGGAATATATGGAACAGGTTGTTGGAATGGGTGTGCAGGTGGAAGAGAATATGTGGAATGGCTTGTTGGAATGGGTGTAAAGGCCAAAGGTCAGAGAGGGATTATGTGGAATGGGTTGTTACAATACAAGTGTACAGGTGAGAAGTTTGAGGAGTGAAAATAATGAGTTTACTCCATTATAGAGCTTCATGGAGTCGCGATTGTTGATACACATGATGACCTCATCCTCATGAGGTAAGGAGGTTAAAAACTAAGCTCAATCAATGCAGGGATTTTGGAGTTTGGCGCAGGGTATAACGCACGACCAAAGGCTTAGTCTACAAAAAAATACGCCATGAGACCCTGAACGTGCACAACAGATTGGAAAGTCGGGTTACGTTCCCTTATGAAGGATGTCATTCCTGCTCCATAGTGCATGGTTCCCTGTTGCCAGAACCAATCATATTGAGGAATCGAACCAATGAGGACCGGGTAGCCCTCCAACCTCAAAATGAACGATCTTAGTAGTCCGACATTACATCATAATTAAATTGCACAAGGGTAAAATCAAGGTCTCCTTTGAAGCGTACTTTTGTCCGCAAGCATATGCCATACATGTACATGGCTCGGTCACCTCACCCTCCCTCCAACTGCCCGCACCAGGGTTCAAACCCAGAAAGTTGCGTCTCTGGCCGAGCACTGAGCGCTCCCGCCACTCGCACATAAAGGACCGATGTGAAGCGAGGCCTAACGAAGGCTTTCCTTTCTCATGTAAATGAAAGTAAAAAACGAGCGGCTCTTGTAACTACGCAACGCAATCCAGCTTATACTGGGCAATTATGTGCATTTCCTCAAAGCACATTTTTCGGGAAATACACCGTGAAGGAGGAGGTGGTGATGGAAATTGGGGAAAGGAGCATAAACAATTAATAAATACATAATTATCAGCTGAGCTAGGCATGACCGTGATGTGCAACTTCTACTCTAGAACCCTTAGCTCCGCGTGGCAACGGAACAAATTACTCCCGGATCGAAGTTATCGACTTTTTCTAACTTTGCCTTGTTGGGAAGAGTAACTGAAGCATACTATTGCCTGGAACTGCCATTTAAACGGTTGAACCTTTACCCTTTATTCAAGCTTGGAAGCCAATAAGGCCAAATTACAAATATCTTACTGTGTATACAATATAAGTTGTATAAATGAACCACTTGTAGTTCCTTAAAGTTTACGTAAAGGGGAAACGTTGCATGGGACAGAACCGAACTGTAACCAATGCATTAACAGGCTGCAAACATCTTGCGATAGATCTCCACGGTATCCACTTGGACTTGGAATGAGCTCTTTGTTGTCTACCAGGTGTGTAGCCTGACATGTTAAACAAAAAAACATTTTTTGTACATCGTACTATGACAACAATTCTAACGATGTTGTAAGTTAAGCCAAGGACTTACAGATCAAATCCTTATTGTACACCTGTGGTTCCATTCAACATTCCTTTTAACGAGCTTACAAGGCACATGACGTCATTCACAAACAAAAAAAAAACTTGGTAAGAAGCATCAATTTCGTTGACTTTATTATTAAAAGTGTTTTGAGTGGCAAAATATAATACAATATTGGTTTAATTCCTCAAAAAAGTCACCAGAGTTCGTGATAATCATAAAAAAAAACAAATTAACTCGTAGAAACCGCTTTTAAGGATAATTGTTGCCATAAGGTCGACAGCATGGTCTTGCCGGTTCACTTGTCGTCCAATTATGAGCATATTCCTGTACAAGATTCATTCTCTCCCCCAAAAGCTACGAGTTCTAAAGCGCTATACAAAACACTGTAAACCTTTGCTTGCCACAACAAAACGTTACAAAAGATTACTTTGCGTCTTCACAACACGCACTTGGCGGTGAATTGAAAAGTTTCCAGCGCACTCCGCCGCTTCCAGCCCCATCTCACTCCTCTTTTGTAAACTTTGTTTATCATTCTCCAAATATACAACTCTTATAGGAAGGCAGGTGCACCTGCTCACCAGGGCAGGGGGGCTTCTGCTGGGAGGTGGGGGGAAATCAAGGCAATGAGGAAGGTGCGTCAGACGTCAGGTGTATCGAATGGACCAAAGATGGTCGTGATGAAGGCGACGACAGTTTTGAGTTTGCAAGCCTCGGTGCAAAAGGTTCAGCATCGCTGATGAGAAATAATAATTATAATAATAATAATAATAATAATCATCATAAAAAAGAAAAAGACCCTTGGACTCTCGATTCCAATTATTCTATGTGTCACATGATCCACCAGACAGGTAACTGTGTCACAAATACGTCTTGGGTATTCCTCCCTTTCAGCGCTCTCTCTCTCTCTCTCTCTCTCATGGAAGTGACATTGCACTGGACAAATTGTGACAAAGTACTAATGACAACATATTCAGAGCAATAAGAATAATGATTATGATAATACATCCCTGGAATAAAATGGAAATATCATGTCGGTGGATCATTGAAAAGGGGAATAAGGTACACGAGGTTATTAAAGGGAACTTTTCAATTCAGATACCCCTTCATCCGTGCGAACCAAAGTACATGATGGTAGTTTTGAGTTGGTCGGTTTGAATGCAGATAGCCTTTTATTTATCTGTGCATGGACCGTTTCGTTTAGTCGATGTTAGGAGTAGATATTACGAAGGAAGTTCAAAATGTTCTCGGAACGAGATACTCACGAGATCGAGCAAGACGTGCTTACGTTATAATTATTTTTCGAGAAGTACAGTATGCATCATTAGTAAGTAAATACATTTTCTTACTAATAATAAGAATAATATATACTTGAATAGATGGGCATCCAGCTTGTGAAAGACTTGGGGGGGGGGGGGGGGTGGGGTCGAGCACAAACGTATTGGGCAGGTACTGCATTTGAAGAATCATTGGAGTCGTTAAAGTACAAGTAACAAGAGACATTAAAGTGAAGTACATTAAAGTACAAGATACATTAGGTACTCGTATATCGAAAAATCGAAAGTTTGCTCGTCTTGAACTATCGTCGGTATCTCGTTCCAAGAACCGTGATCGCCCCTATAGGGAGGTGTTAAAAGGAAGAGGCCAAAGTAATGTGTTGTAACTCAACTATTAATGAACAGGTTTGGACATTTGCCTTATAACAGTTGTGCACCATTAAAAAAAATATATATTTATATATTAAAAAAAAAAAACGTTTGGCCTTCCAAACAATTTTAAAAAAACAAAACCCCCAAAAAGCCAAACCATTTATTGGCAGCCTTGGTGGACGAGACCCACGGTACAAAATGGACGATTTGAATTCCCATCGCCATAGCCCAATCAGACGCGTCGATATGCTCCCGTCCTGCCGGTGCCCGACCCCCAGGGAATCGCGGATCCTCGAGCTGCGCACACCACCAACTCGAGCTCCGTGACCAACAACACCGACATGGAGCGTCAATTTGTCCTTTCGGTAAATAAGAGCAAGCAGGCACATTATTGGCGAAGCCGGAATTAATTCAAGTATGGTTTACACATCATACCCTTCTCCCCCTATACATATAATGCTACCTCAATGCATGTAACGCAGTGGTGTCGAGGTGCAGAGTGTGTGTATATATATATATAGCCATTTGTAATAATAATCATTCTGCATTTGAGCCAAAGTTCATCTTTATAATGAGTGATTGTTTAAGGCGTCTTTGCGTTTCCATGGTTACGGAGTTAAACATTTCCACCAAACGAAGGAACGTTCGTCCTGTTACCGACGGCGTTATTCATCGCCGTTCGAAACGTCTGAATTCCGAGTCCAAGAGGAACCGGTAATGATTTGTAAAGGTTACCTGATAACTAGTATAACCACACTTGTATGATATAATAATGGGATCGATTAAGCGGGTTCGCCGGGCTCCACGTGATCCGCAGAACTCCGCGCGTGCAGCAGCCTCCACTTCCTTACGGAGGGGGACACAAGACCATCGGGGGTGATGCAATTTTTTTTTTTTTTTTTTACAAAAGGTACGTTGAGTTAAACAACTGGCAATGGGACTTGGAAAAAGTAATTAAAAAAAAAATCGTTGGACGAACTTTTCACACTTTGACCTGACTGTGCGACCGGTCGCGACAGGTGCACACATGGAAGCTGAGCTTGTTGAGCGACGTGTGTGCACATGGAGACGGAGCTTCAGGAGAGTCCGACAAACGAACAGGCAAGCCCGAGGTCCGGGCAACGAAGACCGCCGTCCTCTACATGTGTCCGAGCGATAATGGTCCGGCAGCACTTTGGTACGGCGAGGTGAGCTGGTGCGTGAGCCGCGACGACATCCCTGCTGCTGCTGCTGCTGCTGCAGCACTTTCTCCGTGGTCGCCGCTGGAAGGCAGGTAGATGTTGATCATCTCGCGCAAGTCCCCCGGGCAGGCGGTCCGTGCGGATCCCTGAACCTGCATCTCGCCTTTGGACAAGCCGCCCGAGTGCGTGAGCGACGCGAGCGGCGGGAGAGGAGCAAGAGATTGGTACGAAGGACCCAGGTCCCGGGCCTGCACGTAACTGGGCGAGCAGAACCCCGCGGCCGACGCTCCGGACACCCCGACTCCACCTGCGCAGGTGACCGGGCCCACACCGCCCGAGCAAGCCGCGCTGCTCACAGTCAGGTATCCGGCTGCGGCACCACCCGGGTACGCGTCGAAGCGCGGCGCTAGTTGCGCGTAGCCCCCCGGAGTCTGGGGGTCTCCTTGCAAAGTCGCGTAACCCCCAGGTGCTCCCCAAGCGCTGGCCGTGTAGGCCGTGCCGTATGGGTCCAGGACCGGTCGTGAGAAGGCCGCCGAGCTGCTGGAGCCCACAAGTGAGTACTTGTCTTTCTTGAGCAAGGTCTTTGCCTTGCGCCGAGGACGGTATTTGTAGTCCGGATGCTCCTTCATGTGCAGCGCCCTCAGACGCTTGGCCTCGTCAATGAAGGGTCTCTTCTCAGATTCATTGAGCAGCTTCCACTCGGCGCCCAGGCGCTTGCTGATCTCAGAGTTGTGCATCTTCGGGTTCTCCTGGGCCAGCTTGCGTCGCTCTCCCCGAGACCAAACCATGAAAGCGTTCATCGGTCGTTTCACACGTTCGTCCGGGATCTTGCCACCGATTTCAGATCGATCGCCGATGGCTCCCGCAGCGGTTTTGCCGAGCGGTGGTCCAGTTGGGGTCTTCAAGTCGGTCTCGATAAGGCCGAACATGTTGCTCGAGCAGCAGCAGCAGCAGCAGCAACAACCACTTGTTGTTTGTGCGAATGTTGTCAGGGGAGCCGTGAACAGCGCATCCAGATTCAATCGGCGGTGCTGTACGTGCTCACGACGCGCATCACCACCCGGCACCCGGCGTTTCGGACGCTGCACAGGTGTGTCCCCCCCCCCACACACCTGCGGGCCAAAGCGAGGCCGCGCTGGTAACGCACCGCCACAAGGACCGCTGCGCGCGCGCTCCGTATGAACTCGCCGGCTTTTCAAACGAGGCGCTCGAGGCGCCTTTTAATAGGGCGCGTCACGTGACGCGCGGGCGGCACGACGGGCCAATGGGAGCACTCCTCGGGAGGTTCGAGTGCGGCCGGAGCGCTCCGACGCCCCTGCGCGCCAAAAAACGTCCTTTCAGACATTTTGCACATCGCGCAGGAAGGATGTTTATTATCGCGGCTCTCGGGCAGCCGTTCACCGAGCAAACGTGTCGCGTAAGTAACGTGAGGGCGGCAACTCCGGGACAATCGGAAATTCGCATGAATACAGCATGACGTGTTTCCATTGTTGGTACAATCCGTCCGTTGTGTAAACACGTGACGACAAAGCGTCGTGCCGTCGTGTACTCGGACACATAAACTGCCAAGGTGAACTCTCACTGCTTCTATCGAAAAAATAATAACAATAAAAAACCGATTATTTGTACGAATAAAAATGTCATCGTGAAGCAGATCTTTGTTTCGTTTCGTCGTCGCGCAAAATGAGCGCAAAAAGGGGAGACAACACGTGTCGCTGCGCACGGCGAGCGCCGCTTGTCCTTGGGGTTGTTTGTGATCGAGTGTCCCGAACGTGTCTTTAACTACAATCGGTTTACACACAAAAAAACGTGTAATTCTTTCACCGCTCGCGGCCGATTTAAATCAGCGCGCTCGAGCGCTGTTGCGCTAATTAGTGACGTAGCGGCACGCCGGTCGCGCGCAGGTGGCATGACGTCACCCCCTCGGACGGACATTAAGCCGGGCGTCTCGTCTGCCGGCACTAGTTGTCGGACGTTAAAGAGCCGATAGTCTTTTGCGACGAGTGGACGACTCATCGCCGGCACCCTGGACGATTTACAAATACCTGCGCAAATCGGCTCCCCGAGACCATGAGGCCTGTCCTGCCGGTTCGTGAAAAGACTTGGGGCCAACATCTCCCCCCACGGTTGGTTGACCGCACGAAGAGGTGGGAATGATGTTTTTGTTGTTGTTGTTGTTGTTGATAATCCTTGCATCGTCATGAAATGTACCCAACAATCATGTCCGTGCACGTCGAGACTGCCAAGATGGATCTCGGCTACAGATTGTTCGGCTTTCGTTCCCATCTTAAGCGGACCAATCGAGTGTGTTATCACTTTCCGTTACACCGTGACATTATTAACACTCGTTATCACTCTCATCGAGCCTCGAATTCGATCTCTGCTGCTCCTCTTGATATCAGGTCGGAGTTCGGCTCTGTGTGTGTGTGTGTGGCCTCTCCACTCAAAGATGTGCTCCTTCTGCTCTCTCTGTCTCTGTCTGTCTCTGTCTCTCTCTCCCCGGTGTCTGCAGATGTGGAAGGAAATCAGAGACGACTAGTCAACCACCTGCGTACACACATTGCCATGGAGCCCTCTCGCTGTGCTCTGATGCTGCTCCATCATGCTTCTCATCCTCATGGGGACTGTGCAGTCCTAGAGACCCTCGGACTTCTTGGAATGTCTTTGAAGAAAGCTGAAACATAAAGGGGGTCTTCATGTGTTTCCACTGTGGACGAGTTAGTGATGTCACTCGAGTCCCCTCTACCTTTCTCCCAGCACCATCGACTCTCCGTCGTTTATCTCTTCCCCGGGCCTCGACCCGTTGAAGTGTAAAACAAACAAAGGAAAAAAAAAAATCTGATTCCAACTGACCCCCGAGGACATCGCAGTCACCCCCTTCAATCCACATCGACCAAGATGGAGCAGATTATTCAAGGGAAGGATAATGGAGTGTGATGATGTTTTAACCCTATAAAGTAGTGTTTGTGTTTGGAGAGTAGCGACGGGGCAGGAGGCCGGCTGTAGTGTTTTATATCATGTAGAACATCAGCGCAAGTTTGAGAACAGAAAGACTCTCGATGAGTGCACGCAACAACTTGTAAACTAACGAGTAACGAGTGCTAAACAGCGATGGCTTTTACAAAGGTCATGCCACGCCTTAATGTTTCATGTCTAATGACCTTACTTAACAGGTGGCCGCAAAACAGAGCCGTTGAAGCACAGCTCTGGGTTTGTGAGTGGGGAGTTGGGGTGAAGAGTGGGTGGGCGAGAGAGGAGGAGGAGGAGGAGGAGGGAGAGGGGGGGCGAGCTGTATTAAAATTGCAAAATGGAGCATTTGGAAACAACTGCTCGGGAAACATTAACGCCGTAGGGATGCTCGGTGCACAGCAGGTGAGATGATGCGGGATATTCAGGACAACAGGGCAGGTTATCCCAACCAGGTTGCTCGTGCTCCGACGGTGTTTGAAGGCCGGATGTGCCACTCGACAGTCCGTTGGTCTCGATTCACAACCGACCATTACATTCCCGAACTCATGACGCACATGCAACGAGTCTTGCTCAAACGTCAATACTTTGATTTCGTCAACCATTTCTGGTTGAAAGTGTTTCCATCTTCTGGACCCGTTGCGTTGGCCCGTTCGTGTTTCCTTCTGATCCTCCTGTTTGTTTGTCGATTGTCTTCTATGGATGTCTACCCAACATCTTTGTCGTGCATGTATGTACAAGCTCCTCCAGGAGCCTGAGATCAGTCATTGTCAGTGTGACCACCCCTTGGCTTTTTTCACAAGATCTTGGCTCTTCGTTGTTCACCTTTGGCGTCTTGGTGTTCTATTATTTTATCATCGCTTTTCCGAAACGTTGTGAATTCTTGGCTTTTTTCATTGGCTCACTTTGGCATTTATGAAAATGAGGAGTGGTCACACTGGCCACTGTATGAGGTGGGGGTGGCCAAGGCCACAAAATCTTCATTATATTAACGGACAACACAACAGGATCCACAAATCCAGGGCAACCTTCACTTTACTCGTTCAGTAATTCGATGGCAATGCAGAGCAACAGTGTCGTTGCTACAAAGAGCCAGGAAATAATTATATAAATGATCATTGAGTGATGGAACTTGTTCTTGAGTTGCTCTTCCCTGGGACGAACGAACCTTGATGTGACCGTGATCTGATCTGATATTGTGTGCATATTTTGTTTACACCAAATGAGGTTCTGTGGCAGAAAAATCCGAAATCACGTGTCAAGGAAAAAAAGACTTGAGGATTGCCAGGATAGCCTAGAGCTGGCTGCACACACCTTTGAGCCGTCCGTCTCGCCTGGGTTTGAATCTACTCCACCAGACTATAAAACTGTCGTCATGGTGTTTTTGTGCCTGCAGGAGGTCGGCTGGGGAAACCTTTTTTGATGAAAGACTTTCACGAGCCGGTTGGCCCAGGCCCGTCATTCGAGGGAAGGTGATTTGAGCAGGAATTTGTAATTCGTTCTGTGCGTCGACGAGAATTCACCTACTCTTCACGAAAGACACCGTGGGATCTCCGACGTCCACCAACGACCGGTGCCGGCAGACGCAACCTCCTGCTTGTCATCTTTCCGATGGACACTCTCACATTGATGTATCGCCTTGCATGCGAAACACCAGAGTGGCAGTTTATAGCTGGGTCGACATTCAGACCTAGACAAGACATCTCAAAGTCCAGTGTGCACACCTCTAAGCTATCCTGCCAGCCACACCTACCGACCCTCACACATTGATCATCCCTTGATATTAATACTCCTGCAGATCTGCACTGCGAGAAAGCGAAAGATTTCTTCTTGTTTTTTTTTTTTAATAAGTAAAGAAATATTTAAAAGTTGGTTTTAAAATGATCCGTTCTCATATTGTTTGGCCGGTACCAGGCACGCGAGATGGATGCCCGGGGTAAACGACTACTTTACAGTGTCGTGGCGTTGAGACAGGGGACTGGGTGGTGCGTGACACAGGCAAGTTGTAAAAATACTCAAAGCAGAATTCTTGCGATATTTGACACTCCACCTTTTTCATGAAACACCTTTGTAGTGTAACACTAATGGCTGCTACTCTATTCATATTACGTTCAGTGGAGAGTCAGAAGCGGCTTTGAAGTGACATTTCACTGTGAGAGTGAGATTGATGAACATCCTAATATACCTCGTCGGACCATTCCAAGGGACACACCTGGTCCCAAGCGTACTCTTACTCAGTTTTCCAAACCTGTTGCCCATTCAGGGGGGGTGGGTGGATAGATGTTTTGAGGCATAGTAGTAAAGAGTCATAGTAGCGATATATAGCACGATATCTCAAAAAGTTGCAGATGGTTGAGGATAGTAAAGAGTATGCAGTTAAGCAAAATTGAATGTCAGGTTAAGTTAAAGGTTCTTCACGAAGAAAGGTAATCAATTCTTAGCCGATGAATCGATTACCTTTAGTTATTATTTACAAGTTACGTCAATTAATTGGACAGTGAGGTTAAGAGTACGATTTGTAAATATGCAGATGACATGAAGCTTGGAGGTAAGGTGATAACAGAGATGGACGTCAGGAGATTCAGGCTTGTCTCGATTCCTTCATATATTGAGCAGAATATTATCAGATGCACTTTAACATAAAGAAAGGTAAGGTGCTGGGGATGGATATAAATAATGAACATCGAGATTACATGATGCAAGGGACAGCCTTGATACAGGAGAAGGATCTTGGGGTGGTCATCGATAGGGGAGGGTGGCCCAGGACGGTGGCAGATAAATAGGGGATAAATTGTAAATCAAACGAGGTAATGTTGACGCTGTATAGGAATTTAGCGAGGCCTCATCTTGAATATTGTGTGCAGTTTCTTTTTTTTGCCAAACCTGAGCAAGGACACAGCTGCCATTCAGCGTAAGGCAACTGCATTGATCCCAGGCCTAGTTCGACTCAGGCATGCGGAGCGGCTGAAAGACAGAGAGGACAGGAAAGAAGGCGGTTACGAGGTGATATGGTAGAGATGTTTAAGACAATGAAGGGTATGGACATAATAAGTGCAGAAGTTTTTCAGCATAATAGGCAGTGACACGACAGGGGCCATATCCTGAGAGTAAAGAAGATGAGAGTTAACACGGTAGTAAGGCAGGGGTCCTTCACTCACAGAGTACTCAATGTTGGGAATGGTCTTTTTGAGAAGGTAGTTGCAATAGATATCATAGGTAAGATTAAAATGGAACTATACAGATACTTCGCAGCATATATATTGGCCGGACGAGTACCTTGGTTAGATATGGATGGGTTATTGTGTGTACAGTACACGTGTAGTAATTGTGAGGTCTGTGAGAGGGTCTTATCACAAAGTGAATAATATGTTGTTAGTGTTTGTTCATCAATCGCCCACCAACCCTCTCCATTCTCTAAAATGACATAAAGCAACAAATTAAGGGAAGAGATCACTGGTGATGTCCGTGTGCCCACGCCAATGTTTTCACTCCTCATACCTCCCCCACTGACATTAAATCGATAACATGATTGATTGATTGAATCAATGTGGTGTTGACAGGGCCCTGCTCCTTACTCTCCACGTTCCTTGTACATCAATTGTATCATGTTTTTTTTTTTTTTTTTAATCTTCCAACAGCACCGCTTCACTTCCTAAGTTACCCCTTTAAAAGGTAAATACAACTCGTCCAGCAATATATTATGCACATATCGATTTGGATAACATTATAATGATGATTTAATAAGTCTGGTGTTGGGTTGACGGTTGAGGTGGTGAGCTTGCCGGGATAGCAATCTTATGGTTCTTGAGTTATTTTGTTAAAATAACATGAGGTGGGTTGACTCGGCCTGTCATCATTCTGAGGTTGGTGAGATGACTACCAGCTGACTGATAACAGGGGGCACTGCATCAGTGGCACAGATGCACCCCCAGAAAATGATGCAGCCACAGGCAGTACATCATTATGTTGCATTACGTTATTACTTGGTGAAAATTTTTTTTTGCCAATTAGTTTTGTCTGGAGTGTTTGTCTGTTTGATTGTTCGTCACACGATTTTTGGTCACAGTTTTCAAGCGACCGTTGTGAAATTTGTTGCGTGTGTAGGTGACTGGCTAAGGACAGCAACGCTTAATTTCGGTGAAAATCCAAATCCGGATCCGGATCTGAGAATTTTAAAAATGATTCTTCACCATTGAGAGTGAGGGCCAAAAGCGATATATAGCACGATATCTCAAAAAGTTGCAGATGGATTCGGACGAAACTTGGTGAACATGTTGGGTGTGTGACAAGAACTAATTGATTCGATTTTGATGAAGATCTGAATCTGGATTCGGATAGGAGAATTTTTTTAGGTGATTATTCACCATTGAGAGATGGGGCCAAAAACGACATCTTGTATGATATCTCAAAAAGTTGTGGACGAGTTATGACAAAACTCGGTGGATGAGTTGGTTAGGTGACAAGAACAAGCCGATTCGATTTTGGTTAAGGTCCGGATTCAGATCTGACCGATCAGTGGCATACAAAATGTATACTGTTCAGCCTCATGGAGGTACACTACTTGGCCAAAAGTATGTGGACACTTGCTCATCCAACATCTCATTCCAAAATAATGGGGATTAACATGGAATTGGTCCCCCCCCCCCTTTTTTTGCTGCAATAACAGCCTCCACTCTAATGGGAAGACCTTCCACTGGATGTTGGAACATTGCTGCGGGGATTTGCTTACATTTAGCCACAAGAGCATTAGTGAGGTCGGGCACTGATGTTGGGCCATTAGGTCTGGCTCACAGTTGGCGTTCCAATTCATCCCAAAGGTGTTCGATGGGGTTGAGGTCTGGGCTCTGTGCAGGCCAGTCAAGTTCTTCCACACCGATCTCGAGAAACCATTTCTGTTTGGACCTTGCTTTGTGCACGGGGGCATTGTCATGCTAAAACAGGAAAGGGCCTTCCCCAAACTGTTGCCACAAAGTTGGAAGCACAGAATCGTTTGGAATATCATTTTATGCTATAGCTTTAAGATTTCCCTTCACTGGAACTAAGGGGCCGAGCCCAAACCATGACAAAACAGCCCCAGACCTTATTCCTCCTCCACCAAACTTTACATTTGGCACTATACATTCGGGCAGATAGCGCTTTCCTGAAATCTGCCAAACCAAGATTCGTCCGTCGGACTGCTAGATCGTGAAGTGTGATTTATCACTCCAGAGAACACGTTTCCACTGCTCCAGAGTCCAATGGCGGTGAGCTTACACCACTCCAGCCGACGCTTGGCATTGCACATGGTGATCTTAGGCTTGTGTGTGGCTGCTCGGCCTTGGAAACCCATTTCATGAAATTCGATGAACAGTGTTTGTGCTGACGTTGCTTCCATAGGCAGTTTGGAATTCGGTCGTGAGTGTTGCAACAGGCGACAGACGATTTTTCCATGCAACGTACTTCAGTACTCAGCGGTCCCATTCTGTGAGCTTGTGTGGACGACCACTTCGCAGCTGAGCTGTTGTTGTTCCTAGATGTTTCCACTTCACAATAACAGCACTTACAGTTGACCGGGGCAGCTCTAGCAGGGCAGAAATCTGATGAACTGACTTGTTGGAAAGGTGGCATCCTATGTTTGTTTGTTTGTCCTATCCTATAACCAATGTTTGTCAGTCGAGATTGCATGGCTGTGTGCTTGATTTTATACACCTGTCAGCAATGGGTGTGGCTGAAATAGCTGAGTCCACTAATTAGAAGGGGTGTCCACATACTTTCGGCCATGTAGTGTATGTGCTCGACTGAGTACCGTTCCGTTTCGCCAAGTGTCACTCCATGAGTGATTTTTCATTTAATGATGTTGCATTATTGTCATTTGTAAAACATGATTGACTTGCATGCAATTATATTTACATAACCGACGCGTTCACAAGTATTTAGAGTAAATACTACACATTAACTACCATTCGAGCTGTCATTTTGTAAAATGTATCGGAAAAACATGACGCTGGTGCATTCATCGTTGTGTGTTTACCATTCACTTCAAGCAACTGAAGATGAGACAAATATTTACTGTTGTTGACCATGGTTGTTCAATCACCTTCGAAGGGTAGAATCCATCTGTGGCAAGAAAGTTAAGAAATTGTATAAACCCTTTTATAAGACACTTGGTTGCCCCTGGGATGGACCTCAATTTGTCTTTAAAGAAGAAAAAAATAATTGTTTACACCGGTTGTGCAATATTACACCCTATATCTGTACACAGGCTGCAAGACCATAACCAGGGATGAGGGTCCACTGTAACACCCAGGTATAAACGGACTAGTGGCGTGGACCATGGTGTCAACCGCAAAAACAGCGCTTGCGAAAAACGTGGAAGAGTAGTGAGTGATTCAGCAAACGTTATTTCAAAACATGTCAAAGATATGACGAAGGCTCGGGTAGTGGTGATAACGTGGGAGTAGTACATCTGTGTTCGGTTCTCACCAGTTGGACCAGTGGATTAACAAACCCAAAATGTACTTTTATAACAACTAACATATAATAACCAGCTTATACAAACTTAGCAAGGCTGCAGTCTGCATGTTATTACTACACACACCAAAAAAAAGGCAACGGGAGGGGGGGGGGGGGGAGATGGAGTTATACCCTACCCATTCTAATGGGCCAGAATATGGATTGATACATTTCGACTGCACATGGTGTAACAGCTGTATAACATATCCTTATAGCACCACCACTACTACCACTACTACTTTAACAACTGCAAGTATTCTCACCTTGTGGGTTGGCGAGGGAACATTTCTGGTCCAAGTCTTTCAAGACCTGGCTGGCCGGGCCTGACCTTCGACTAAAGCTGCTTCGGGCAGGAATTTGTAATTTGTTCAATGTGTCAGCCATAACTTGTTTACCCTTCGCGAAAAACACTGTGGGATGTTTTATGTTCACTAGCTAATGTAAATTACATGACTCAGCTTGCTTAACACCCAAGCACTCAGACATGGCACACTTTGTGATGTAACATCCTTCCTGCGAAATACCATTCTCATCGTTTAAAGTCTGGTTGGGAATCGAACCCAAACTAAACATCTCAAAGGTGAGTGCAGTCCTTCTGAACGATCCTGTCGGATTCGCTGGTAAACGTTATTGCTTTCTTTAATATATGAAACTTCCTTTTAGTAAATGAAGCTTTTTCAAATGTCCGAGAACGTAATGCTAAAACATCATAAATATTTAATAAGAATACAAGTGCTCACCGAGGACACAACCAAAAATGGGAAGTGTAGATTTCACATTTCAATAAATAAATATATAAATATGTCAGGAGCAATAATGGTAAAGTGTAAATAAGTAAATAAACAATTCAAGGTGGTATGTAGGTAGTGGTGATGGCGAAGTGTAGATACAAACAAATAAATAATTCAAAGTTTGTGTTGGTATTGGAGAGAGTAAAATGTGTATAATTAAATAAATAATTCAAGGTGATATGTCGGTAGCGGTGATGGTCAAGTGTACATAAATAAATATACACGAGTAATTAAAAGTTGAGTGGTTGGTAGTACAGATAGTAAAGAATATATAAATAAATAATAGTTCCCAAAAGCATATACAATTCTGTACTATTCTCCTGTAAATTTATATCTTTAAAATCAAACCAAAATTCCAAATTCGCTCCGATCACAAAATAAAATTGGACGTTCCTCATGCCCAGATATTATTGCAGACACGTGTCGAATGAAATGGGTCCAGTCATTTGCGAGTGGAGGTTCTAGGCGGACCGACGGACGCACAAACTGACTCTCATGACCGAAATATAAGCTCCAAACCGGGTTAGAAATGTTATAAAACAGTGATTAGTTAACACGGTCAAAAAACCTTCCTAATTTGGAGTGATCCCATAGTGTTTTATATTGGATTTTTTAGGTTATTAAAGGTTATAAGGCAATGCTTCTCCAAGATAGTTTCCTTGGTGTTGCACCCAAATTGACTGCCACTGAATTGTACAGGTTTGAGATTCCGGTTAAAATGAGATGGGAAGCTACCACTACCCGTACCCTTGGGTGTATGTAAGCTACCGGGGAGACATCTATTTTTCACAACTCGCTTGTCATTCACATCAGTGGATATACAGCGTCTTCTTTTGTTTGGTTCTTTTACTGAACTATAGAATGGAAAAAAAGTGTTAAATTTCGGTCCAGGTCATGACTTTCATAAGACTGCATTCCATTAAAATAAAGGTGCACAGTACAAAGAAACATGTGAAAAGACAGGGGTTCGAGTTACAGCTCTATCGACCGTGAGTATATCTTGCTGTGATGATACTGCTGCAATCTGAACTTTATAGGCTTGGAATGGCAGTGTCACCTGCTGGAATATCCAGTACTTGAGGGAATATCTTGGACAATATATAGAGGAAAAGGCTTTTTAGTGTAACTAATGGGTAGAGTAATCCTAAATGAGTGTACTGTACGTTTTGTAATGAGTTTTGTGAAAGTCTACTGAACATCATGGAAAAGTTTAATGGTGTTACAAATGATGGTTGCACATGACTCCCATATCTTCTGAAGGACAACTGACCTGTGTCATAAGCTGAAAATACATTTGAAGTTGCCCGCAAAGAATATATCACTGAAGTGCACAAAATTGTCAAGCTTTAAAAACCAGAGGGTTTTATAGTGGTACAGACATGAGGCTACATAATGAGAGAGAGAGAGAGAAAGAGACAGAGACAGAGACACAGAGACAGAGACACAGAGACAGAGACACAGAGACAGAGACACAGAGACAGAGACACAGAGACAGAGACACAGAGACACAGAGACAGAGAGACACAGAGACACAGAGACACAGAGACACAGAGACACAGAGACACAGAGACACAGAGACACAGAGACACAGAGACACAGAGACACAGAGACACAGAGACACAGAGACACAGAGACACAGAGACACAGAAAAGAAACGCTGTGGTGGGGAAAGACCATCTATCTCAAACATGCTCAATGCATATCTATCCACATGCATTACAATACACTCAACTGAAACAGATACTTAAGGAATAACTATCATTATATTAAAGATGCATTCTTTCACCCCTCAGAGCCAGAATTGCAACTATAACTATATATATATATATATAGTATATAACTATATATATATATATATATATATATATATATATATATATATATATATATATATATATATATATATATATATATATATATATATATAACTATATATATATATATATATATACACAGACAGGACATATATATAGTATATAACTATATATATATATACACAGACAGGACATATATATATATATATATATATATATATATATATATATATATATATATATATATATATATATATATATATATATATATATGTTTTTATTACGTTTAGAATGTACAGTATTCATATGTTTGAGCCAACACATTCCCTCCTCTGCTCCCTTCCCCAAACAGCCCCTTTCATGTTCTATGTGGAACGTGTCCCTTGCTTCTCATCGCTTCAATTCCCCAATGTAGGTAGTATCTTGTCTGTTACAGAAAATTGCAAACAGAAACATTCACACTTTGAGTTTATGAAGGTCCTGCAAGAAATGCAGAACAAACAGCTAGAAATGGTTGAGGGGCAGAGGAGGATCGACATTTTACAATGGAAAATTGTCTCCATGAAGTCTAGTGAATGTCTGTCATCAAAAAAGATACATCATGGATTTTATCAATTAAAAGTTGATATTAGTATGTTTACTGCCTTGGGAAAGGTATGGCTGAGGTTTCAAGCATTACCCCTTCGTCAGAGTTATCGACTATTCTCCGGCAGTAAACATCTCCCATGGCTCTTATAAATTTCATTTGATAAAATCTATTGAGTTATTTTTCTTTTTCTTTGAATGTTAAATTGATGGTTGCAAGAAATGATATTTCAACAATCTTGGATTTTATGGGAAATTTTACCAAATATGCCATATAACCTTTATTCTTCCACAACATCATTTACTTTGAAATGCACAATGTTGATCGGAAATTTTGCTGCCTTCACTGTGGACTTATCACTGTTTAAAATGAAACAGAGAGGCAATTTTCCTTTTTTGAATTCCTCTGTAAGTCACAATGTTACATTGATATGAGTGAGAGTAAGTTGGTGATATCTGTTGTTCTTGGGTGTGAGATGTGATATGATAAAAGTGGAGGGATGAGAGGGGGATTCTCCTGTTATTGCTGCACAACTTATCAGTTGGTGGTGCCTGTTGAAATATAGCATAGAGGAAACCACGGTTATACCTTTGTGTTCTCCTGTCCATGATCGTATGCTATATCTGATGGTGAACTCACCGGGGTTGGTAATATATTCATTTCCCACAAAAATATTGGTTTTATTTATTCGATTTCTGATAAGGTGTCACTGTCACACTTTGCACCAAAAACTGTTAGATATCAGGTGAAATTTGCAGCACTCCTGAGCAAGTTCATGTTCAGTGTTGGATTGTCCTTTGTCGATTGGCTCTCAGAAGACATCCCAAGATGACCAGTTGTGGTTTGATTGCGTTGACTTAGGGACTCTAGCCAATGCTGATTTTTCGCATTACTTTCTTTGAACCAATTTGTAGAATCGAGATTTTCAATAAGCATCACATACTTGTTGAAAATATACATACATACATACATACATACATACACCACATACACCACAACAGCTATCACTAACAGTTTGAAGATGGATAGCTTGTCCCAAATATGCAAAAATATTTCAACAAGTTCCTTGTCAGAAAGTGAGAAATTATGACCAGAGTCATACAAAATGTGTTTGAATTATTGGGTTCCATGTGAAGGGATGGACGTGTTGATGGGAGTGGGAAACGCTGATGATTAATATTTCACATTTGAACATTTCACATCAGAAGGGAAATGGCGCATTACTATCATGGGAGTCACGAGTGATTACACAGTGTTAGGGACAGTAAAGATATGCTCGGTCGGTTACCAAACTACCGATAATTATACAAGTCCAGCCAATTCAGCCCAGCTTAACTTCAAAGAAAATAATTAAAATCCTATTTTCGGCTTCAGGAATGGAATAAAAGTAGGGAGACCCCCTCAGGATACTTGTTATCCACTTTGCATAAACCCCAAGAGCATTGTTTCGTCGTGATTATCCCCCTACTTTCCTGTTGGAAAAATGTGGTGTCTGGGATTTATTTTCCATGCAGACAATTGATTGCTGGTTTTAAAGCACATTCCTATTCCTATATGTCCTAACTCCACCTGAATTAAACATTATCTACTTGCATCTTCTCTGCTGAACTGCATTAATATTAGTGAATACCTAAAACTTCCATCTAATCATATCTCGAAACAATCTATTTTCCAAAGTAAATATATTTTTTTTTAAATAATAATATTCCTTCAATCCATCCTCGTAACTAGAATCTTCCTGCCAGAGAGCCATTCTCTCTTCTAGTTGATCGACATTGAACCGTCTCTCATGCAGCAACATCCTTTTTTATTAAATATCCCATGGTGTCCTTCGTGTAGGGTCAGCAAGCTGTCACCGGCACCCTGACCAAATTCCTGCTCTAACCAGCAGAAAGCATTCCATCAGTAGCACAGCCATGCCCTCGGCCAATGATGCTACCCCACAGCCTTGTGCTGCGTTTGAACAAATAAGAAGATTAACCAAATCTGTTGCATGGTCATTAATCCATTCAAATAGTCACCCCTTCGAAAAACTCCATTAAGTTTGTTAGGCATGATGTACCTCTCCTTCATGCTGCATACCCTTAATTGTATTAAGCCTTTTTAATCATTCCACACCAAGTCCCTGACAATGATTTCAAATAATTTCTCTACAATTGAAGTTGTTCTTTATAAAAAGAACTCAAGGCTATATCTCCGGTAATATCACTGGCCTTTGACACTGTTTGGCACCCCACACTGCTCACCAAGCTTTGAGTCTGTGGCATCCAAGCCCACCTTCATTTCTGGCTCACCAGTACTTATCCATCAAATTTACTTGTCTTGACTAGCCTATTTAGTTCAATGAAGGACTCCCTCAATTTTCTCCATTCCGTTATATTCAATGCAATTTGAAGCTATTGTGTGCCTGCCAGTAAAATTTTAAATTTCATCTTCAAATCTAATGTTTGATCTATCACTGCTTCTTCTAGGATAGATCTCTAGGTTGGCAATTTGTAATTCTTGTTGTCCACTGTTTAGTTGTTCTTTCTAAATGTCCAACCCAGTTCCATTTAAGTTTTTTGATTGTGAGCAGAATGTAAAGGAATTTTGTTTTCTCTATCCATCCGTTTCTCTTCTTGACCTTTTTGGTTTTGTCAAGACAATTTTTTAATCACGCTTTATTTGGTTATCAATATTTGCTCCATATTCTGTGTTGCAGACCACCTTTCATTGCCCATACATAATTGTTGGGAGAACACGCTGATTGGAAGCTTTCATTTTCAGACACAAGGGCAGTTTGTTTTCCACTAGTACGTGCCTGTAAAAAAAAAAAAAAATTAACAAATAAATATTCAAACCGCGAGCAACAAACTACAACCACACAGGCCGTTTCTTCGCTCTTGCGTGCCCGCACATGCGTGGCCCGGAAGTTGGCATATTATTCGCAGTTATGATTATTCGCAATTTACTTTTAATACCCAATTATTCAATTAGCGCCAACGTCTTTTACCTTTTCGCAATGTCGTGCCAAGGAAAAACAAAAAGAGAAGAGAAGAGAGAGAAAATTTTTTTTACTTCCTGGTTCGGAGCACACCAGCACTCTGATGTTACCGAAATTTATGCACCGTCTAATATGAAAACGATCATAACTTGGAGCATTGTGTTTATCTATAAATGCGCCTAAGAAATCGAGACATTATTAGAATACACGAAGTCATCACTCTCCGGAAGTCCGTACGTTGTAATCCGTAATGGCGAACGCGGCTGAGCTTCCCTTCCCCATCGGCCACGCCCACGCAACAACGTGTCTTCTCATTGGTTTGGTAAATAAATGGCCATAACTTGGGAAGCACTTGTCCGATTAATATCAAACCTTGAAAAGGCACATCCTCAGGTCCCCAGCAATATACCTGGCAAGTTTCAATTAGATCGGACCAGCGGTTGTCGAGAAACAGCGGTCACAGACACACACACACACACACACACACACACACACACACACACACACACACATTGCTGGAATTATAGATAGATGACATTAAAATAAACCAATGTCACCCGCAGGGTGACCCGTATCTTGCCAAAAGGTGACCACGTGTTACTTCTTTAAGGTCACACTGAGGTGAACAGAGCTGCTATCCACCAGGAGCGACTCCTTGAGGAATATCAGCCTACGAGAGATTCCGATGAGAATCGTTCTACAGAGTAACCATGAAAAATATGCGTTTGCCTCATAACGTCACCAAATGACGTCATAATGTCTCAAGCTTGACATATCTAGAAAGCACTCATCGAGGTGTTCAATTTGAGGTTCTACACGATATGGTTCCTAAAACTTGAAAATTTGACCTTGGGGTCAAATATGTTTGACCTCAGGCGCTAACCATGAAGGTCAAGGCCAATTGCCACCAAAATTAATCAGCTGAGCGCCAGACCATGAACTATATTCCCATGAAGTTTGAAGACGATCTGATCAAAATTACTCAAAAAATAAGGGTTTCGTCGACTCCTCTGATTTGCGACAAAGTGACCTTGACCTTTGACCTTGACCTTCAAAATTTTATGTGCTGAAAGGGACCTCTATAGGCCTCTGATATGCGAAGTTACAAAAATTTCCAATGATAACTGTGCTCTGCAGAATTTTTTATACGTGATTACAGACAAACAAAAAAAAGCAAAAAAAAAAACATACAAGCTGACTAGCATATCTTGCAAAAACTTCGTTTTGGCAAGATAAAAATATTACAAATGTTGCCCATCATTCTTTGTCCTACATCTCTTCACTTATTAAAAGTGATCCACATCCATTTGAATGAGTTGCCATAAGTAAATTAAATTTTAACAATGATCAATTTTAATATCTTCCTTTTTTGTTTAAGTGGTTGAACATTCATTTTGTCTTTATCATATTCATTTTTAGTGTCCATCTTTTGACTCTCCAAATTGAGCTCTTCCACCAAGCTTTTCAGTGATTCAGCATTACATGAACTTAAAACAATGTCATCAATGAATCGTCAGTGATTTAATCCTTGTTCATCGACATTTATTCTTCTTATCTGTTGTCCCCAATTTAGGTGTTGGAACACTTCTCAGCATGCAGTGAATAATTTTGTTGAGATCGTGTTTCACTGTCTAATACCTTTCAATCTTGATCTTCTTACTATGTTGGTGCAGTTTCAAGGCCTCTGTTCCATTTTGCTCATTATATCGATACATCTGGAGATGACATTTATGTGATGTAGAACTTCTATGATGGCATTTGTTTTCCACACTGTCGAAGGCTTTTTCATTACCAATAGATCAGAGAAACAAAGGAAGTTTAGATAATTTTGAAATTTTTCAGAAGCCGATTTATTGTATGAAGATGACTTGTAACATCATCAGTATTTTCCATAGAGACTCAGAGGCATGTCACAATATCATTGCCCACAGGTTGGTGACCTCTCTGCTTTCTATTGCCTCTCTTCTAGCATTACTCTACTGTTCTTTAAGCCCTCCATGTTCCCCAGGCCCCCAGCATGCTGTGTTCTTCCAGTAACCTCCTCTTCTTAACACAGGCTTAATTACCACCTCCATTTCTTTGTTCCTCCTTTCTCCTAGCTGTGGAATTACCTCGTGGAGCCAGTCCATTCCCACTCTCCCCTCCAAGGCTTTAAAACTGCAGCTCACCACCATCTCATGTCATCTTCCATCCTTACCTCTGATGTTTTCTAACCCCTTTTAACCATTGCCACACCCACCCCTATTATCTGCAGGTTACTATCTATCGCCTCTCTGCTTTTACTTTTCATTCATATACTTCCTTATTTTTGTGTAGATATTTCCACATGAGTCCACTGTCAACAAATTACCCTTTTATCCTCCATCACCTGGTTCTTCCATGAGCCTAGAGCCCAAGGCCTTGTATAAAAAACATATTTAAACTCGTTGGCCTATGATATCCTGCTGCTTCCCTTGATAACAATTATTGTGACTACATTTGCTGTCTTCAAGTCCTTTAATATCTATACTGTCTTAAAATAAGCTATCTATAATAATATGGTGTGTGTGTCGGTGTGTGTTAGTTTGTGTGTCTCCATAACTCCAAGACCAGGAAACTTCATGGCCCAAAACTTTGCATGCATATATAAGGGAGGACATGAATGAATATTGGGTATTTGGGAAAATTTAAACACTCCTTTTGAAGAGAATTTAGTGGGTACTCATCATTAAAAAACAAAAAAGTCTTACCAAGATGGTGGCATGCCATCTTGGTCAACCCACTGTCACTTCACAGTGGTCTTAAGTCAATAATTTTGTTTCCGCCTGCTCAACAATGCCTCGACATGGACCAGGCCACACCGGTTTCTGGACAATAAAGCACTGAAATTTTTTTTTTCACTTTCATCACTCATATCTTCACATGCCTGGTCTTCATACAAACGAATCACTGTATACATTGCTTTTGTGGGTGCTATATTTTTCAAATTAGGAGGTCAGAGCAATGCAATTTTTCCTACAGGTCAGGGTCAGGTATGGGAGCATGTGCCAGAACAGCGCGTCGCTGCGTCCACTTTCCGCCGGTACTCCAGGGGCCTCCGTCTGGCCATCCTCCAGGCAGATGCCAGGCCCATCCCCATCTCCTTGAGATGATGGTCAACCTGCTGCAACCACGAGGCATGTGGTCGGCCCACTGGCCTCCTCCACTCATGAGACTCCCTCGCTGAGAGAATCTGGTGAGCAGGATCAGCGTCAGGAAAATGAGCCACATGTCCATACAGCCGCAACTGACGCTCACGGACTATGCAGGTAACAAATCTCATCCGAGTCTCTCTCAGCAACCGCTCGTTGGACACAAAATCCGACCAGCGATAGCCAAGGATTCTCCGAAGAGACCTGGTACCAATGGAATTAAGTCTCCGTCTCAGATCCTTGGTCAGCGTCCAAGTCTCGCATCCATAGAGCAAGACTAGAAGTACCAAGGACCTGAAGACTCGGACTTTCGTCCTCCCGCACAGGTACCGGCAGCGCCACACCCCATGATCCAGTGAATCCATGACTCCCCAGGCCCGACCCAGACGTCGATTGACCTCTGACTCACAGCCAGCAGAGACATGAATATCACTGCCAAGGTAAGTGAATCTCTCCACGACCTCAACATCCTCATCACAAACAGACACAGACAGGACAGCAGCATCCAAGATGTCACCGAAAGCCTGGATCTTAGTTTTGACCCAAGAAACCCGTAATCCCAGCAGCTCCGACTCCTCTTTCAGCACCTTGAGGGCCCCCAAAAGGATGTCTAAAGTCTCCGCAAAGATGACTGCATCATCTGCAAAATCAAGGTCCGAGATCTTGACATTCCCAAACGATGCACCGCAGCTTTATCTCTCTGACATCCTCCCTAAAATCCAGTCCATACAAGTGCTGAAAAGTGTGAGGGCCAGTACACACCCCTGATGAACTCCAGTAACAACTGGAAATAAGTCAGAGATGGTACCACCACACTTCACAGCACTCTCAGTACCAGAGTAGAGTTCAGACATCAGATCGATCAGTTTTGGTGGCACCCCACGAAGACCAATAATCCTCCAGAGGACATCCCGATTCACTGAATCGAACGCTTTACAGAGATCAACATAGGCTGCAAGCAACCCCTGCCGAAACTCTCGTCTGCGTTCGGTGAGGACACGAAGGGCAAGGATACGGTCAATCGTTGACTTCTTTGGTGTAAAGCCTGACTGCTCTGGACGCTGGTGCTCAAGCAGATGGTGGCGAACCCTATCAAGAATTATCCGAGCAAAGACCTTGCCGGGCACTGAGAGCAGCGTCACCCCTCGGTAGTTGTTGCAGTCTTGGCGATCACCCTTCCCTTTCCAGAGAGGAGCAACAAGGCCCCTCTTCCAATCAGTTCGGATGATGCCTGTGTTCCAGGCAGAGCACAAAACTGCATGCAACGACACTAGTGCGGCATTTCCACCAGCCTTGAGAAGTTCAGCATGGATGCCACAGATCCCTGGAGCTTTGCCCCGTTTCAACTGGTTCACCACAGCCCGTGTTTCCACAAGCGAAGGTGGACCACAGTTGATTCAAGGGTCAGCAACAGGGATTGTAACACCCTTGACGTCCAACTCGACAGCTTGGGGATCAGCCTGGTACAACCACTCAAAGTAACCGGCCCAGCGGGCCTTCACTTCAGACTCCTCTGTCAAGAGCCTACCACTCTCTGCTCGAACTGCAGTGCTCCGAGGGATGGGCTTGGATGAACGCAATGCGCGAATTCCCCTGTAAACGGGATGAGAATCACCTGTCCACAGGTGATGCTCTACCCCTTCACAGATTCTTCGCACATAGGCCTCCTTGTCCACCCTCAGTGCACGTACAGTTTTACGCCTCAGCTCCCTGAACAGCTCAGCTCTGCCATTCAGCCTGGCCCTGCGACTCTGGTCAATGGTATCCAGTGTCCCTTGAGAGACAAAATTTTTCTTTGCCCTGCGGTGAGCTCCAAGACATCCACCGGCAACATCAAGGACGGTGGTCTTGAAGGCGCTCCACAACTCTTCAGGACCCCCCAAAGCACCCAGACCCCCCAAGTGTCCACTCAGCCTGTTCGCAAACTCCTCAGCTACTCTCTCATCCCTGAGCTTGCCAACATCCAGCCTAGGCTGGGATGGTACCATTCTCCAGGATTTAAGGTGCAGCTTTAGAGTTTCTACAACAAGCCTGTGGTCAGTATTGAGGAACTGAGCACTCCGGTAGACCCTGCAGTTCTGGATCATCCTCCAACGACCGTCAATGAGGACATGGTCAATCTCCTTTGCCGCACCGCCAGCGTTGGAATACCAGGTCTAGCGATGAGCTTGTGGGCGCTGAAACCATGAACCAGCCACCCTAAGTCCATGACTTCTTGCAAAGTCAAGGAACTTAGTGCTATTCTGGTTCATAGTTCCTGACCCATGGAGACCAACACATGTCTCATAACCATCCCTATCAGTTCCAGTCGATGCATTGAAATCCCCCAAGACAAGAAGTGTATCTCGTCTGGGGCACTGATCAACCACAGACTCGAGTGTGGCGTAGAATGCATCCTTCACGGTGAGATCACTCGCTTCAGTCGGAGCATAAACAGAGACCAGGGAAATGACACCTAAGGAGTGACGAATCCTTAATCTCATAATACGCTTGTTGACCGGTGTTACCTCAATTATCATTGGAGTCAGCTTATTGGACACAGCTACAACAACTCCTTGGGTATGGTAACCATCAGAGCGACCAGACCAATAGTAGGTGTAACCACCCACCATTATCTCGCTGCAATCCGGTCTCCGAACCTCAGAGAGAGCTGCAATCCCGATGTCCAAACGCTTGAGCTCAGATGATAACAGAGACAGGTGATCATCCTCTCTTAGGGATAGGACATTCCAGGCACCCACCCGAAGGGACCGCCTCAGGTTAACCCAAGGAGACCGCCGTCTGGTGGACGACACCTCAGCACCACTCCGACACACTCTCCCGCAATCTGACCCAGGGATGTTACCCCGTGGTTTCCCTCCTATCATCAAAGATTGGGGGTCCCGAAGGCTTTGCCCCAATCCCGTCATCCGGTGAGCTGCCCTGTGAAGGGAAGCTGCACAGGAGGTACTCCCACGGAGTGGGTTTTCAGATTTTTTTGCGTTTTTGCATTTTGCGGAATGAAGGGTTTTACAGTGGCGCGAGTGCACCATCCTCCTCATAAAAAGTAACCCAACTGCAGGAGGACGTCCGCAGACACAGTTGGGCACTAGATATGGATGGCCCTTGGCTCACAATGAGCTCCTCCGCCCTTTGACAGGTTTTGTTTTTAATCTTGCTGGGTGTCCATATCCAAACACCCTCCTCACCAGAAAACCTGGTGGGGGAGACGGTTTAGTCGCCACCAACCCGATCATGGAACAGGTTAGTACAGGTTTACATGGTACCTGTAGCAGGTCACAGATCGAACCTGACCTGACATGTTCCTTGTCAGAGAGGCAATTTTCCACCTTTTTTTCCTACACCTCTGCATTATATGATGTAATTTCCCAACTCCTCTGAGCTCCCAAGGTTAATCGCAACAAAACTGTATAGGATCACATTTTTTTTTTTTACCATGAAGCATCTCACTAGGGGTTTTAAACAGTTATTTTCTCACAATTCATAACTTATAAAAACACGAGCCACCGCCAGTCACTATCTCCGAGGGAGATCCATGAATGCAATGTTTTATAAAAAGCCCAATTTTTGGGGATTTCAACCTGGTTACCTACATAATTGGTGAGATGGTGAGCTCCAATCATCAAATATGCTATCAGATGTGAAAAATAACTGTTAATTATGATGTTACAATAATCTGTAAGATTGGCGAAGCTGTCAAGTGACCTCTCAAATGCGCAAATTGCGAATTATTCAAAAACCAAAAAGAGTACAAACACAACATAAACATCGATTTAAAGGCAATGTAACAGCTGATTTTATGACAAAACTCTCAAGGGTGAAAGGAGATTTTGTAGAAAAAAAGGGTTACCACCATAGCCAACTTCTCCATATATCCACCTTGCAAAAATTGTAAAACAAGCGATTTTGATCCGTAAACATGCTCTGGCCCTTGATTGAAAGATATTAAAAATTGTCCACCTAAAAGCATGACAATATGTTCAATTTTGTTAATATTTCTGTTCAATATTCTTCAGCTTGATAGATAAAATGTTTGACTAAATATGTGCTTAATTGTGATAGTCCAAAAGCTGTATTTTACATCCTGGGCAACACCAGGTGAGAGGAGGGAGGGGAAGGGTGAATGCTAGAGGATGGAGGGGAAGGGTCGGGTGGGAGACTCGAGGGAGGGGATAGGGTGGTAAGGTGGCAGGGGACATGGGTGGGAGGAGGGAGGGAGGGGAAGGTGTGGGAGAAAGCAATGCTGGTTACCTTTGCTAGTTGAATATATTTACGAACACTATGCTAACTCAATTTTATAATTATTTGGATGTTACCCATTTGCTCCTGGAGCTATTGTCTCCTAACTTCTTAATCACTTACTAACATCCATTACACTAGTACATTCAATGAAACTCCTCATTTGAGGACAGCTTCCAGTAATTCCTCATTGTGTTGCAACCACAGACTGTCTCAATAATCACACTTTAACTGTAATGCCAGGGATAAGTTTAGCAGGCATGTATTTCACTTATACACACATATTAGAGCTGAATCACACTTCAGCAGCTTTGCTGAAGTGATTTCAAAAAAGGACCAGCAGATCCAGGCAGATGATGATTGGCTATCTAGAATAGCTTGAATGAAAAGGAAGCAGAAGCTTGGTGAGATCAGAATGGCCCATGGCTCATGAGAGAAGAAATGAAATCCATGTACAACAGACTTTTAACGAGAACAGCACTTGGCATAGCACATACCTCCACCAGGCTGAATAGTTTACGTATTGTATCCCACTGATAGGCCAGATCTAGATCTGGACCTGAACCAAAATCGAATCGGCTTTTTCTTATCACCTACCCAACTCTTCCGCGAAGTTTTGTCATAACTCATGCATAACTTTTTGAAATATCGTTCTGTGTATCGTTTTTGGACCGATCTGTCAATGGTGAACAGTCACATAAAAATTCTGGTGTCTGGATCCGGATCTTCACCAACATCGAATCATTTCGTCCATGTCACACACCCAACCTGTCCACCAAGTATAGAACGAATATGTCCTTAACTTTTTGAGATATCCTGCTCACAGACAAATAGGTGAATACATAGCCTCCATCCACCTTTGGTGGCAGAAGTAAAAGACAACAAAGTGGCATAGATATGCTCAACAGGTAGACTTAAAAAAAAAAAAAAATTGTATACATTGTCGAGGCTCGTATGAGAGCTAACGCACAGCAGGTGGTGGGGGGGCATGAGACAAGAGGGTGTGGGAAGGACAAAACAGCAAGGAACAGAGACATTAGATCTGTGGAAGGGAGAGGGATGGGGTGGGGAACATGGGGAATACAAGATGGACATTACAGGGACTTTCAGGAAGAAAAGCAGGGAATTTTAAGGAGGTGGGTTTGGGGTGGATTAACGGGGGTAGAAAAGATCGTGATTTTGGATGGGGGGACAATAAGAGATGGTGGTGAACAGCTGTTTTGAAGGCCTGGAGGGAAGAATGGGATTGAACAGAGTGAGGGAGTTTATTCCAAAGGTGGGAAAAAAGAGGAATGAAAGAGTGAAAGTGAGCAGTGATTCGTGATTTTGGTAGTTTTACCAGAAGGGGGTTGTTGGCGGAACTTGAGCACCCTGCGGAAATATTGTGGGGACAAATCACAGACAGAGCAGGGGTGGCGAGACCAGAGAGGAGACGGAAGAAGACAGAAAGACCACTGACCTGCCTGCGGTGAGAGAGTGAGAGACCCAAAGACTCAGCCTCATTGTGGGAAATACCAATGATCCAAAATGCCTTGGTTTCCATTGCATGAAGCCGAGAAAGGTGAGAGGTAGGAGCACCAGCCCATGGGGAGAGCAGTACTCCATCAGGCTGCGGATCTATGTGGTCATGAGCTCAGGTGGGCCGAGGAAGAACTTTGCACGATGGGGCATTCCCAGTCGGCGACTGGCTTTGGAGGCCAGGTTGGAAAGATCATGGCAGATAGTGAGACCCAGAAGCTTGCGAGAAAGGACTTCTTCCAGAGGATTGTTGTGAAAGTATATGGGGGAGGGGGGGGGGGTCCAAACGGTCCTTTCGGTGAGACTTAGTGAGAGTGTGAGATTTGTCAGGATTGAAAGACATGTTCCACGTGATGGACCAATTTGTGATTTTACCCAGATCTGCAGACAGCGAATATGGTATGGCACAACAAAACATAAACTACGACATATCGTCAGATGACAGATGGTGCGGCAGAGAGTGGAGTCTTCAGCAAAGAGATGAAGAGGATATTCCAGAGAGTCGGAGTATTTCACTGTGTTACCCGTCATTAACTTGTGTTAGAAGGGCATTGCATCCAAATCCATTTGGACCATACTCTGGACAGAGCATTGGTGCTGCTGAAGCAGTCTCCTAGGCTATTGGGCACAATCCTGGACAGGTAGCCACTCTGATACAGGATACTTGAATGGCTCAATCATCCCAGCAAGCTGGTACTCATTTTGCCAAACTCAGAAGGATGACAGGCTGAGTCAACCCCCACCTGGTATTAATTCAACGGGGGCGGGATTTAGAACTCAGGATCCGAGGATCCCAAGCCCACCACCCGAAGCATTAAACCAACACCAGGCATGGAAGGACAATGCTGGATAGATATGTCTCCTCCAGCCTTTGAACACAGGCAGCAGACCATAATATCGGTGATAATTATATCCTTGGCTAAGCCTACGTCGCAGGCATCCGAGAACACATAAAAAAGTTTTACATATCCAGGAGTAAATCTCGACGTCATATCGCATTATATCCATTCATGCATAAAGGCTGCCGTTTCTCTCAAACTTTTGAGATGTGAGAGTGATCGTGTCCATGTGCCTGGATAAAAACTCATCCAGTTTACAGCAAAATCTATTTGGTTAATACCCAGAATATCACAATTTCATTTCCAGCTGTCTCTTTCGAAGTTTGATCAGCTCCTGTGGAAGTGATCATGAGATTATTCATAGCAAGAGGCAGTTTGTCCTTTGGAGGCCAACTGTCTCATTAGAACACCCCAGGGGGCAAAGGCTCATTGGGAGAGAGGACTGCTGGGAAACCTGTGAATGCTCATCAAGTTGATTAGTAAAGTGTTGTCAGTCATAAAGTGATCTGAGATGAGAGATAGACTTTATGTTAAGGCACTTAAAGTTAATTTCAATTGCAGGGCCAAAGCCAAGACAACTAAGCATGCACTTGGAAATTATTTAACCCTAAAATCTATCGTTGGCTACTCTGTCTCTTAGAAAGCACATCAGATGAATATTCCATCATAAACTGTCATCAACTCTTGGAAGAAGCCCAGTCACTGGACCTTCGAGACAAAACCATCAGGAATCTTTTCTGAATTGCCCACATCTTCAAACTTCACTTCAAAGCTAGACACGGATACAATTTCCTGTTGTGCTACCTACTTTTATGATATTCCTTAACTACTTCGATAAGTGATATACATATAATGTGTCTTAACTAATTTAACCAGACTCGGTTGTGTAATGTTCTGAGCATCTGCTCAGAATCTTAGAGGTCGGTTTAGTCATACCAATAACTTTCAAAAATGGTCCTGCTGCTTCCTTGCTTGGTGCTCTGACCTCCTCTTGCATTGAGTTCCTTTTGAAGGAACTCTTATTATGTACACAAAAATGCTGGAATTCTTTCTCTCCCTCCTTTCCTGCATCCCTTTCCCTCTCCAACCCATCTCTTGTACAAATCAACCACACATTCCTTTTTCCATCATCTTTCGTTTTCATTGTCACATCGTACCTGTGTAATTCATTTATTGGTGTAATTTATTTGAAAATAACATTTATACATTTATTGATAAATAACAAACTGAAGGGAAAAATTAATTTGACATCTTCACTTCTGGGAAGGCAACGGAAAACCACCCAGCAAGACCCTTGCCAAGAAACTGCTTTGGCAGTCCCGGACCTGCCTTCGGACAGAACACACAAATACGAATACGATCCTTCACCTGTCAAGCAAAAATAAATGAAGAAAAAGCTGGGCGAATTAAGTGAAATATACTTTCTTGGTGAAGAAGTAGACATTCGGAGAGTTGTCTATGATGGGCAGTACCATCAAGAATATGTTATCAGAGCAGTGCTAAAAACAGCGGATGACTAATGGAGAAAAAGAGTCCTGATCAGTAGTAATAGGTCTCATGCAGCGACATACAAAGTGATAACCTATTGCAACCTGCAGGTTGCTATGGCTTATCTTCCAATTTGTGTAGTTTTTCAATTTTTTTTTTTATAGCTACACTGTCTGCTTTGAACAAACGATGCTGATCAATGGCCAATCACAAGCCCCTTCACGACATCTTCCTGGAACTCCTGAGATTCCACTTTGCTGTGGACTGGCCAGGTCAGAATCCTATTATAGGCCTACATCACAACTCCACAAACTTATTCAAAGGCGCAGCACGCCTCAAGTTACAAGAAAACAAGGTGATTGTGAGTCAAAAAATTGTCGGTGCTGTACATGGTACTTGCTATAAAGCTTCAGAATCTCAAATGATATTGATAAGCCTTTCATGAAATATTCCAATCTGCCCATTGAGTCATTGTAAGGTATACGGCCAATATGTTGGAAATGTGACACAAGTACGTTTTGAAGGGTGGATCGAGGAATTGGAAAAAGTGGGAGAGAAACAGTGAGTTCCTTGTGCCCTAATCAGGTCGAAAATTTAAGTCTTGACTTCATGGACACCCTCCCTCCTCTAAATCCCTCATGCCCACGGTCTGTAGTTTGGTACTTTAAGTGTATTGTATAAAACAGACCAATATACAACTGGAATGATCATAGAATGTGGAACATCCATACTTACAGTAACCCCTCCAATATGTAACCCCCCCAGCAGGAACTGGCTGGTCATATTACGTGAAGCGTCGTCGACCCAGCATGACGGAAATCGACAGCAGAATGGACCACAAGGTCGGTCGACCTCTCTTGTGTACCCCATTGTAACTTTGGGTCTTTATAAATGTGACATTTTTGTGCTCAGCCTATTATAATCGCTGGGCTTTGACCGGGTAAATGTGAGATGCAAGTTTCTGAGCTATACAGTCTTTGGGCTCAGAAATCTCCACAAATTGGCTTCATAATTATTGTCCAACACGGACGTGAAACCTGTCAAAGAAAAACAAAACATAAACTCCGACATATCGTAATGGAAAATAATTCAACTTGTTCATATTGTTTTTTGAAACCTTGTCATTTTGTAACAGGTGGGAATACATATATCAGCGATGGCGCTATGTTCACTAATTAGGTTCCGCTTCTTCACCACAGCATATTTCCACCTACATGTAGTCAAATCAATATTTATGGCAACTAATTGTGATTCCCTTGACGTTTATAAACAAAAATACCTTCCGTGGCAACATTCAAATTTCAAGGACCCACAGGTGAGTGTAGTCATCACAGCTCGATGAACGCTGTTTATCATTCTTTGAAGTCGTTCTATCCGGAGATAACCTTCGGCTATAATCAAGCAAATGTACTCTCTGGGAAATAAATATTTTAGATGCCATTATTAACAAACAATACCGTCGCAGTCAAAATATGACTGATAGGTGGATATAAGGGTGACCCCCATGCCCACAAACCACAGATCTCTGCTTGTGTGATACGTGATGCCTGGGCAATTTGGCATGTTATGTTCCATCATGCCTGAAGCAACATGCAGCAGTTGCTTATGTACCATTGTTTATTTATGCTGGTGCAGCACGGTAGTTTTCCTGCAACGCGAGTTGTTCAGTGGGAAAATTCAACCACATGGTCAAACTTCCCGCCTTCGCCCGGTTTATGATCCCCTCTTTGTACTTGCACCAATGTCATAGGAGGCACTCGTATGTAATATTCTCCTGAATGTGCAGCCGATCATTTGCAACTGTGAGAGATACATGGACCATTTGTCCAATTATTCAAATCCACCTCGAGAGATGCGAAAGCATCATTCATTATTAGGATGTCCTGAGTAAGCTGAACGATTCCACATGGAAAATTAGTAAAGATAAATATATAATTTAAATAATTCGAAAAAAACAAATATATATATATATATATATATATATATATATATATATATATATATATATATATATATATATATATTGTTACGAATTCTGGCCCGCCTGGCGTGCGATCAGCCACGTAACTCTAATCGCGACGCGTCACCCACCGGAACGGACAATTCAGTCGTGACCCTCTTGGAATTACCGCCAAGGAGCTAGCCACGGGTGGGGGTTTAACCTCACCACAACCCAGTCCGCTTTCTACCCGTGCGAAATAGGGTGAATCGCCGAATGTCAATATACCTAAGTACCCGCGCGGGTAGCGTACCGAGGAGTTGTACCACGCCGCAGGTCGACTCCGGATACGAACCGCTTAAGCGGCTCGTTCCGTGCTGCAGGGATAACCGAGCGGAGTTATCGTTGACCTCGACGTTTTGTGATTATTTATTGGGTGTCTACACCCACTACCAATCCCTTACGTGATGCAAGATGGAACTTTCAAACAAAGGAAAGGACGCAACGAAATGGGAAACAGTTCAACGAGCAAGGACATTTATTATAACACACAAGCAAGGGGCAGTCATGCAATTTACAGGCAATGCAATGAAAATTAATCATGTACGGGACGGGGACAAAGACATGAGCAAGGCAAAAGCACTACAACCGACTATTAGTTATTCTTTACGAGCACTTAAACTGTTTTACTTATGGAGACTGGCGCCACAAACACACATACAAAACCCCGAAAAGAAAATGGTCACTTCCCTTTGGGCCGTCGAGTCCCCCTCACGACCGTCGGTGTGGTCGTGCCTGGCCCCGACTCCTCTCGCGGTCTGCGAGCTCTCTCCGGCACTCCTCGCCAAAATGCGCAGGTCCGCCACACCACCGGCGCTGCCACGTCTCCCGTCCGTGCCTCCGTGGACAAGCCGCCCGCCAAACTGCGAGCACAGGACCAGAATGAGCCAAGACCCAGCCTCCACAGCTGCCAGAGCAGATGAGCGCAGAGGAAGAGGAAGAGCCAGCGAGGAAGAAGAAACGCGGAGCCAGGACCAGGACGAGAGAAGAGGGAGTGAGATCCACACGGAAGGAGAAGAAGAAGAAAAAGGAGCAAGCACCCTACGCGCGTCCGCCCTTTAAGGAGCGGGGCTCCGCCCTTTGCTCCACCCCGTTCTCGGCTCCACCTGTCTTCGAGGCGTTTCCAGAAAGCTCTCGAAGGGGGCGTGCCCCCACTCCGACCGCCTCACGCCGTGCATCCACCAATCGGGAGCGAGCTGCCCCACCCCTCCCCTTCACACCAAGCATGGTGGGGGGGGGATTCAGGTGGAAGCATCAGGTGGGGAAATTAGGCGGGAAAACCCCACAGGCATTGTTGGTTTTCTTCTCCACACGCCGTACGCCCGCGTTCTTGGATCCTTTCAAACGCAGAAAGGGTCGTAGCGTGGTCCGTGGAGAACAGTGTTCGGAGTGCGGGAAGTGGCGAAGGTGGTGCTGTTGTAGGTTTGATCCAAAATAACGAGAGAACAGAAAAATGGCTATCTCAAAGCGTCGCAGCCCGGATGAATCACACATATTCCCTCTAAACAACAGGTGTGGGCTAACTACACATTAACTTATCGATATATCTCACCTAAGGACCCTTTCTGGTGTATTGCAAATTTCCACAGCCGTAACAATATACATAAAAATTTTGTCCTGATCAGTAGTATGCTTTTGAGCGGGGTATGCTTACACATTTTGTTGTATTGTGTAAGCATTACACATATTACACACACATTGTGTAAGCATTCGAACCTTGCTTCCCCATCGCCATTTAAAAGCTAGATGTTATGGTATTTGTAAGCATAAGTAAATGCACTTAAATTAACGATTAAAATTGATGGTTACATGTTATGTTTTGCTTAGCACAAATTGGTAAATTGTAATATAAACTGCTTGATGTAATGAGCTAATTTTGACTGGAGATGGCAATTTTTTATTGTAAACTGCCTGGTGAGATTTGTGAAGGTGCTGGAACATTCTGAGACGAAACTTCCAGTATGGACGAGAATCACATTTGCTGGAAGGCACGGGATTTTTCTGTGTTACTATGTAATCCCGTGAGAGTGAAGTGTAGAGAGACAGGTGACATGCTACAAAAAGAGCGTTTTGATAGTCCCCGTGCTCAATTTAACTCCCATGAGTGAACGAGATGTTAATGTCCAGAGCGATTGTTAACACATGGAGCCGATTATAATCAGGTTGATTAAAACTCATTAAGATTGTGTATCGGGAAATAATTCCTTTGAGCTCTTCAATCATCCTGCATGGACCAGCAGACGAGAGAACACCACGACAGGATCAAAGGATCGACAGCTCCGAAGGACAAGGTGAACACGCGTGAGTTGAGCCAGCAGAATTGGGACACAGGGTGGCAGAAACAACTCAACGTGGGAATCGGAGTTGGGCATTGTATGTAATGGTGAACTTCCTCATTTGGCTTTGTATCCGTTTATTTGAAATACAAGTTTCAAAAACATTACACTGTTGATGGGGTCATTGTAATGTCATTCGGAAGTCACAGACACCAACTGACAAAGATCCATTCAAGTGGTAGCTGACCTGTATGTTCGTTCATGACCCTGGATTGTTCAAGAATGCGCTGGATTCGGCACCACATACAACATATATACACCAAAGGGAAGGAAACCCCAAAGGTGTGTGAGCATATCTCCATTCCCCCAACATCCACTGTCCCGGGTTGTTCACCTGCATTTGATTTTTCATTTATTTATATTTTCAGTTACAGATGCTTTCCGATGGTTCTGTGATTTTTCCTGGTGTATTGGCTTCAATGTCTGTTGGCACACAAAATTACCATGCTTCCCCATTGTCTTGGGTCGCTCACCTGCATTTAAAAAATTTATTTATTTTCATTTATTTTTAAAATTTATTTATATTTTTATTTATGGATGCTTTCAGATGGTTCTGTGAATTTTTCTGGTGTGTCGGCTTTGATGTCAATTGGCTTGCAAAATTTCAACTTTCTACATTATCCAGAAGGTCCCGATCTTTAATATCAGTCAGTGAGTGAGTCAGTCAGTGGTGAGATAAAAAAAACTTTGTATGTTAGATTTATTATTATTATTTTTTTAGAAACGATGAAGGAATTTGGTGAGCTAGATGGACAACCTTATATGTTGCAGTTTTCCAAGATGAAATTTATGCTGTAACTTATTACCCCGCACGTGTCGTGCAAAGCAAAGCGAGGTTAAGCAATTGGTTTACTCTGTCTGTCTGACAGACATCAGTCTATGATCGAGGAACGACTTAATTTCAAATAAATTTTACATTTTGAACAGTGTAGAAAACAAATCGAAACATCAATCACAACATGAACCTGAAATTTAGCGGAACTTTGGCTCTGAATTTCGCAAATTGTACGGAATCTTCTCCTGAGTACCCACTTTCTGTTCAGCAGTTGCTTCAGTCGATCTGCCTGTCTGGCAGTCAAAGATAATTTTAAATGCTCTTCTTTGCCGTAACTCAATAGTTTTAGGGAGGAACTCTATCGTACCGTAGTTTGTCACATAGTTTGTCTTCAAAGCCACATGGTCCTCAAAGATGAAATTTATGTCCAACTAGATGACCCGTGAACCCAACAGGTTCACGTTGTGACAGCGGTTGATGAAAAAAAAAATCATTTCACGACAAAAAAGATAGCTCCAGCGAACTATACCGCTGAGGTTGTTTGCATTGATCAAATACTCCCGAAGAGTACTTGACTGAATCGGGAATTGATTTTTTAATAATTTTTTTCCGTTTCCCAATTTGAACGAAACTTGATAGTGCACACCACAGGAGAATGGCGAGTAAGGTGGCCCTAAAATTTTTGCGCTATCGTCTACCGTTTTGGCTGTATTTCGGGAACACACATTCATACATGCATGCATACATACATACATACATACATACATACATACATACATACAAGATGAGAGTTTTAGTAATATATAGATCAAGAAAATGGTACTTGCTATCATGGCAGTTTAGTTGGAACTAAACAAGGGTGTTACAAGACTTCTAATGATTCTAGTGCATTTCCTCCAACTACGCTGATTTGTTCAAACTCTGAAGACCTGGTGGCCGTCTTGAATTAAAAAAAAATTCTCCACAAATTCCAAGATCTACAGAATTGCTTAACCGATAAATACTAAATCAACCATATTATTGATGGACCAGGGTGCTTCAAATATGCTAAGGAGAAGTATTGTTACGGCTGCGGAAATTCGCAAACCACCATTCAGGACCCTCAGGTGAGATATCTTCATAGGTACATGTGTAGTTAGCCCAAACCCGTTGTATAGAGGGAATTTATGTGATCCATCCGGGCTGCGACGCTTTGAGTTAGGCGTTTTTCTTTTTCTATCTTTTATTTCAAACACACAACATTTCAACAACCACGCCATCCCCATCACAGCGCCAACCACACTGCAACCACACCACCTCCACCATCTACGCAACTACATCTTCGCCACTACGTCTGCTTCCGAACGGCAAACAAGGGCGCCAAGGAAAGAGCTGCGAGGACGCGCGGGTTTTCCCGCCTGTTTTTCCCTCCATTTTTCCCCGCGCTTGGTGTGAAGGTAGAGGGGAGGGCAGCTCACCGCCGATTGGTGGATGACCAGCATGAGGCGGTCCGGGAGAGGGAACGCCCCTCTTCGAGATCCTCTGGAAGGAGGGTGGAGCCGAAAACGGGGGCGGAGTGAAGGGCGGAGCCCCGGGCTATAAAAGTCGCACACGGGCGGAGCGCTCTCGCTCTGGCTCTCTTTGTCTTCTTCTCTCTCTTCCGGCTCACTCTTCCTCTTCGTCTCCTCTTTGTGGTGGTCGCTGGCCTGGTCTTCTGTGGTGCGGTCCCGAGACCCCGCTGGCGGGATGGAGCGTCTGCCATTCCCCACACCACGACGTCGAGCAACAAAGTTCCCCCCCCCCCTTTCTACCCGCGCTGAGATAGCGCCAAAAACCTCGTCCGTGGCGTCGAGCGGCCAACACGTGCCGGCGCGAGGCACACCGAAGAGGACTCGCCTACCACGCCAGGGATCGGAGTCGCGGCCAGGCGCGACCATGCCGACGGACGTGGGAGAGGGACTCGATGGCCCAAAGGGAAGTCACCATTTTCTTTTTGGGGTTTTTGTCTGGATCTTGTGGTGCCGTGTCTCGTAAAGTAGAATTGTTTAAGTGTTGCCGTGTGTACGCGTATTCGGTTGTAGCTCTGCATTGTTACTTTTGTTTTGGCTGTTATATGTGCATTTGTATTGTGACTGTAATATACGTGAGTAGGGTGAATATACTGGTTCTGGCTCACTTTTCCCCATGTAAATGAATGGGGGATTTTCAGCGATTCATATTTTTTTTTCCCTAAAAATAAACCCCCTTTTTATCCCAAGGTATATTTATTTATCTCCCCTTTTAACCTGGGGACACTTTTTTTTCAAATAATCCATGCAATAAGATAAAGATTTGTTCAAGTACTAAAGTGGTAATGTGATTTGTGAAAGGTGATTCGAAAGAAATATCTAAAACGTCTAAGCCTCGGGACACTCTTTATCAAATAACCGATGCATATTGCTTAGCTCACTCATTGAACCTATAAACATTTGTTTATTCTCAAATTCCTTCAATAGTTTAATTTTCTTTGCACAATAATCCCCATCTAAAATATTGAAAAACAAAACATTTGAATCTTTATATTTTTTTAAGATACCCCTTTTGTGCCATTACGAAATGATAAACTTCTCTTAATGCTCTTGTTTGACCACCTCCTGAGCCACATATCATTTTGAGATTATAGTAAATTGTTTTTTCATTGTTCAATTGATAACCATCAAAGTTTTCAGTCCATTCAAGGATATTCATTTTTTTTCTTTACATCCTCTAACTTACGACTTTTTAAATTGATTCGCTTATTTGTTTTATTTACCTTTGTTTTAGTTATTTCTTCAATAAGACTTATTTGATATTTTTCACATTCATTATGTTTTCCATTTATATACCAAGACTGAGATTTTCTCCACTCTTTAGTTTGATTAATACTTGGTTTGACCATTTATATATTGCTAAAAAACGCGGCGGTAGCCCTTAAAAAACCCTAACCCATCTTCCCATCGTTAAAACACAATCTATTCTATTCACTCTATCATACAATATCCATATGGAACACAATCTATTCCATTATCTAAAATAAATCTCTTATCATCAAAGGCTCCTAATGCCTTTTTATTTACTTCTTCACTATATATGTTATGTTTATAACTTCTTATTGTATTCATTTTCCTATATTCTTCTTTCTTATTCATCAAACAATTATAATAATTTCTAAAAGTTATTGATTTCTTTATTACATATTTCTTTATTCCCTTTAACCTCTTATCAATCTGATCACCAAACTTATAAGCATATGCCTTTGCCCTCAATCCAATAAACTCACTCATTACTTTTCCACCCAACTCATCCTTAAACTTACCAATAACCTTTTCATTCTTTTTGGAAAATAACTCACTCTTCTTGCTGAAATTACTTGTATCATATACTCCAATATTTTTCTTCATATCTTTATAAACATCATCAGTTTTTATATCTAGAATCAGTGTCCATATACAACAATGAAACATTTTCACCATACTCTTTCTTTAAGTCATTATACAAATAATCATACATCAATATCTTTGATAAATCAAGAACTGCTGTTCCAATATAAATTGGTTTATCCATTACAATACTTTCCTTTTTCATATGAATTGCAGAAAAGTTCTCTGAAAAAACCTCTTCTCTCTCAAAACTTGGTTTATTTATCAATCTCGAAGCTTCTTTCCAAGATGTTGCGAATCTAATGTTTTGCCTGTTTCTAGCATTTTCCATAGTCTTTCCAAATACAGCATTATTCATTAATTTATAAAAGTCCCCTTCAAATTTTACTTTTGTATTTGCTCTCATATCTGTATTGAATTGAATATACTTTTTCACCCAAGGACTTTGTTTAAATTTTAAAACTCTATGAATTTTAGCTACTCTCAATCCTTCTCTAAAAAACTGTTTTAAGCTTCTCTGATGCAAAACATATCCCTCTTTATCATAGAATGTTGTTAATAACTTTTCTGTTGATTTGCCTTTAATATTAAAACTTTTATGATAATCACTGAACCATTCTTTCTTTGGGGTTTCTTTCTCACATGCAAAAGGAAGGTCTTTATGCTTATTATGAAGATCACTCGGGTACCTCAAATCAACTTCAAAATAATAACCTTCTTCTTCGTCATTCAATTCCTCTTGAGAAGAAATAACAATATTCATCAAAGCCTTTTCATAATCCTTTTCTTCCACCCACTCTAATTTACCATAAGGCAGAGATTGAGACATTGCCCATCCATACAAATTATTAGCATCAAAATACATCAAATAATTACTATCTTTTTAACTATCATAATTTGGAAGATATTTATTATTTGCTTTAGCATATCTTTTTGAACATACTTGTGATATTCCACCTCTCTTGGACTTCTCAATCATCAAAAGCATATCAACATCACTGATTAAATCTATATCTTGTTTTGTCATTTTCAACATTGCACTCCAAGCTAAACCAGGAGCTGTGAAATAGTGGGCAGGATCTAATCCATAACAATTTTTATTATGACAGAGTGATCTGAAAGCTTCAAACACATCAGCTAACAATAAAACATCTGTTTTTAGATATAAATCATGATATTCTCCAAGGTTCTTTATCTTAAATATTTTCCATATTTCTTGTGCGTGTTTATATTCCTTATCACTTATCTCTTCTTCATAAAGGTTATTATAGAAACTTTCTTTTGAAGGAAGTTGTGTTTCTTTAAATCTCATAAATGAATCCATATAATCATAAGGATAAATTCCCTTACTTGTAAGAATTTTCTCTTTACTTTGAATTTCATTCCTTGTTTGAATTTCCTCTCTTGTGAGAATTCCTTCTTTAATCAGAATTTCCTCTTTAGTTAGAATTTCATTCATTGTTCGAATTTTCTTTATAATTAGAATTTCATCTTCAGTTAGAATTTCTTCATTCATTTCCTCATTAATTAGAGTTTCCTCTTTACTTTGAATTCTCTCTTTAATCTGAATTTCC
The DNA here is from genome assembly GCF_056783735.1 of Eptatretus burgeri. Taxonomy (NCBI): domain Eukaryota; kingdom Metazoa; phylum Chordata; class Myxini; order Myxiniformes; family Myxinidae; genus Eptatretus; species Eptatretus burgeri. Next base: position 62,529,966 of record NC_140967.1, read on the forward strand.
TCTTTAGTGAGAATTTCCTCTTTTGGAAAGAATGAATTAAGATTTGGAAAAGAGTCCGTGGAGCTTAGATTTGATGTGAGGTAGGCTAGTGGTGTTCCCATAAACTTGTAAGAATCTAGAAACCTAATACGAGTTAAAGGTTTTGTGAATATCATTTTTGTAAATGAAATATACTTTTGACTTGTGTTTGTTATGGCAGAAATATTCCCTGGTGTTTTTGAAAGTTCATTTATAAATAGATGTGCATCATAGTTGGCGCTGTTGTGAAGAAAGACTGGAATAAAAGAAGGTAATTTATAATTAAGATTACAACAGGAATGAGCGGGACCTCTATATTTACCAGTAAGATGACAATGATCTCTAACTTTAGACTCCTTAATTTCCCCCTCACAAATATGACAGATATTGTTCTTTCTAAATTCTAATTTTTCTTCTTTGGTTAATTTCATCGGTTCATTTGTTTCTTTCATTAATTTAGTGAGTCTTATACAATCCTTTTCTAATCATTTTACAAACTCTTGTGAAGCTTTTTTTCCACTATAATGTTCAAGTTTGTTATACTTTTCTCCAACAGATGATTTTATATAATAACAGAAACCACAAGGAATATGTTTTTGATATTTATTTGTATATGATTCTTTTGGATTAGGAGAAGCAGTATTTATCTTTTTAAGGATACATTCAAAATCAGCATATATCACAAATGGGTGCATGATAGATTTATTATAATCTTCAAAATAAATCTTTTCACCAGGTTTAGGCATTGTAATTACAGCTGATTTATGATTACTACAATATTTTGAATGTTGTTCTAATCGTTCTTTTGTATGAAATGAATTAAGACATCGCTTACAAGGATATATTTTGTTTGCTGTTCTGAATACCTGAGAAGAGATTAATCTTGATAAATTATTGATGTATGTGTAATGTGAATTATTTCCAACACTAAAATATAAAAGATCAATGTGTGTTTCTTCATTTTTATAGTTGTTTGAAATTTTTAATATTTGAACTTTGTTTGTATCCGTTAATCCATATACATTAATAGAAAGATTATTCTTTTTCTCAAATTTAGGAATATCTGTTAGTGGCATTGGGAATTTAAAATCTTTAATGTCCAAGGTATTCTCATATTTCATATATTGTTTTACTCTTTCTGAATTACATTTTGGTGGATGAAAGTGAGCAAGAACAGACCAGAGAAAACATTTATTATCATTGTTCTTAATATTAACAATTGCCTTCTTTAGTTTTATTTCTTTTGGTAATTCAATATAAGAAGAAGCTTTAAGAGGGTTTGATTTTAGAATGTGTATATCTAAAAAGATGATTTTTTAAAATATTGAATCCACTTCCTACCACTGTATTATCAACATCCTCCTCTTGTTTTGATAGTTCTTCATAAACCCCACTATTTAAAAAATCTTGAAATGATGTTATAAAATGAAGATCTGTTCTCATATAAGGAGTTTGTTCTTCATCTTGTCTTTTCATATTCATTTTCACTCCCATATAAAACTTTAAAGTTTTCATTTCTTTTAATGACTTTTTAATAATGTTTTCAACATCAGGTTTCACTATTTCAATTGATTCAGCTATTGATGATGGACCAGGTTCTCCAAATTGAAAAATCCTTATTTTTATATGCCCTTTAAATGCCCCATCAGTGTTTTCAATATAATAGTCTCCCTTTACTTTAAACTCATTTTTCTTGTATTTTTGTGATTGAAGATGTTTATTATAACTTCTCTTCAAAACATCGTTTGAACAGATATCACAATGTTTTCTTTCCAACTCAAGAGGAGATATTTTATGAAATAGATTAAATGTGTATTTGTTGGTTCGGAGGTGTTTTCTATAATGTTTATATTTGTGATTACAAACATTGCAGTATGTTGTATTCACCATATTTATATAATAAATCTTTGCTTAAACTAAAATTTTCTTGATGAAAATTTCGTTTATTTTACAGGTGAATCTGTGCTTAAAACCATTTTATCCTCCAACTTTTTCACTTAATAAATACAATGTTTCAAGACACAAAAGACAAGTTTCAATCAATCTCTTCATTTGTTAAATATACTGAGAAATATGTCAAGGATGTAAAATTGAACAAAGATAAATATAACAACTATTGGATAAAAACAATTATGGTAAATAATATGAGTTCTTCAATTTCCTTCAGTGGAAGGGCTTTTAGTATACCTGGTAGAACATCAATTAAAGTATCTCTAACAAAAGTTTCTCCTCTCCTTCTAGTAATATATTCAAAACTAGAAAAAGCAATGAAACAAGAAAAAGTATCAAAAAACAAAAACCTTATGGATGAAGCTTTAGAAAGAAAAGATAAGACCATCTGAAATATGCAAGGAGAAATTTGTATCTTTTTCAACAACCCTAAAGATGTAAATCCTGATGAAATAAAGGATGTTAATATATCAGGTGAAATGACATTTCGTTCAATAGTAGTTAACGATCATTTTAAAATTACCTTTAATATAAAAAATGTTGTCGTTGAATCTGGTAATGAAAAAAAGTATATTGATATCGATGGTAATATTATTAAATATGAGTCAATATACAACTGAAAGTATAGATGAATTTCAGTTTAAGTAAAGTTTTACTTTATAAATATGCTAGACTTTCCTGATTCTCCATATGACAAATTTGAGAATTGTCCTGCGTGTGAAAGACGGGGATTAAACACAGAGTCAAAAGCCTATAAACAATGTATATTCTGTGATTATCTTCTAATTAATGATAATAAAAAATATAAAAAGGAAAATAATTCTTTTAGATTTACATCAAAAATGAATTACTTTACAAGATTGATTAGAGAAATGAATGTAAAGTATGAGGGTGATAACACACCTTTCCTTACAAGGGAAGAAACTGAACGTATAAGAGAAATGTTCAAAGGATTGTTGTTATATATTATTCATGGATGTAATTTTCAGGGAAATATCAACACAAGATATTGTATAAATAAAATAATGGATTATCTTGAAATTAAACCTTAACTTAGGATAAAATATAGAGTTTCTAAAAAAGCCAATAATAAATTAAATAAGCTGTTTTCCAAATATATAAATGAATGATTTTTTACCCATTTGGGAAAATAAGATAAAATTTAACAACCATAAAAATCTCCCAAATTCATTAAGATGTCTCATAGTTGGTTCAAGTGGATGTGGAAAAACCTGCTTACTTTTAAAGATGCTCCTCACTCCCAACTTTTTAGATTATGATAATTTAATAATTTTCACAAAGTCGAGTTTTCAACCAGAGTATCAATTACTCTCACAAGGTTTTAATGCTGGTCTTCAAAAAGAAGATATAATCGGTTTATTTAAACGTCAAAAAAACCTAAATGATTATAACATTGAAGATATAATTCAACTATTTTGTGATACACAGAGATGTAAAAAGAAATCAAATCCTATAACTTGTATTCTTAGTGATAATACGGATGATATACTGTCTCCCCAAGATTTGGATAAATCAAAAAAGAACCTCGTTATCTTTGATGATTGTGTTAATGAGAGAAACCAAACGGTAATGGACAGCTACTACACAAGAGGGAGACATTCTTCTTGTAATTGTATTTATCTTAGTCAATCGTACTTTCAACTTCCTCATCGTTCCATCAGAAGCAATGCTAATACTTTTATTTTATTCAAGTTAAATTCAATAGATATCAATAATTTTTGGAGAGATAATTGTTCTACATTATGTAGTAAAAAGAAATTTGAGGATTACATGAAGCACACGACTGAAAAATATAAATATATTGTTGTGAAACAAGATGAGATATTAAGGGATATATTTTTTGTTTTATAAACAATTACATATATAAATGACAACTATTATTGTAAATCTTGTGGGTAAATCTGCTTCTGGAAAAACTTTCATAAATCAAGGTTCTTGTGTAGTACAAATGAGAATATTGTAAATTTACTAAAAAAACACCCCGTGATACGCATTGTATCAACAACAACTAGAGCAATAAGACCTGGAGAAGTAAAAGGTGAAGATTATCACTATATTTCAGTGGAGGAACATATGCGATTGAGGAATGAAGGTCAAATGTTTGAGGAGGTGTCTCTTGGTACAACAAAATATTCACATTGTAAGAGTGAGTTAAGGAAACTAAAATCTGGTGGTCTTGGGATATTAGAAACTAATCCAGAAGGAACGAGACAAATTATTAAACATCTGAGCGGAGTGAAGATTTTATCATTCGGTTTTGATGTTGATGAAGAAACTCAACGCAAACGTATGAAAAGCAGAGATGCAAGTATTAGTGAAGAAGAAATTACAACTCGCATTAATGTTAATAAAGAATTTGATGAAATATTTAAAGAAAAGGATTTATTTGAACACATCTACTTGAATGATGAAGAAAAGGAAAATTTCCCTGTTGATCTTTACAATTCATTAAATGATATTTTACAATAAATAAATGGATGCAAAAGAAAGAGCAAGAAGATTTAAGGAACATGAAGAGTTGGTTTCAAAAGTTGTAAAACAACAGGAAGACATAAAGAAGAAACGCAGACAGAAACTAATGGGCGAAGAAGCATTTGAAAGAAAACAAGAGAAATTTTTTAAACCACTTTTAAAAACTTCCCAAGAAAAAATGAAAGATGTTTCCACAGTTCCCACAGCAGAATATACTCCTAAACAACTTCAAATGTTAAAAGATTTTGATCAAATGACGGAGGAAGAATTAGAGCATTTAGGAGAATTCAAGGTATATGATGATGAAGGTTTATTTCAACAACTGGAAGAGATTAATCGACCCCCTGATTATATTGTGAATGCTCTTCAAAACAATGAATATTCAGTGGATTCAAAAACCAAAGCAGGACTCATTCCAACAGAACAACCAGCAATATTTCATCTTGTTCAAGAAAAGGTATTGATATTTAATGATAAATTAAGGTTCTTGGGTTCTGCTCAACCCCCTGTTAAACTAACTCCGAGATTAATGTTTCTTCTCACAAAAGATGGAAGACAAGGTTCAACTGTGAGGGATGAATCAAAGTATATTGATAAACCATTGGAAATGAAAAATAATGATGATAGAGTATATATTGATCTGCTGAACACTCTAAATTATAGGGTTAGTATTTCTAGTAAAAGTAGGAAAAATGAGAAGGAGAAACACATTATTCAGGCTTTAAGTATCCTTGGTTCAGGTATTAGTTTTCTTCCAAATGACCCATCGCAATTAGTTAATAGACTGTTATTGTTGTTAGGTAGTAAGAAGGCTGGAAATAACAATTGTTTTAATGAAGCATCAGCCATTTTAGACCAGTTGATGAACATGAAAATAAATAATAAATCTCAATATAAAGACATTTTATCTCATATTAAATAAGATGAGAAGCACAATCCTGAGTTTTAATTTCACAACAAGCGACCACACATCTTCATTCCCATACCCACTACAACTTGACCCATCAAAATAATATGAAGCATCTTTATTGTCCATGGAAACTTATAATACCTTATTTAATATAACTGATAAAAATGACAAGTTTAGTTATGATCCCGGAAGTGGATACAAAACGATAACAGTCTCACCTGGAGCATATGAGATTTATCAAATATCGTCCGAAATTGCTCGTCTTATGAAAGAACAGGGTGATGAACCAAAAAAATATTGTTATAGACATTCAAAAACATACTTCAAAATCAACGATTAAAGTTAAAAATAACTACAAGGTTGATTTCACAATTGATAATTCATTTAGAGAGTTATTGGGTTTCTCCTCAAAAAAGATTGAAACTAATGGGACGTTTTACAGTGATAATGTCATTCAAATATCCTCAGGAATAAATTCGGTGTTAATTCACTGTGATTTGATTGATGGTGCTTATAATGATGGAAAAAAAACAAATGCAATATTTTCATTCAGCGCATACTCAACCCCAATTGGATATAAATTCAATATGGAACCTAAAAATTTGGTTTATCTCCCTGTGTCAGGAAAAACCATACACAGAGTAAATTTTAGGATAACCGACCATGATAATCGTATGATTTCTTTTAATGGAGAAGTTATATCCATCAGAATTCACCTTCGTGAAGTTTTCTAATAAATAAATACGATGGTTATTGTGAGGAAACACGAGTTGGGAAAATATAAAATAATTACAGGGGATGGGATGTTCCTTTCCCCATACTACAAGGGTGAAGGTATGTATCTTGGTAGAGGATACTATAAACCTAAGAGACAAAGGGGTGTTGGACATCAATTTAGAGGAGATGGGATAATTGATACTCTCATGGGTATTGGTTCAACTATTCTAAAACATAAAGATCTAATTGGTTCAACTGCTTCTGCTGTGGGAAATGTAGCAGGTGCTGTAAAGAGCATAAAAGATGCCCAGAAGGAATCTCATAAATTACAAGCAATAAAAGAAATTAAGAAAGGCAAAACTCAGTTGTCCCCCCAAGAACGACAGAAAATAATTCAAATACTTGGATCAGGGTTTCAAAAGTTTCAACATCTTTTTTTCCTAAATAAATACAAGTATGGAAGCAATTGATAGTATCTATGATTTGGATGATACTATTATTATCTCAAACTCCACTAAAAAAGAAGATTACTTCAAGGTAAATGCAATAACTGGAACAGACTGGAATACGAATGGTACAAAAAGTTTTGAAATAAATAATCATCAAACCTATTTGAATCTCTCCGAAAGTTTCTTTTTGTGTAAATTTAAATTCACTAAAGCTGGGAATAACACAAACGCTACACTTGTAAATGATTTCTTCTGGAAAATGTTTGATAGTGTGCGTTTGTATATTGGAACACAAGAAGTTGAAGCGGTTGATTATGTCTCTGCTGTATCTGAAATGATGAAATTTACACTCTATACATTCAGTGATAGAATGGGAAAGGGGTCTGTTGAAGGTTTTATTCCTGATATGTCAACGGGAACAAACACAGACCCTGGATATACTCAAAGGAAAGGAATGTATAATGATGATACAAAAGCAGAAAATAGTTTTACTGTGGCAGTTCCTCTTAAAGGTATATTTGGATTTTGTGATCATGATAAAGTTCTGTATGGTCTTAAAATTAGATTTCAACTACAAAGGAATGATAATGAAAATAGATTGCTTTTTGGTGTTGGTAGTGCTTTTGGTGAACAGAATAAATTTGTAATGGAGGAAATTAGTTGGTATATCAGTGAATATACTCCTAATCTTAAAACAGAAGAGATGTTGAATCGAAGACTTAACTCAAAGAAACCACTCAGTGTATCATACCTCAAAAGAAGATGTCAACACGTTAAACTCAACCAAACTACTTACACGTGGAATTTGGGTGTTCTGGAAGGAAAGCCACGATATCTGTGGATCATTTTTAAAAAGCCAGATGGTGATACTGCGACTGATCAGAATAATGCATTGAGTGATAATGCTAAGGTGAAACAACTTCGCGTTTCTCTAGATGGTACATTTTATCCACGAGATAGATTGGAAATTAATTGGGAAAAAAATGATTTTGCTGAAGCATACAAGTCTTACCAAAAGGTGTGTGAAAGTAATGGAAATAAAGAACCTATTTTGGATATGACAGCATTTAAAAGTTTGTATACAATCTATGCGTTTGACCTGAGCGCTCAAAAGGAAACTATAAAGTCTAATCGAGTGGATACTTCCCTATACATTGAAAGAGGAGAGAGTGAAGAAGTTGATACATATTGTTTGCTTTTGGAAGAAACAGAATTGCAGATTAATACAGATAATGGTGTGATGATTAGTCTCACATAATTTTTTGTTAAATGAGTGGCAAAGTACCAACTGGGGTATATGTTAATCAAATCAATCTTCATAAACTATCATCTTGTGTTCAAAATCAAAAGCCTTGTACGATTAACGTTAATACAATTCAGAGAAAAGGAGCAGTAAGAATTGATGTTTTGCTCACAAGAGAACAGGTTAAAATCTTGAATGACACTGGCTCACTTAAAATTAAAATGACAAAACCAATGTTGAAAAAATATTCAATAAGAGAGACGAGTGGAGGATTTCTCCCATTTCTCATTCCTTTATTTGCTGGTTTAAGTGCGGTTGGAGCATTGACGGGTGGTATTTCAACAGCGGTGAAAACTGCCAACGAAAGGAAGGCTCAACTCCAGGCTCAAAAAGAATTGGAAAGACATTACAAAGAGTTGGAGAGACAAATTAGTGGAAGTGGTGTAATTGTAGATTTTGCTGAAAAACTTGAAGGTCTGCCTGATAAAGCGAGATTGTTAGTTGGAGATATGCTTTCTTCTATAGCACAAGCAGGTGTAAAATTAACGAAAAGAGGGAATGGATTATATCTTTCTAATAAATAAATGAGCATTGATGAGTGGTTTAAAGAATTTGGAAAGAATACAACATCAAATTTACAACTTGTCAAATATTGTAAGAAATTAAAAATTCATAATGTGATTATTTGTATGAGAGATGAATTAACAAATGTGCCGAAACATACAAAGTATATTATTATGAACTTAGAAGATAATAATGGGAACGGTTCTCATTGGGTTTGTATTTTTAATAGTCAAGACAAATATTATTTTGATAGTTTTGGTCTTCCACCACCTGTTGAAGTCATAAAATTCTTACAGATTGGTGTTTATCAAACATTTCAAGTCCAAGAATTAAATTCCAAGTGTTGTGGTCAATTATGTCTATATGTGTTATTTCAACTCAACAAAAATAAAAAATTTTATGATATTATTTTTAATCTAATATAAATGACTTATGTTGGTAAAGATGGTTCTATCTTTGGTGTATCTCAAGAACTGGATATTGATTTATCAAATTATTACACAAAGGCACAGGCTGAATGACATAAATATAATATAACCAAAAATATTAACATGAAAAATGCTTATAAATTAAAAAATTATCCAAGCCCGACTGACGCGAATGACTTGGTGAGATTAAGCGATTTATCACAATATGTATCGTTAAATAAAACGGCCGTGTATTCCAAAGATACAGAAGTGTTGATATTATCTCCAGGTCATACAGAATTCACAGTTCGAATTAAAATAAATTTTTATAAAGAAGGGCGTATCGTTTGTATGAGAATAGAACAATGGGGGTATGATATGAATGATTTAGGGTATAATTGGTCATTTAAAATTAACCTCGAAGACCTGGAACAATTAAATCAGTCTCGTAAGGAAGAATATTATCCACTTGGTATTGAGAATGAGTTTTGTGGGGCCACGATTAGTAAACAACAAATAAAAGAATTTAATAAGGGTAAATATAATAATGGTTTTGCCCTTGTTTATATCATGAAAACAGAAAAAACAAGATTATATATAATAAGTAAGGAAATACAAAATGATTTAACTATGGGAAGATGGGGAGGTGTTTCGTGCCATAATATTATTCTAACATATATTTCTAATACATAAATGACAGCAAGAAGGCTTCAAGAAAATTATCATTTCTGTGTCCAAGCATACCTTCAAGAAAAGGGTATTCGGTATTTTAATAAATATGTTCTACAACATAAGAATGAGGTATTTTCAATAAAAGATTGGCATTATGCTGATGTTGATAAACCGACAATTTTAGATTTAATTAGAATGTTAAATAATGAAAAAATTATAAAGTTAAGAAAAGGTAAGGCTCTTTTAGAAATTCAAAAGAAATTTTATTGGTTTCCTGTTGTAAAAAAAAATATTTTGGATACAGGAATAACAAGAAATCCTGATGAATATATGTACGATATTCTATGTGGTGTAAGTGATTCAAGGATAATAAGGGATGAGGAAGGAGTTGAAGAAGAGAGGGAAGAGGAGGAAAAGGAGAAGAGAGAGAAGGAGGAGAGGGAGAACAAAGAGAAGGAGGAAAAGGAGAAGAGAGAGAAGGAGGAGAGGGAGAAAAAAGAGAAGGAGGAAAAAGAGAAGAGAGAGGAGGAGAGGGAGAAAAAAGAGAAGGAGGAAAAAGAGAAGAGAGAGAAGGAGGAGAGGGAGAAGAGAGAGAAGGAGAGAGAGGAGAGAGAGAAGGAGAGGGAGGAAAGAGCGAGACAAAATAAATATCAAAATATGGAAACCAGTGAGATTAAAAAAAGATTGGTGGTATTACAGAAAATAACTCAACCCACCGAGAATGAAAACAAATAATTGACAAGTCTATTTGCAATGCTTTCGACAAGACTATTGACATCGACAAGCTATTCATTTTAATTCAAGTTTTTCATTTTTTTTCTTAAATAAATGGAGGAGAGAGTGAAGGCATTTTCAAGGATTCTTTATGTTTTAAAAATTAAGATTCAAATGTGCATGTTGGAAACTAAAAAGGTTTTTGCACTCTGCAGGAATTTTTCACATAAATAAATGAGTTATTGTCTCAAATGTAAAAAGAAAACTAATACTAAAAATATTTCATATATTAAAAGTAAAAATAACAGGGTTATACAAAAAGGTATATGTTCGGTGTGTGGTTCAAAAAAAAATCAATTTATCTCCAAACACAAACGAGGAGGAGATATACAAAAGTTTTTATCAGGAAGCAAATTTACAACTACTGGAATACCAGGGGAATTACATCTTCCAGGGTATTCTTTCTGTGGTCCAGGCACAAACTTGGATAAAAGATTAGATGAGGCAGACAATCCTAAATCCTGGAGTAAACCCATCAATAGAGTTGATGAAGTGTGCATGAGACACGATATTGATTATGGGAATACCACAACGTTGGAAGAAAAGCATGAAGCCAAAAGAGAAATGTTGTATAATTTGTCTCTGATACAAAATCCAACCTTGAGAGAAAAAGTTGATCGGTTCATTGTGAAGAAGATGATCAGTGCTAAATTGAAACTTGGACTTGGAAATTCAAAAAACTTATAGGCTCTAATGATGTCATTAAGACTGAAGAGCAATTAGCTGATGAATTACATAAACCAATATTCACAAAGTTTCAGAGAAGGAAAGTTTATTCCAAGGAAGTAGATTATATCTGGTCTGCTGATTTGATTGAACTCAATAATGATAAGGGGTACAAGTATGCTTTAACCGTTATTGATTTGAGGAGTAGATACGCATGGGTTGTACCATTAAAAAACAAAACAGGTAATACTCTTATGTTAGCCTTTCAACAGATATTTAATAAAAGTAAGAGAAAACCTAAAAAATTGTGGACTGATGAGGGTGGAGAGTTTTATAACAAGACATTTATGAATTTTCTAAAAAATAACAGTATTACATTATACAGTACCTTTAATGAAGGGAAGGCAGTTATTGTTGAACGTTTTAATCGTACCTTAAAAGAGAGACTATATAAAAAATTCACACAACTCGGTTCACAACAATGGTCATCTTTTATTCAGGATATTGTGGATAAGTATAATGACACGATTCACACGTCAACAAATATGAAACCATCAGAAACATTTACAAAATTAAAATATGAAAAAGAGATTAATGTCAGAAAACCTAAGTTCAAAGTTGGTGATATCGTAAGAATATATAGGTGGAAATCTCATTTTGAAAAGGGTTTTACTAAACGATGGACGAACGAACTTTTTAAAATTGTTGATGTAATAGATACGGTTCCTTTGACTTATAAGATATATGATTTGGAAGGGGAAGAGATTTTAGGTTCATTTTATTCACAGGAATTACAAAAGACAAAGATAAATTGAAATTTTTTGACTCCGCCCCTTTTTGACTCCGCCCACACAAAACCCACCCACATAAACCCCACCCCACACAAGCTCCACACAAACCCCACCCCACACAAACCCCACACAAACCCCACACAAACCCCCCACAAGCTCCACACAAAAACCCCACACACACAAACCCCTCACAAGCTCCACACAAAAACTCCACCCCACACAAGCTCCACACACACAAACCCCACACAAGCTCCACCCATATTCATCATATTCACATAATTAGTGATTAGTTAATTAGTTCCCCACACACAACATGTTTATTTAATTAAAAAATTATCCACCCATCCACACAAGCTCCACTCATCCACCCATCCACCCATCCATTTATCCACACAAACCTCATCCACATAAGCCTTATCCACATTCACCCCTCCCACATAAGCCCCACCGAAGCCCCGCCCACATAAACCCTGCCCACATAAACCCTGCCCACATAAACCCTGCCCACATAAACCCCTCCCACACAAGCTCCACCCACATAAACCCTGCCCACACAAACCCCGCCCACACAAGCCCCACCCCCTCATCCCTCCTGTGCGCCCCCACCTTTGACCCACCACCTCCCTCATCCCACCCCACCCTTCCCCACACACACATATGGGGAGGGGAGGGGTGGGATGAGGGGTGATGGGTCATTGGGGAGCGCACCTACCCCCCCCCCCGCCCTCCCCCACCCCCTCCCTCTCCTTAATGTCTTGATCCTTTTTTTGAAATTCAAAATCAAGTAATTGTAAACAAAACAAATATAATTAATCAAAATTGAAAATATTAAATATTCATTTGCGAGAATGTATAATCTTTCCCAGCAATCTTCTTCAGATGTCTTGTGATTTCGAAACTCAGACACCATATTCTGTTTTGAAACAAAAAGTGGATAATAATTAGGTTTTATAAAGATAATTACATGGTAATATGAGTCAGCCTGGTGTTGGTTCTAAGTTCAAGCCTCGTTGACCACTGAATTAACACACCAGGAGGCCGACTCAGCCTGTCATCCTTCCAAGGCCAATAAAATGAATTCCAGTGTACTGGTAAAACCGCGTCCAAACTAATGATGCAACCAACATAAGACGACATTCCAAAGAGAGAGTGATATTAATAAACAAATAACTAAATAATAATTCAGAAACATTTACCTCCAGAAAATCATGTGTTGTACCAGATTGCTTCAACAGCTGATGTGTGATCGAGCTGAAAAAATAAATTAAGAATGAGTCAAGGGTATAGATGGAGAGACAGACAGAGAGAGGTAGGTAGAAAGACAGACAGAGAGAGATACAGGGAGAGATAGAGAGACAAACAGACAGGGAAAGAGACACACACACACACACACACACACACACACACACACACACACACACACACACACACACATATATATATATATATATATATATATATATATATATATATTCACACACACACACATATACACACACAGACACACACACACACACACACACACACACACACACACACACACACACACACACACACACACACACACACACACACACACACACACACACACACACACACACACACACACACATATATATATACACACACACACGCGTGTCTCACCATTGGTTTAATTTATTCGAGATCAGAGGCCGTGATAAGACTTCGTTCCAGTCATTATAAATGTTTTTCAATTCTCTTCTAAAATCATTGACCTCTTCAATAAGAGCATTCATTTGATGCACCTCATCGTGATATGTAAACTCCACTTCTTCCAAGGACCTGCCAGGAAAAAAAATATATTTTCGCATTATCACGATTTAATTTATAATCAATTGCTTCATTGTTCAAAGAGGAAACCATACACAAACTTACCAACTTTGCAGTGAGCTGTTATCTTCATCGGAAGAGAGTGAGTCCATGTCTCAGTTTTTTTTACCATTGGTACAAGATGGCAAAAAGATCAGAGGCCGTGATAAGATGTCGTGTCAGTCTTTAAAAATGTTTTTCAATTCTCTTCTAAGATGATTGACCTCTTCAATAAGAGCATTAATTTCATGCACCTCTCCGTGATATGTAAACTGCTCTTCTTCCAAGGACCTGCCAAGAAAAAAAAATATATATATCAGAATTATCACGATTTAATTTATAATCAATTGCTTCATCGTTCAAAGAGGAACCTATACACAGGCTTACCAACTTTGTGTTGAGCTGTTTTGTTCGCGGAAGAAAGATCGCTCATGTCTCAGTTGTAAAAATGAAAATCCCGTCTGGCAGAAACTGTCTGGTGAATCACTTATAAAGCAACGATGAGGAGATTGCTTAATCATTGGGTGTGGCCACAGGAAATGACGCTTCGGGAGAGACAGCTTGGAAAATTACTGGGAGATATATTCTCAAATTGTATGAATCATTTTTAAAACATACTTAAAATACCCTAAAATGGTTTTGATTCAAATGTTTTCAGTTCGTGTTCTGAGATAAAATATAAACACGAGACCTTGTCTCAGAGAATAGTTCCTATTTTTTCACAGCATGACTGTCCAAAAACACTTCCTCATTCACACAGCACGACCGTGTCAAAAAAAGCACTTCCTCATTTTCATGACAAGAACTGAAAACATTTGAAACAAAACTTTTTTTATGGCGTGGTTTATGTACAAAAATGATTTGCAACTCGGGCGGTGGCCAGATGAGATCATTAAGAGAAGTTTATCATTTCGTAATGGCACAAAAGGGGTATCTTAAAAAATATAAAGATTCAAATGTTTTGTTTTTCAATATTTTAGATGGGGATTATTGTGCAAAGAAAATTAAGCTATTGAAGGAATTTGAGAATGAACAAATCTTTATAGGTTCAATGAGTGAGCTAAACAATATGCATCGGTTATTTGATAAAGAGTGTCCCAAGGCTTAGACGTTTCAGATATTTCTTTAGAATCACCTTTAACAAATCTTTATCTTATTGCATGGGTTATTTGAAAAAAAAGTGTCCCCAGGTTAAAAGGGGAGACAAATAAATATACCTTGGGATAAAAAAGGGGTTTATTTTCAGGGAAAAAAAAATATGAATCGCTGAAAATCCCCCATTCATTTACATGGGGAAAAGTGAGCCAGAACCAGTATATTCACCCTACTTATGTGCCTTCCGTGCTGGTCTGTGTGTGAAATAAACGTACTTGTGTGAACTTGTTCCCCGTTTCGCTGCGTCCTTTCCTTTGTTTGACCCTCCATCTTGCATCACGTAAGGGATTCATCGTGGGTTTAAAACGCCCGGTAATTAATCGGAACCGTCGAGGCCGACGATAACACCGCTCGGTTATCACTGTAGCACGGAACGGACGGCTTAAGCGGTTCGTGTCCAGAGTCGGCCTGTGGCGTGGTACGATCGCCCGGTCGACCATCCGCGCAGGTACTTAGGTTGATCGAATTTGGCGAGCAACCCTATCCTGCGTGGGTGGGCAATTGGCACGGTCGTGGTGGGGTTAAACCCCCACCCGTGACTAGCTCCCGGCGTTGTTCCGAGAGGGTCACGATAGAATTGTCCGTCCGGTGGGCGACGTGCCGCGATTTGAGTTACGTGGCCGTCTGCACGCCGGCGGGCACGAATTCGCAACAGTATATCTGTGATATAAAATGGCCAACATGGACCAATCAAAATTGAACTTTTTGGAACACCAGGAAGTTGATGAATTTTGATGGGGGAAAATTGGTACGGGGCTGTACACAATACAGCCCCATACCAATTTTGGTTGTGGTTCGTGGAAGAACTAGTACCAGTAGACTGAACAGATCAGGATGGAACAGGACAAAAGGAACAGCAGAGAGAAAGGGGGAAACGTCAACAGCAGAGCCGGAGGACAAGACAGAGGGAGGCAGAGTGGCAGACAAATAATGGGTTTGGGGAGGAATGGGGAGCATGAGAGAATGCATGGGGTGGACAAGATGGATACAGAAGGAAACTCCCAGGAGGGAAAACCAGAGATTTGGAAGGAGGAGTGATTGGGGTAGGGTGTGGGATGAAGTGGGGTTAACGAGGGTAGAAAAGATCATGGTTTTGGATTTGGGACGATCTGAGATGGTGGCGAATAGCTGTCTTGAAGACCTGGAGGGAAGAATTACATTGAAGAGGACGTCAAAGTTGCTTCTACAGGGCAGGAAAAAAGAGGAACAAATGAGTGGAGGTGAGCAGTGATCCTGCACTTAGGTGGCTTCACCAGAAGGGAATTGATGGTGGACCATGTGTGCCCTGCAGAAACCTGGGTGGGTGGTGGGAGGGGAGGATGGGACAAAGCATGGAAAACAGCAGAGGGTGCAAGCAAGACCAGAAAGGAGGTGTTAGGAAACAGACACACCACTGACCTGTTTGTGATGGTGAAGTGATAGGCCCATACACTTATCTTCAGGTCAGGTCAGGTATGGGAGCATGTGCCAGAACAGCGCGTCGTTGCGTCCACTTTCCGCCGGTACTCCAGGGGCCTCCGTCTGGCCATCCCCTAGGCAGATGCCAGGCCCATCCCCATCTCCTTGAGATGATGGTCAACCTGCTGCAACCATGAGGCACGTGGTCGGCCCACTGGCCTCCTCCACTCATGAGACTCCCTCGCTGAGAGAATCTGGTGAGCAGGATCAGCATCAGGAAAACGAGCCACATGTCCATACAGCCGCAACTGACGCTCACGGACTATGCAGGTAACAAATCTCATCCAAGTCTCTCTCAGCAACCGCTCGTTGGACACAAAATCCGACCAGCGATAGCCAAGGATTCTCCGAAGACACCTGGTACCAAAGGAATTAAGTCTCCGTCTCAGATCCTTGGTCAGAGTCCAAGTCTCGCACCCATAGAGCAAGACTGGAAGTACCAAGGACCTGAAGACTCGGACTTTCGTCCTCCCGCACAGGTACCGGCAGCGCCACACCCCATGATCCAGTGAATCCATGACTCCCCAGGCCTGACCCAGACGTCTATTGACCTCTGACTCGCAGCCAGCAGAGACATGAATATCACTGCCAAGGTAAGTGAATCTCTCCACGACCTTAACATCCTCACCACAAACAGACACAGACAGGACAGCAGCATCCAAGATGTCACCAAAAGCCTGGATCTTAGTTTTGACCCAAGAAACCCGTAATCCCAACGGCTCCGACTCCTCATTCAGCACCTCGAGGGCCCCCAAAAGGATAGAAAAAGAGGATTTTCAAGACAATCCTGAGTTTTAGCTTTTCTACAGCTGTAAACAACAATCTTCTTGATGTTTTACTAAAGTCTCAATACAGAAACAACCGAGGACACCATTGACCAAAACTACTCAAGACTGATCTCGTATCATTCATAAATATTGCTACGGAAATGGCGCTTATTAGGCTACTAAATATAGGATTAGCTCAGATCCCCCATTAAATGCATGTTTAGCTAGGTTGTTTGGTTAAAATGGACGTTACATGTGTGTCGGGAGATGTAAGAGGCTATTTATTGTTTGTGCGGTGGTGGTGGATCGGGAGCTCCCTCTTCTTCCTTCCCCATCCCGGACGAGGCCCCGCCCAGTCAGCTAAGATGGTGTGGCCAAAAAGAGGAAGTGAAACTGAGGGGAGGAGTCTGTCGGCTTCGCTGAGGGAGGCGTGCTCATGTTTTGAAGCGAGCAAACGAGAGAAACTGTGAGAGAAAAAGAGTTGAGTGTGTGGAAGCAGTCGCTCTCGTGGTGTGCTCGTGGTTCGAAGTCAGCGAACGAAGGAGGGACAGTGTGGAATCTGCCGGGAGAGACGCTGAACCTGAGCGCGCCAAGTCTGCCTTTTTGGGCAGTGGGAGAGGCAGCCTGCACGTCGAGTCGGCAATCGACTCTTATGAGGAGGTGATTCTACAGTGAGAAAAACGGCAACCGGCTTTGAGAGGTGAGCGTGGAAAAGGAAAGAAAAGGTGATTCTGCAGAGAAAGAACCGGAGAGGACGGAGTTGAGAAGTCGGGCTTCGAGGCGGGAAGGCAAGAGAGGAAACGACAGAGCCTCTGACGGTCCTTGCTCACCTCACGGCTCGACACGTTTGCCGATCCGCTTTCCGGAGCCCAGCACCTCGATTTGGGCCTTGTCTGGTGAACAGGCCAGGCCTGGATTTGTGTGCTGGACCTTGGGAGAGATTGGCTGAGGCCCATCGTTGATCTGGCGGTCTTGTGCCGTCAACCTTACGCGGGGTCGGAGCGCGCGGAGACCGCGTGCGGTGCGGAAAAGGAAGAGTATGGCGCCGCCATCTTGCCACGCGGCGCGTTCGAGCTGGGAGCTCGAATCCATGGACATCCGCTTGTTACGAGCGACATTCGTGTTTTTTGACACTTTCCTCTCGTCCATGAGACATCACCAAGTACTCTGTCTTGCATGCATGCTGTCTGTCTGTCTGTCTGCACGTTGTTTAAGGCATATCTCAGTAGGGACCCCCCTCGAAACCTGTAGTCCGTAGTTCCCAAGTTAAGAACGGGTTAAAGATTTTTAATAAAAACATTGTCGTGAATGGTTTGCTTGTGTCGTGTTCCCCGATGTTCCCCAATAAATCTGGTTGGTTCGTATTAAGTTGCCGCTATGGATTAATTAGTGTCGCGTCGAGGAACGATCCGTTCAATTGGCATACAAAACCAAAATGGTTACAGACTGGCAGAAAACGCTCGGCATCTGACAAAACCAGTCTGTAACCAGGGTTCTATTTCCCCAACTGGTAAGGTTCAGGATTACGTTGGTATCGCGATTGAAGACGCGTGACCCGAGGCCTGTGCTGAGCTCGCCGGCGTTATAAACCCCGGAGACGGTGGTGATGAGGGCTCCATTCCATTCTCTGAAACCTGTATATGGAGATGTCAAGCAAGGATCGGGTAAGAATCCCGCCACCCCAGATCCGCAACAATATGATGCTTCTGTTAAGACTTCAAAAAGTCAAAATCAAAACTTATACGTCGTAGTTTAATGAATATCAAAACAGTATTGCCAAGATAATTTCATTGCACCATGCTCCCCTCTGAGTGCTGTAGGTGCATGGGTTGGTTTTCCAAAAGAATGGAATCTGACTCCAGACTCGGTTCTTCACAGGCAGGGTGTTTCAAATTATAATGTGAAACTGGCAGTTCCACCTGCATGCTCATGGACGTTATAAGATCCCACAATAGCTTTTGAATAAGAACAGACTTTTGAACGAAATTTTTAAAATACCATTTTCTATTAGGAGTGTAAGTGTCCCATTTTTGCCGTTACCATTCCAGCAAAAGTACAGGGCAGGAATATGGCCAGTGTACTGGAACAGTAGCTAATTGAATGCCCCTTCCTGTAACACAATGGCCTACTATTAGAAAAGCATCGTGGGATCTTTGGAAGTCCACAAGTGAGTGATAACTGAATGGGATTGCTGGCTCAATGTCCTGTCCAAAAGAACAGCATCTGTGATACAATGTAGTGCCTGTGAAGCACCAGGATAACATTTTGTTGTCAGATCAGCATTCAAACTTGGAGACAATTCAAAAGTGATTATACTACCTCTGAACTATCCTGTCAGTCCCCATAACCAATCCTACTAGTACTACTATTGCTTTTACAGCCCTGATTATCCCCACTTTCTTGTGTGGTCAGCTGAGGAAAGCTTTTGGCCCAAGTCTTTCACGAACTGGCTGGCCATGCCTGATGTTCAACTTAAATTGATTGGGGCAAGAATTTGCAATTAGTTATTGGTGCTCATGATAACTTGCTTACTCTTTGGAAAAGGTACCCTGGGACCTTTTATGTCCACTAAATAATACTAGCAGATGGGACACCCAACTTAACGCCCCCTGAAGGATTTAATGTGTGTAATGCAATCCGACAGTTTGTAGTCTGACTCGGAATCGAACCCGGGGTAAACAGTTCAAAGGTCAGTGCGTTATACATCTGCACCATCCCATTGTACCATCCTTTAGTTTAGATCAATAAGATCGTTAAAATTTGGTTGGCATGTTTAGCGTTAACCCACCTGAACCCATGTATGATTCAACTGATTCGGTGTTTTCAAATCGCATCTACTGCATTGATATGTCCACTATGTACCAATGTCCTTATAATTCATGTAGAAGTACATCGATGTCCTCTCATGCCATGCTTGTGATTTATGTACCAATTCCTTCATTAGCATACGATCAATATGTAGAAAGAAAAAAAATCCAAAAATCGTTATCGATTGATTTGACAATTATATCTATGTCATCTTGATACATATGGGTAGTTGATTGGATGCTTGTCATCAGGGAGAATTGCTCACTGACAAACTAAAGTAGTTTTCTTATGAGTTGTTGACATTGCTAACTCATGTTTAACATTGTGGTGTTGAAAATTTCATTTATCAAATTATTTTTCTTCATGTCTGGTCCCTGGTTGTATTTGCCAGTAATTCAGAATTACAGAGTTTTGGGTTTAAACATTGCCTGAGGATGGGATCCTAGTTTTAGTGCTTGGCGGTTGATAATCTCCTTGAACTGCTGGCTTGGCAACCCACGAAGCAGCTCACCAAAGCACAACCTTTGCCCTCAGACCCTGGTGTTTAAACACTTGCACACAAAATGTGCACAGAATACATAAATAATGCACAGTAGAACAAAAATACAGTCAACTGACTGACACACACATACACATGGATACGTTGAGACCTGATAGGTCTCGTTCCACCTCCTGAATCCCAACCACATATGGAGAGACAGCAACCCTGAATCCCAACCCAGCAACAGCAACTACTGCATGCGCACGCACACACACACACACACGCACACACACACGCACACACACACACACACACACACACACACACACACACACACACACACACACACACACACACACACACACACACACACACACACGTGGATACTTTGAGACCTGGGAGGGCTCCATTCCATTTCCTGAAACCTGTATATGGGGATATCAACCAACGATCAGTGCCGGATTTAGGCTTGGTGAGGCCCAAAGCTGTATAAAGCTTGGAGGCCCCTTGTTAAAAAAAATTATACCAGAAGGTCTCACAAAAATTGAAAACATAAATGCCTTTTAATTATTTAATAGCAAGGCATTTAAAGTGAAAAATACAAATTGTTTTCAAATCTGGGAAGTACCACCGTCTTGCGTTGTGAAGGCTTAATGGCGATTTTTCGTCGTGATGGTTTCCTGCACCAAGGTAGCAGTTCTTTCGGCCTCATTCACACATTTTTACACGTCTTCTCACATTTTTGAGGCCCCTGCGGATTGTGAGGCCCTAAGCTGTAGCTTGTTTAGCTTATTCCTAAATCCGGCACTGATTTTCTTTCTACTGCAGTGATGGAGGAGCAATGATTTAGTATCAGTCATGTCAACAATAAGATTATCTGTACCTGCAAGTTTAATGCAGAATGAATAGAGGTACTTTGGAACTGCACACTCAGACTCCTGATTTAAAATCTATCCTGCCATTGGCTGACCAAGTCACAACAGCCAGTGGAGCCATTTGGTGAAAAAGAATGGACACAGCACTACACACTCTCACAATGTCGTAATCAGGCTTGGCTCGGGGTGCACCAAAAGTTGCCTCCACTGCAACCCTGTCAGATCCCGCTCCAAAATTTATCCACTTCCATGCACACAGACAAAAGGCTCGTTTCTCTCGTTCTGCTCCCCAACCCCTCGCACACATCATAACCCCATTCATGTCCCCTATGCCGCCCAGCGAGCTGCAGATTGCGTGCTTGCGTGGGACTTGCGATGCCGTGTGGGAAGTGGCTGTCAGCCACGTGTGATGGTCACCACAAACAACCAAATTTATTTGTTTATACAATGTTGTCAACGCTGTGTTCAAAACACAATTTAGTACCAATTTTCATTCAACTGATACAATCATTTTTGGGACTATTTGCTGATGATGGTGTTCAGTAAAGCACTCTTTCTCTTGACATTGTCAAAGAAATGGAAATATTTTTCCCCAGTGCAGATGTTGCGTGACTTGGATTTCCATGTGGATGTGGTGGTGTTAACAAGGTGATGCCACCATTGCATTTAATGATGGCTGGCAGGTGTTTTCGTAGGAAGGGAGGTGAGCTGCTCTCTGTCGACACAGCCACAGAACACTGCTGAAAGTAGGAAGTGCATATTGACTTGAATCTAATGAAGAAAGTGTCTTGAATGAAGTTCAACTTCTTGAGTGTTGGATCAGCTGCTTCCATTCAGGTTAATACAGTAGTCAGCATTCCTTAATATATCTGTCAACCTTTGTAGAGGGTGTAGAGATATCAGCAGGTCACAAGGTAAACCACTCGTTCCCGAGTGCATTAGTTTGCCTTACCTTTGTAGCCACATTGGCGATATGACTGGCCCAGTTGAACTCATCAATAGTAACTTGCATATGCTTTATACCATAGTTCATTGGCCTTTTGCTGATATCTCTATTTGGGCATATGGCCATGATCATGCAGTGTCTGACAAGCTACGCGATTTGAATGTCCAAGCTTGTTTATTGCACGACTTGTTGCAGGTGGGCAGGTGCTGGTTTGTTATCAAAGATGTTACAAATGGTGCCAAACACTGTGAGATCATCAAGCCTATTCTTATGGCAAGGAGAAAAGGTAATTTAAGGGATCTGAAGATGGCGGAGCCGATGACACCGTCCCAAAAGACTCCTGTAGTCATGCCTTTGGTTTGTGAGGATTGGAAAAAACCACAATCATCTCCTTGTGTCAGTTATGAATCGATTCAGTGGAAGTCCCACCCCCCTTGACCACTCATGTTTTAGCCTTTCCCTGGTTTCTTGGTGCCAGACATAATCAAATGCTGTGTTGGAGGTGAGGGCAGAAGCTGTCACAATTCTTCTGACATTCATCTATTTTGTGAATGTTTCAAGGGATCTGAACAGGACAGATGCAGTGTGGGTCTACATATATTAAACTACCGTCCCATGATTGAGTAATTTCTTCTTCTATACTATTGTGTAACATTGTTCACATTCACAGTGACTTCCATGAAATGGCATGGACAAAATGCAACAGCAGATAAATAATGTAACAAAATGATCCTTAATGTATCTCAACCAATAATTCCCTTCTTATTCATATTAAAAAGCGATTTGTGGTGTCTTTATGTGTTAATGCTTCATGATTGTCATCATCATCATCATCATCATCATCATCATCATCATCATCATCATCATCATCATCTACACAGAGCCTCAGTTCTACTGAAGCAATTTATTGGCGAGAGTTACAACCTTCGATGGGTTGCTCCTCCAACACAGGATATTCTACTGAGGGTGCAGGAGTTTAGCAATCGGTTCAGGGTGCCGTCAACAACTCACCTACTCCACACAAAGGACACCGTGGGACCTTAAACGTCCACCAACTAATGCCAGCAGACGGGACGGCCAGTTTAACGTCCATCCGAGTGACGACACACGTTGATGAATCACCCTACCTGTGAAACACCAGGATGACAGTTTATAGTTGGGTCAGGATTCAAACCTAGGCTAGACAGCTTAGAGTAGAGCCTGCATACCCATCGGCTATCCTGCGAGGCCCTTCACGTACAGAGGAAAGAAACCGTTTAATTACCCGAGGAATGTTAAAAAGAAGTAAGGCCTGCTTGGTGTTTATACCTGAGTGGGATTCCAAGTTCATATCCCAGATACCATTGTGATCTGTGCATTGTCTGTTTCATAATGTTCTTGGATTTCATGTAAAAGTACACTGGTGTGTCCTTGTCCGACACATGATAGGAGTACAGACAGGTTCGTCCATAAGATTCGATCATGGTGAAACAAAAGATTTGCACCAATGTCCTTGCTCAGTTTCATTATTAGAATTGTAAGTTCTGACAATTCTCCACATAAGGGTTAAGAAGCTTGTGGAGTATTCTCGAAGTGACTAGAAAGTAACTGAGGAGGTGGGGGGGGGGGGTTGGAGAGCAAAGGGGTGGGGGTAGGGAGGGGCGAGGGGAGAATTGGATTGATAAGAACTAGAACGGGCACTCATAGAGCACATACCTTCGCTGCAGCCACTAGTTACCTTTGTATGAAGTTGTCCACAATGCATCTCAATACAAATATGCATTTCGTGACCCCCATGACCTTTGACCCACAACCGCTACCTAGGGTGACAATGGTACTATACCTTGTGTCATTTCAGAAGATGGGGAATTGAACACTTAACAATTTGGAGTTAATTTGATGTAAATCGGAAACATATTAACCGTTTTCATCATGAAAAAACGATGTTGACCTTTTTGTGACCTTGACCTTTGATCCGATCGCTCCCAAAATCTAATGGATTTGTCCTTTCATGATGCCAAACAAATCCAAAACAATTAAAGCCTCTCTGCATTTTGTTTTTTGCGTTAAGTTGTCCACAACGCTTTCCGATATAAATGTAAATTTGTGTGACCCCCTTGACCTTTGACCCCCAACCGCTGCCTTGGGTGACAAAAGTACTATACCATGTGTCATATTAGAGGATGGGGAATTTAATTTTGAACATTTTGGAGTTAATTTGCTGTAAATCAAAACAAAATTGCCAATTTAATCGCGAAAAAACGATTTTGACCTTTTTGTGACCTTGCCCTTAACCTTTGATCCGATCGCTCCCAAAATCTAATCGATTTGGCCTCTCGTGATGCCAAACACATCCACAAAATTTCATGATAATCTGCGAAGTGGTTTTTGTGTAATGTTGTCCACAACGCTTCCCAATCAAAAACTCCATTTTGGTGACCCCCTTGACCTTTGACTTCCACAGACTAACTAGGGTTGCAAACACTATACCATACGCTATATCAGTGGATCGGGATTTGAATACTGAACATTTTGGACTTAATTTGATGTAAATCGGAACAAAATTGACACTTTAATCGCAAAAAAACGATTTTGACCTTTTTGTGACCTTGACCTTGACCTTTGATCCGATCGCTCCCAAAAGCTTCACCTGGCATCCTTGAGTAACTGCACATCATCTCTGAAAATTTCATGCAAATCGGTCTAGCAGTTTTTGCGCAATGTTGTCCGCACACATATTTACCAATAAATAAATGCACAGGGGTCAATACAATACCTTCGTCAAACGAAGTTTGCGAAGGTAATAAAGGGTTGTGTAATGATTGTCCAATCAATGAGATTGTATGTTTGGACTTTCTGAGACTTTATAAAACCTTCTCAAACTCCAACAGGCAGCAACAAATTGAAAGACAAGCAAAGTTCATAAACATAGCAATTGTCTGCAGATACAGTATATATGGATGGTTTTACTCATTATTTATTTATAAAACCAGCTTACATCACATTCATAAAGGCTCATGAGTCATGACGCATAACCGTAACGTTCACCATAAGGATGTAAGAGAATTGAAAAACATTCCAGAAACTTTAAAGTCCACAAAACAGTTTGCCTTTTATCATCCTCTCAATTGAATTTGGATACAAGCAGCTTTTTAATTTTGTATCTATCTAACAAAAATAGATAATATAGTCGATCAGACTTGGTATTTTTTTCTCATAGAGGAATACACAAACATGGCATTCTTTAACTGATGGCTGAATGCAACACTATTCTGAATTTTTTTTTTTGCCTTTCCCACCAGGAAGCTGAGACATAAGGTATGGTATGTTCCTCTCCTGACTGCAAAAAGGTATGTGACCTTTCAGTCTTGGAAGAATTCAAATCTGAATTCCCTCCCGGTCCACAACTTCATCCCGATACCTTAGCTTCTCGATCATGCCTCTCCCAGCCCCCCTCCACCAGGTCAGACATGTTCACCCAGTAACCCAGTGTATATAGTTGCAGTGAGTGAGATATGGTTAAAGGAGGAGAATAAATGGAGGACAGGATTAGAAGGCTACAAGGTGTATCGGTGTGATAGGAAGGAGAGAATGGGATTAGGAGTAGCAATCTGGGTAAAGGGCAGCATTGTATCAAGAGAAAGGGGTGACGTTAAGGAAGGAATAAATGTTGCGGATTCTGTATGGGTAGAGATTAGAGATTGTAAAAACAGTAAGATACTGGTAGGGTGTTTTTTATTGGGCTCCAGGTGTGAAGGAAGAGGAGGAAGGAGGAGTACATTAAGAATTCAAAAGGGCACATGGTAAGGGAAGAGTATTTATTTATTATGGGGGATTTTAACTTGCCATGGATAGATTGGGTCCAGGAACAGGGAAAGGGCAGAGCGGATGAGGATTTCCTAGTTTTATTCCAAGATTGCTTTTTAATCCAGTTTGTAGATAAGCTCACGAGGGGGAGTGCAGTGTGAGAACTCCTTTTAAGTAACGATCCCAATATGGTGGAGAAGGTGGAGGTAGGGGAGCATTTAGGAGCAGGTGACCATAACATTGTGTGTGCAAAGATTCTGTTAAGGGTTAGAGTTCAGGATAGTCTGGAAAGGCTATTAGATTTCTGGAAATAAACCTTGAGAGTATGAGGAGAGAATTGGGTGATGTAGATTGGGAGACTCTAACAACAGGACAATCAGCATCAGAGAAATGGGAAACCTTTCAGGAGCAAATGTGTAGAGTGCAGAGCAAGTACATTCCAATGAGGTGTAAAACTAGAAGCAGAAAGAGACCAGGGTGGTTGAGTAGTGACATAAGGAACACTATTAAGGAGAAGCAGAAGGCATTTATTGGGTTTAAAATAACAGGACTGGAGTGAGATTTGTCACTATCGGAGTAAACAGAGGCAAGTTAGGAAAATAACTTGACAAGCCAAAAGAGAGTATGAGAATGACATTGCTAAGAATATGAAACATAATAGCAAGGCTTTCTTTAAATATATCAGTGGAAAAGAACCGGTGAGGACCAGTGTGGGCCCATTGAGGAATAGCACCGGGAGAGTGGTTACTGATGTAAGTGAGACGGCAGGCTTATTAAACATATTTATTTTGCTTCAACTTTTACACAAGAACAGTCAGGAGAATTGCGAAGAATTGAGAGTATCTATCAAGGAGGTGAGGAAGGGCTTTTACAGAAGATACAGGTTGAAGTGGAGGAAGTAAAGGAACAGCTCGGTAATCGAAGAGAAGATAATGCTCCGGGGCGAGATAATATGCACCCCAGAGTATTGAGGGAAGTGGTTAAGCAGGTAAGCGAGATGTTAACGGATATTTTCAATAGTTCCCTGGAGTCAGGACAGGTACCGGAGGATTGGAGAGTAGCAAATGTAACACCATTATTTAAGAAAGGATCCAGAGAAGAATTGGGGAACTACAAACCTGTTAGTTTGACTTCAGTTGTGGGGAAGGTATTGGAGACATTAATTAAAGACCAATGAGGAACCATTTAAACAAATACAAACTAATTAAAGGTAGTCAGCATGGGTTTACCAAAGGTAGTTTCTGTCTAACAAATCTTTTCTATTTCTCCGAAGCAGTGTCTGATTGGGTGGATGAGGGAAAGGCAGTGGACATAGTATATCTAGACCAGTGTTTCTCAACCTTTTTTGTCCCACGCCCCACTTTGATTTTCAAAAAAATCATACACCCCACCAAGATTGGAGACACTACAGTATATACTACATATGTGTTCAAAAGGCTTTATTAAAACTTTATTGCAAATTTTATTCAATTGCTACTCACTTCAATGGGAGCCCTGCCCCTGATGCTGGCTGCAAGATTTGTTTGATTCGAGGAACCAATTTTGTCAGTTTCAGCGTTAAATCACCAGGTTTCGTGATTTCCAGTCGATTTCTCTTCGCTTGCAGCAGCTAATCGGCAACAACACTAAATCCACATTCGACTAAATCTGATGATGGAAAATTTATCAATACTTCCCTTGCCAAAGTAGTCAAGTTTGGGTATTTATTTTCGCTTTCCTCAGACAGCCACATCATGGTTCCTTTGATCTTGAAAATAGTTTTCACAGACTCATCTTGTTGCAACTCGCATAACTACTCTTGGTATTGCTCTGCTACTTCAGATAAAACCACCAGAAATGGCTGAGTCAACCAAGAAGGGAACTCATACGAAAGCTATGAAAGTGATCATATATTGATTCATTAATTCTGAATCCACATGCCCCACCAAAATATTGCCATGCCCCACCTTGAGAAACACTATCTAGACTTTAAGGCATTTGATGAGGTTCCACATCAGAGGTTGTTAGCCAAAGTGAGGGTTTGTGGAGTGGCTGGTCAGGTAGCTAATTGGATTGCAAACTGGCTTAGTGATAGGAAGCAAAGAGTGGTGGTGAGTGGGAGGATGTCCTGCTTGGAGGATGTAAGTTGTGGGGTACCTCAGGGATCAGTTCACATACCATTGCTTTTCAGAATTTACATCAATTATTTGGATAGTGGGGTGAAAAGGGAGCTTTCCAAATTTGCAGATGACACAAAGCTTCGAGGTAAAGTGGATAGCAGAGGGGGTGGTGATCAGATACAGGAGAGTATTGATTCTTGCAGAGATTGGGCAAAAAGATTGGCAGATGGAATTTAACCTGAGCAAGTGTAAGGTTTTGGGGATGGGAAAGAACAATGAAAATAGAGATTAGAGGATGTAAGGGGTAATTTTGGAACGTGTCACACAGGAGAAGGATCTGGGGTAGTAATAGATATGGGATGTAAGCAGGCAGCACAGTGCCAGGCAGCTATAGGTCGAGCAAATAGGGTTTTAGGTTGTATTCGGAGGGGGATCGTTTATATATCAAAAGAGGAGGTGTTAACATTGTACAGGAATTTAGTGAGGGCCACATCTAGAATATTGTGTGTCATTCTGGTCGCCACAGTTCCGGAAGGAAATAGATGCCATGGAGATCTTTCAGTGCAGGACTACTGGATTGATTCCAGGCATAGCTCGACTTAGCTGAGGTGCGACTGAAGGAGAGAGGGCTTTATCCACTGGAAAGGAGAGGGTTACGAGGAGATATGATAGAGATGTTTAAGATAATGAAAAGTAAAGATAAAATAAGTGCAGATGAATTTTTCAACAGAGTGGACAGTGATGGGACCAGGGGCCATAGCCTGAGAGTAAAGAAGAGGAGAGTTAAGACGGTAGAAAGGCAGGGGACTTTCACTCATAGAGTAGTTAATGCATGGAATGGCCTCCCTGGAAAGGTAGTGGTGACAGAAACAGTGGATAAGTTTAAATTAGAATTAGATAGGTACCTGGAAGTTATGGCGATGCAGGAGTATCGGGATGTTGGCAGGACTTCTCAGTAGCTTGAGCATTGATGGGTGAGTGTGTGCATCTGTACGGAGTGCTGTTGGTGGGGGCCTCGTCAAGAGGTGTTATGTGGTTGATGTGTGTTTGTAAACCAAGCCCACGCCCCCTCCCCTGCGGAGGGGGAAAAATACAAAACTACAAAAACTTAAAATAAACAAATAAATATATAAATATGCACAAAAACCCACAAAAACACGATTTTAAAAAAAAAGTGTATATATATATATATATATATATATATATATATATATATATATATATATATATATATATATATATATATATATATATATATATATATATACACATACATATACCGTATATATTTTTTGCATTTTCTTCTTTGGATCTAGCGTTGATAAATTAGTGTGGTGTTGATGTCACACAGACATGATGGGCTGAATGGCCTCCACCTGTGTCTGATTTCCTTGTATATTATGGTGCACAATTCCATGCTTTCTGCTCACCTCCACTTCTTCATTACCGTGATCATCTGCTTTTTGAATTACGTCCTTGCATCCTGTCAAACACTCTTTACCTTTTTGCCATCAGTGGAAGCTTTATGTCATCCAAGGACACCCAAAACGTTGCTACAATTGTTGAATTATCCTTTATGTTGTTTGTCTGTTTGTTTCATGCATCGTGTTCCGTTGCCACGTTATCACCAAGTTAACCTTCTTCCATAAGCTTTAAATCTCTTTCCCAGAAAACTCTGGCATATCATTGCATTAGAAGCATTATTTCTCAATTAAATAATGATACTGTTAACCTCAGATCATGTTTTTGTTTTTTCAATGGTGAGCATTTCATGGAAGTTTTAAATCGGTGTGTCAAAATGCTTGCTGAGAAACCCGTGTCTCACATCACAAAACAAAAGTTTATGGGGTGATAATTGTGCAATCGGCAGACAGTAAAGAGAACAGAAGATATGACTTCCAACCTGTGTGTATTCATAAATGAAGTCCTTTAAGTTTTATGTTTAATCCTGCTTTCTGTCACCAGATATCGGTAACAGTCCACTCCATCAAGTGGGCGATATATAAAGTGGGAGCTCCTGCTAACAAAAAGACCCGGACAACTTTGGTTGTTAATATATTTAGAACCACAAATGATACAATGATACCCTTTGGTTTATATGATAAAAAATCTCATAAAGTTTTGTGCACCTCATCAATACAATTCATGTGAGCTCCATTTGCCGCATGCAGGACATCAAGGTGGTACACGAGTTCATGCCATGTTCGGCTCAGCATGTTTGCATCCACCAGTGCGCATTCAGCTGTGATCCGAGAACGAAGATCCTGCAGGTTTGCCATCTTGGTGTTGTAGACAACATCTTTGATAAACCCCCACAGAAAAAAATCAAGGGGGGTTATGTCTTTTGATCGTGGTGGCCAGGCGGTTGGTTCGTCTCAGCCAATCCAGCGACCTGGAAATTTTTAATTAAGGATGGCTCGAACGACGAAGGCCCAATGAGGGGGATCATTGTCCTGTTGAAAAATGATATCGGGTTGCAGGTCTTCAATCTATGGCAAGGCGAATCCTTCCAACATGTTCCTGTAAATAATTATTGAGGTCACTGTATCCTCCGCAAAGAAAAACGGACCCACCAAGCAGTCATGGAGAAGGCCACACCACACATCTACCTTTGGACTGTTCCGTATGTGTTGAATGACCAGGTGGGGGTTTTCAGAGCCTCAGATCCTCACAATGTACCGGTTGACCTTTCCCGATACAGGAAAGCAAGCTTCTTCTGTTAACATGAGATTTTTCAGGGAATCTACATCATCCTCTATGCGACTGAGCATTTCCAAGGCAAACGCTTTGCATTTGGGTCCATCATTTAGTTTGAGTTCCTGCAGAATCTGCACCTTATTGGCATAAAGCTTCAGTCTTTTATGCAATATTCTGTGTGCAGTGGTGGTTAGTAGTGCCAGTTCTCTGGATGACATCAAATTGATTTTCTGGCACTTTGTTGAAATGATTCATGCACTCGTTCAATGTCTGCTTATGCTTGGTCAACCAGTACTTTTCTGTTTCTGACAACTTCCAGTGTCCTTAAACGTCTTGTACCACTCTCTGCTACAAGTCCACGATGGCAGATTCCTTCCATACCTAATGCAAGGAAATACAAGGAAAACTGACAGGTGGAGGCCATTCAGCCCATCATGCCTGCGCGAACACCATACGAATTTATCAACACAAGATCCAAGGAAGAAAATGCTAAAAATGTAAGAATTAATGAATTATTTTTATTTTTATATATTTATTTTTTTAAGTTTCTGTAGTTTTTTTCTTTTCCTTTTCTTCTTCCCCTTGGGGTAGGGGGCATGGGCTTGGTTAAAAAAAATACATCCACCACACAACACCCCTTGACGAGACCCCCACCAACAGCACTCCGTACACATGGACAAAATCACCCATCAATACTCAAACTACCTAAAAGTTCTGTCAACATCCCTATACCCATCTATATCCATAACTTCCAGGTACCTATCTAATTGGTTAGCGGGTACCAGCAGTAACCACTATTTTCGTTGTGTCTGTGTGTCTGTCTATCTGTCTGTCTGTCTGTCTGTCTGTCTGTCTGTTTGTGACTCTCCAGATTATAGCTCCTTGACTTTTTATGCGATCTTGATGAAACTTGGATACAAGCTAGATATCTCATGGTCTAGTTGTGTATTTTTGTATGAGGGGCATCCCACGCCCCTTGTTGGTGGAGCCATGCACACTTGAACTTTTATTTTATTTTATTTTCTCGATTTTTTTTCCTCGCAATTTCATTTCCTAGAAGCTGTGCGTAATGTCCATAAGTACAACATATAAAAAATCCGATTTGATTTGGTCAATTTTGACGGAAGAGATAGGTTTTTACGGTTGAGCTTCCTCAATAATGCCCGCGAACCATCGTTGCCTCCCGGCTTGTTTTCGTTTCATTGTGTCTGTGTGTCTGTCTGTCTGTTTGTGACTCTCTCCAGAGCATAGATCCATGACGTTTGATGCGGTCTTGATGAAACTTGGACACAAGCTAGATATCATGGTCTAGTTGTGTCTTTTTGTATGAGGGGCATCCCACGCCCCTTGGGGGCGGAGCCACGCCCACTTGAACTTTTGTCTCGATTTTTTTCTCGCAATTTCATTTCCTAGAAGTTGTGCGTAATGTCCATACTCCATAAATACAACCTATAAAAAAATTCTGATTTGATTTGGTCAATTTTTATGGAAGAGATAGGTTTTTACGGTAGGGCTTCCTCAAAAGCTTCCACTAACTCAACTGTACCTATCGTGGCATTGTTCAATAATGCCCGCGAACCATCGTCGCCTCCTGGCTTGTTGTAATTTAAACTTATCCACAATTTCCTGCTGCCACTACCTTTCCAGGGAGACCATTCCATGCTTTAACTACTCTCTGAGTAAAAGTCCCCTGCCTTGCTACCGTCTTAACTCTCTTCTTCTTTTCTCTCAGGCTATGGCCCCTGGTCCTATCACTATCTACTCTGTTGAATAATTCATCTGCACTTATTTTATCTGGACTTTTCGTTGTCTGAAAA
This sequence comes from Eptatretus burgeri, assembly GCF_056783735.1. Classification (NCBI taxonomy): domain Eukaryota; kingdom Metazoa; phylum Chordata; class Myxini; order Myxiniformes; family Myxinidae; genus Eptatretus; species Eptatretus burgeri. The sequence goes on from NC_140967.1 coordinate 62,562,339, forward strand.
TCTCTATCATATCTCCTCGTAACTGCCTCCTTTCTCGTATGTAAAGCCCCTGTCTCCTAAAGCCACTCCTCATAGCTGAGTCTAGTTAGGCTCGGAATCAATGTAGTAGGCCTGTGCTGAACCCTTTCCATGGCATCTATGTCCTTCCGGAACTGTGGTGATCAAAACTGCACAAAACATTCTAAATTTGGCCTCAACAAATTTCTATACAATGTTAACACCACCTCTTTTGATTTATAATTGATCCCCCTCTGAATACAACCTAAAACCCGATTTGCTTTATCTATAGTTGCCTGGCACTGTGCTGCCTGATTGAATGTAGGTAATTTGGTCACAGGAAATTTGGTCACGGGAAACTTGGTCACGGTAAAACAATCACGAGGTAATTTGGTCACGGTATTATTATTATTATTATTATTATTATTTTTATTATTATTTATTATTCACTGCATTTAAAGCCAGTAAGGCCCAAGAGCAGTAATAAACATTTTCATTTCATGGCCGTCAAATCTTGTTGGCATAATGACATATTGACCAAGTTTACTGACTACTATAATGGAATTGGAATTTAAAAGTTGAGAGAGACAGAATCAATTCCATTATAGTAGTCAGTAAACTTGGTCAATATGTCATTATGCCAACAAGATTCGCCGGCCATGAAATGAAAATGTTTATTACTGCTCTTGGGCCTTACTGGCCTTAAATGCAGTGAATAATAAATAATAATAATAATAATAATAATAATAATAATACCGTGACCAAATTACCTCGTGACCGAATTACTGTGACCAAATTACCTTGTGACCGTTTTACCATGACCAAGTTTCCCGTGACCAAATTACCACGCCCCGCCTGATTACCTCCCGTTTCTATGACCACCCCCAGATCCTTCTCCTGTGTGACACGCTCCAAACTTACCCCAAGCATTAGGGTGGTCCAGAGAAATAATGAACACATTTCCTCTCTCCACAAGGCTATTTTTATGCCTTCATATATAATTAAAGAGCACACAACATTTTTCTTCAAGAAAACAATACTTAGGGGTCACCCCATTTTATTCCGAAATCAGGGGTCCCACACATGATATGATACAAATGTTTGTAACGTAACAATTTATGATTGTACTGCTGCCTTAGTTGGAGTCAGGATCATCTTATGGTGGTTTGATACCAGTCTAAGCAGGAATTGTCCTCATCCTTGGTTAATGTTTCATTATGTTTTTGAATTAGGCTGATGCCCCATTCCGCAGTGTCATTTACTACTTTGAGCTGAGGGACCGAGCCTGTAGGTCATTGTACAATGGATCATCTGTCCACTAACCAGGAGGTTTCTTCAAGAATGTTTGAGAAGTTGCTTTTCCACCTTCTATCAAAACATCAAAGAAGGAACTGGTCCTTTTTGTCACAAGGTCCTCCAACTTGAGGTGTTCCCCTTTATCCTTGATTTTTAGCCGCCGAGGACAGTCAGGTAACTGTGGACGCTGTAGGATCTGGACCATCTTTTCCTTTGTTATGGTTAGGGTTAGTTTTCCTAACAGTGCGATTCAAAGAGTTCCCAGTGATCATGAGGCAAAACGTGTAACTATTTGGCAACCATATATACATATATTATGTATATATATTATAGGGACATGCTTGGGGTGACCTCTAAATATCCACAAATCGAGCTCAAATTCCACTCATGTGTAAGTTAACCCGAGTGGACAAAAATACGGTATGTGGAGAAATGATTTGACCAACATAATTTTTTACTGTAACAGTTTGGACCACCCTACCCTAGCATGCTGTAATCTCTATTTTCATTGTTCTTCCCCATCCCAAACACCTTACACTTACTCAGGTTAAACTCCATCTGCCAATCTTTTGTCCAATCTAAACAAGTGTCAATACTTTCCTGAATCTGATCACCACCCCCTCTGCTATCCACCTTACCTCCAAGCTTTGTGTCATCTGCAAATTTGGAAAGCATACGCTTTATCCCATTATCCAAATCGTTGATGTAAATCATGAATAGTAATGGTCCAAGTACTGATCCCTGAGGTATCCCACAACTTCCATCCTCCCAGCAAGACATCCTCCCACTCACAGCCACTCTTTGCTTCCCATCACGAATCCAGTTTGCAATCCAATTCGCTACCTGAGCAACCACTCCACAAGACCTCACTTTGGCTATCAACCTCTGATGGGGGCACCTTATCAAATGCCTTCTTAAAGTCTAGACATACTTTGTGCACTGCCTTTCCCTCATCCACTCAATTAGACACTGCTTCATAGAACTCTAAAAGATTTGTTAAACAGGAACTACCTTTGGTAAACCCATGCTGACTACCTTTAATTAGTTTGTATTTATTTAAATGGTTCCTCATCATCCTGTCCCTAATTAATGTCTCCAACACCTTCCCCACAACTGATGTCAAACTAACAGGTCGATAGTTTCCCAATTCTTCTCTGGATCCTTTCTTAAATAATGGTGTTACATTTTCTCCTCTCCAATCCTCCGGTACCTGTCCTGACTGCAGGGAACTATTGAAAATATCCGTTAACATCTCTTACCTGCTCAACCACCCCCCTCAATACTCTTGGGTGCATATTATCTGGCCTCGGTGCTTTATGTTCTCTTAGATTTCCAAGCTGTTCCATCACTTCCTCACTCCAACCTGGATCTTCTGTAAAAGCCCTTCTTCTCCTCCTTGATTGATACTCTCAGCCATTGGCAATTCTCCTGACTGTTCTTGTGTAAAAGTTGAAGGAAAATACCTGTTTAATAAGCCTGCCATCTCACTTTCATCACTAACCACTCTCCCGGTGCTATTCCTCAATGGGCCCACACTGGTCCTCACCTGTTCTTTTCCCCTGATATACTTAAAGAAAGCCTTGCTATTATGTTTAATATTCTTAGCCATGTCCTTCTCATACTCTCTTTTGGCTTGATGAGTTCTTTTCTTAACTTGCCTCTGTTTACTCCGATAGTGATATAAATCTAACTCCAGTTCTGTTATTTTATACCTAATAAATTCCTCTGCTTCTCCTTAATAGCATTCCTTATCTCACTACTCAACCACCCTAATCTCTTTCTGCTTCTAGTTAGACACCTCATTGGAATGTGCTGACTCTGCACTCCATACATTTGCTCCTTAATGGTTTCCCATTTCTCTGATTGTCCTGTTGTTAAAGTCTCCCAATCTACATCACCCAATTCTCTCCTCATACCCTCAAGGTTTGCCTTCCTGACATCTAATAGCCTTACCCTACTATCCTGAACTCTAACCATCAACAGAATATTTGCACACACAATGTTATGGTCACTTGCTCCTAAATGCTCTCCGACCTCCACCTCCTCCACCATATTGGGATCGTTACTTAAAATGAGGTCTAACACTGCACTCCCCCTCGTGGGCTTTTCTACAAACTGGGTGAAAAAGCAATCTTGGAGTAAAACTAGGAAATCCTCATCTGCTCTGCCTTTTCCCTGTTCCTGAACCCAATCCATCCCTGGCAAGTTAAAATCCCCCATAATCAATACTCTTCCCTTACCACATGCCCTTTTGACTTCTTAATGTACTCCTCCTTCCTCCTCTTCCTTCACACCCACAGCCTTATAAAAGCATCCGACCAGTATCTTACTGTTTTTACAATCTCTAATCTCGACCCATACAGAATCCTCAACATTTATTCCTTCCTTAAGGTCCAGTCACACCTTGACGTTTTAGCCAGCTTATGCCGATTTTTGAAAAATTTGTCTAAAACGCTGGCGCACGTCCAATACGTTATGGGTAAGTTTTGGAAACATTGAGAGCACGCTGAAAAACACTGCCATACGTCATAGTATGCTGGCTTTCATCGTTGTACTTTGCGGTTGTCCTCAAATTTTAGCATGCTTGAAATTATACGACTTATGCCCGTTTATGACTCACAAGTTCCGCTACGCTGGCCATAAGTTGTAGGCACGTTATGCGATCATTGACACACGTCAACACACGTTATTTGTAAGTTACTCACAAGTCGAAACGTCGAGGTAATGTTTAGCATACCCGAAACTTATTTATAACCTATGAGTAACGTGTTGTAGGCACGTTACGCGATCGTTGACACATGTCGACACACGTTACTTGTAAGTTACTCATATGTCGAAACACGTCGAGGTAGTGTTTAGCGTCAGTGTTCCAGACAACTGTTTTTTTTTTTGTTTGTTTGTTTTTCTTCGGTATGACGGTCATGTTGACACTTCGATTTCTAGTGCGGTTATAATATAATATAATTAATAGGCTGCCGCTCAACGATTTAAATCATAACCACCCTAGAAATCGAAGTGTCAACATCACCGTCATGCCGAAGAAAAAAAAAAACATGGAGTCTGGAACACTGACGGGTTCCTCCTGTGTGAACCCCATTTTTATATACCAATTCCCCTAAACACTGCCAATACTCCATTATATGGTAGTTGTAAGTTAGAAACACGTTCATTTAGTTATTTGGTCATCCAGAAGACGTCAATCAAATACGTCTACATACGTCAATGTGCGTTGGAAATACGTAAGGAATTGGTTCAAATCACGTTACTCATAAATTAGAAATAACTGTCGGGTACGCTAGACATTAGCTCGACGTGTTTCGACTTATGAGTAGCTTACAAGTAACTTTTGTCGACGTGTACCAACGTTCGCATATCATGCGTACAACTTATTCCCATCGTATGCGGAACGTGTGAGGCATACGGCAAGTACGTCGTAAAATTTTTAACGCGTTTAAAATTGCAAGACGTACTCCACTTACTACGACGTATGATAGCGTACTTAAGCGTTCTATTCACGTATACCAAACTTACCCATACCGTATTCGACGTGCCCCAACGTTTTAGACGCATTTTTCAGAGGTCGGCATACACTGGCAAGATCACCAAGGTGTGACTGCGATGTTGACACTTCCATTTCTCCGGCAGTTCGTTGTGCGGCAGCCCTTTGAATCGTTGTGCGGCAGCCCTTTAATAGGCTATGCCACGTGATCGTCGGCGATACGTGCAGCGCTATGCATAAGTTAGACTATTGTTGGGCATAGGTTGTGAACGCCGACAACAGGCTAAGCATTCGTTGGTATAAGTTATCTATAAGACAACGAAACGTTCTGTGTCCGTTACTAATATGTTATGAATACGACCAACTCGTTATGAATACGTCCGAATCTTTTAAAAGAATCATCAAAAGTTCAGCGAAAGCCAGCGTTTTACATACATTTTGATAAGTTGCCATTGCTGGCTAAAACGTCAAGGTGTGACTGGGCCTTTAATGTCACCCCTTTCTCTTGATGTAATGCTGTCCTTTACCCAGATTGCTACCCTTCCTATTCTATCCTTCCTTTCACACTGATACACCTTGTAGCTTTCTAATCCTGTTCTCCAGTTACTCTCCTGCTTAAACCATGTCTCACTCACTGCAACTATATCGTACTCCTCGCCATCTACTTTGGCTTCAAGCCCTTCCATCTTATTATTTAAACTTCTGGTATTGGTATTGAATATATTTAAATTTCCCTTCCTGAAATTCGTTTTTCTTGCCTGGCCTTACTCATCACAATTACATCATCCGTTCCTTCATTTATACCTTCCCCACCCTCCGCTGACCTAACAAAGCCTGAATTCCTTCCTCAATTCCCACTGCAAACCTTGCTGCCCCCTTTCTATTTAACATACGGCCATCATTCCTGAAACACTCCCTTTGTCCCCTAAATGATTGCCACTGATTCTTAAATGTAAAACCTTCCTCCCTCCATCATTCTTCCAGCCATTGGTTTACATTTATCGTTCTGCTCATAATTTTTATATTGTTTCCTAATCTTGGGAGAATCCCAGAAAACATGACCTCACAACCCTTTGCTTTCAGCCGTTTACCCAATATCCTGTATCTATTTTTCAAAATCTCTGAGTAAACTTTCCCTACATCATTCGCACCAAGGTGTACCACAACCAACTTCTTCCTGCCATAACCCGATGCAATATAGTTTACTCTTCCTTCAATGTCCCCAACTCCTGCTCCTTCAAAACTGTACAAAATTCTGTCTACAATCCTTCCTGCAGAATGAAGAATCCACATATTTAATTGTCTCATCACCCACAAAAACTGTCTCCCATACCTCATGTCTACCAATTTCTATTTTGGCACCGACACCACTGCCTGCACATGCTGCACATCCACCATTGCCTGCACCTGCTGCATTCCACCACTACCTGCACCTGCTGGACCTCCACCACTGCCTGCATCCACTGCACCTCCACCACTGCTTGAACCTGCTGCACATCCACTACTGCCTGCACTCGCTGCACATCCACCACTGCCTGCACCCACTGCACCTCCTCCACTGCCTGCCCCTGCTGTACATCCACCACTGCCTGCACCTGCTGCACCTCCACCACTGCCTACACCCCCTGCAGATTCACCACTGTTTGCACCCGATACACCTCCACATCTGCTTGCACCTGCTGCACATCCTCAATTGCCTGCACCCACTGCACCTCCACCACTGCCTGCACCCACTGCACCTCCTACACTTCCTGCACCTGCTGCACTAACACCACTGCCTACACCCCCTGCAGATTCACCAGTGCTTGCACCTGATACACCTCCACCTCTGCTTGCACCTGCTGCACATTCACCACTGCCTGCACATGATGCACCTCCACTTCTGCTTGCACCTACTGCACATCCTCCACTGCCTGCACCCGGTGCACCTCCACCACTGCCTGCACACGCTGTACCGCCACCACAACCTGTACCCATTGCACCTCAACCACTACCTCCACCAGCTACACCTCCACCACTGCCTGAGCCTGCTACACATCCTCCACTGCCTGCACATGTTGCACCTCTGCCATTGCCTGCACCCACTGCACCTCCACCACTGCCTGCACCCACTGGACTTCCACCACTGCCTGCATCCACTGCACCTCCACCACTGCCTGAACCCGCTGCACATCCACTACTGCCTGCACAAGCTGCACCTCCACCACTGCCTGCACCCACAGCAACTCCTCCACTGCCTGCACCTGCCGCACCTCCACCACTGCTTGCTCCCGCTCTTCACCGTCACCACTCCCAATATCCTCAGCAACCTCACTCCACAACCGTAACCAACTATTATCTACAAATTTCTCACATTCTGCTACTTGCTACAAATTATCGATGCGTTCCTTTCACCTCGTAGAGGTAGGAAGTCAAAATTAATTATATGATCACAATGAGAAAAAAATCTTTTCAGTTCTGAAGTAAGGAATCACCACATCACGGCAGGAAAGCCGAGAGGTACGTATGCTCACTCTGTGTCACCTGGATTTTAATCCCAGCCCAGGTCTAAACTGTCCTCCCGGTGTTTCAAAGGCTGGCTGATTCATCATTGTGTGTGTTGTCTCTCGGATGGACGATAAACTGGGCATCACATCTGCCGGAATCCCTCACCCCTCTCCCTCCCAACACTACCCCCCTCTCCCACCCTGATCCCTCTTTCCGAACCCCCCCTCTCTTTCTCTTTCTGACCGCTCCCCTCTCCCCCCTCCCTCTCTCCACTCTATCTCTATCTCTCTCTCCCAACCCTCCCCCTGCTGCCCCATCTTACACCCCAGTTGAGGGGACTGAAGCATGTATCAATTAGATTTGGAGCTCATCGTTTGGGTGCAAAGGTCGTTGCATGTACAAGCTGTTGGTTTTGATTGCTCCCGCCCCAGTCTCAAGGTGTGTGTGCACGTGTCGTTGTGTGTGTGTGTGTGTGTGTGTGTGTGTGTGTGTGTGTGTGTGTGTGTGTGTGGTGTATGTCTGTGTATATGTGTGTGTATGTGTGTGTGTTGTATGTGTGTGTTGTGTGTGTGTGTGTTGTTGATTGGTATCTACATGTGCGGGTTTCAGAATGTGCAATGGAGTCGTCTCCCAGGGTAGGCTCAAAGTATCCACCTTCATTTTGGTAAGGGGTCACGATTCATGGACCAGGCTGTGAAGTTTTCTGTTCTCAAAGTTTTGTGTCGAGGACTCTCTTGAGAATCGTCACTGAACCCCAGACAGCTTCCCACTGTAGTTCATTTGTAATAATATTCCCAGGGATGGTTTTTAGCTCACCTGTGAAGTAGTTCTGTGGAGCTTATGGGACGGCGCGTCGTCCTTCCATCCACAAATACTTGCGACTTCTTCTCAGAAACTACACATACGATTTCAATTAAATTTGACCACAACCTTCATTTCCTGTGATGCCATTAAAAATAACGGGGTCTGAAGGGGTCTACAGAGGAAGTGTATGGGGGTGGTGGAGGGAGTGGGTTGCCCCTCCCCCTTCAAAATAGGTATTTGCTTTCTTCTCAGAAACGATATACACAATTCCGCTGAAACTTCACTACAACCTTCATCACCCATGACGTAGCAAACTTTGTTCATGACATTAGAAAAATCGGACTCGAAGGGGATTTAAGGAGGGGTTGCCCACTAAAATATGTATTTGCTTTCTTCTCCAAAACTACACAGACAATTCTGATGAAACTTGACCACCATCTTCACCATCAGTGATGTACTAAAGTTTGTTCGCGACATTAAAAAAAATTGGGGTCTTTAGGGTTGTACGGAGGAATTGCCCCCCAAAATATGTATTTGCTTTCTTTTCTGAAACCACAAGCACAATTTCGATGAAACTTGACCAAAACCTTCATCACCCATGATGTACCAAGGTTTATTTATGGCATTAAAAAAAAATCCATAGGTATTTACTTTCTTCTCCATTATATATTTTGTGGGTTATCCATGCCGACCAGTGGTTGCCTGGTTTTCTTATTCAGCCACAACCCAGGGGTATTGCCCCTTTGTTTAATATCTCTGTGAGGTTCTTTGTCATCATTCCTGCAGCTCCAGCTATCACTGGTACAACTTTGGCATTCTTTAGCTTCCAGGATCTTTTCACTTCGTTCTTGAGGTCTTGGTGTTTGGCCATTTTCTTGATTTCTGCATAGTTTAGTCCAAAAACACCGGTATTAACACCTTAATCAGCAATGCTTTCTTCTCTTTTTTTGTACCTAAGTATGATATCTGGTCACAACGCTTTGTTTTCGATGTTCACACTCGATGGGATTAGGTCGTACTTGAGTGTTTGGTACTTCCATGTTTTCAGTGATTACTCTTGGTTCCAGTTCCCACAAATTTTCTGGAACTGGGACGTCAAAGTTTTTGCAGATTTGCTAGCGGATTACTTTCCAAACTCTGTTGTGTCATTGTGTGTACAGCTGTTCTGATGTGAGTTTTTATTTTTGTGTGTGTGTGTTCGGTCATTAAGCATAACATATAATTCTCTTTGCTCACCCCACCTCCACCCCTCACCTTTCTCTTCTTTATTTTTTTCATACTCTCTCTCTCTCTCTCTCTCTCTCTCTCTCTCTCTCTCTCTCTCTCTCTCTCTCTCTCTCTCTCTCTCTCTCTCTCTCTCTCTCTCTCTCTCTCTCTCTCTCTCTCTCTCTCTCTCTCTCTCTCTCTCTCTCTCTCTCTCTCTCTCTCTCTCTCTCTCTCTCTCTCTCTCTCTCTCTCTCTCTCTCTCTCTCTCTCTCCTACAGTATTGCAACGTTTGGTGAGACATATCTCTCCCCACATCCCCTCCTTCCTCACTCTTCCCCCTTCTTAGCTCCCCTCCCTCCTGCCTCTTCTCTCTCCCCTCCCTTTCTCCTCTCTTCCTTTCTCTCTCCCTCCCATCCTTCCTCTCTCAACCCCCCCCTTAACATCCCAGTCAGTGAGGAAACGGGTTCTATTTGCTTGTGTGTGTATATATATATGTGTATATATGTGTATATATAAATATATATATATATATATATATATATATATATATATATATATATATATATATATATATATATGCATATACTAGCTGAGGTACCCAGCGTTGCCTGGGATAAATTTCACATTATTTCCTCAGTTTAAATAAAATAAAGTTGAAGACAAAAGGCTGAATTTGATGATTTTTTTTTTGAGGAGATGTTGCTCTGGCTGTTGCATGTCGTTCACACTTCACAGTCAGCTTCAAGTCGTGATTGTCTTTCTTGTGAGCTTTCCTCCTTCCGGGCTTCTTCTTTTTTTTCCTGGCTGCTGATGTCGATCTGCCCAAACTTGCCCGTTTCTTTGGTGGCATGATAAAGTTGTTGGGATTTTCAAAAACTGCAAAAAAAAACATTGCTACATTAACTTCCTGTAACAACCATTACGCACATGATGGGATGTGGCAGAAAATAACGGGAATGATTTACAGGAAAATTTACAAAATCTGGAATTGTACCAAATTGAACACTTGCTCATGTTGCAGGTTTAGTCAAATGCAGTGTTGTTGCAGATCCCGTGTGCTACACACTTCTTTGTTGGTCACTCTAGGTCAAATGATTTCCACTTGCATAAAGGACAGACAAACAAACAGACAGGTTGACTGACTATTCCCATTCTTCATCCCAAAGGAGGTTCCCACGCCAAATTTGGTGGCTCTTGTTTAAAGAGTTTGTGCTTACATAAAAGACAGACAAACAGACACGTTATATATATATATATATATATATATATATATATATATATATATATATATATATATATATATATATATATATATATATATATATTGTTGTGGTTGACGAAATTCGCAAACCACCATTCAGGTCCCGTAGGTGAGATATCTCTGTAAGTATATGTGTAGTTAGGCCCAAACCCGTTGTTTAGAGAGAATAAAAATCATTCATTCGGGCTGCGACCCTTCAGGATAGCCGTTTTTCTTTTACTATCTTTATTTTGGACCAGCCGCCATTACTACCACCATAACCACCACCAACCACGTCTCAACAGCCATCACACAACAACCACCAACCGCAACGCCGCTTCACAACAACAACAACGCCAACAGCCACGACCCTTGCCGTCACATCTCGCTCTCGCAACCATCGCATCACCGCCATTCCCGCGCCGCTTGTGGGCACCGATTCTGGACTCGTACAGGGCGCGCACCGAGCAGCGGGTGCAAAAACACCAGCCTTTCCGAGAAATCGGATCAAAAACGATTCACGCCCACTTCTGTTCCGTCCTATCGGCGAGCGTGGGGCGATTTGGCCCCGCCTCCAGGTGCGTCGGAGTGTGGTCGCTATATGCAGATTCGCGGATCAAAAATCATTCACGCCAACTTTTCCTCTGTCCAATGGGGGGCCAGCCAGAGGTGAAGGGTCGAAGGTGAAGGAGCGAAGCCCCGGGGGCTATAAAGGGCCGCGTTCGCTCGCCGAAAAGTAGTAGTTGAGTTGGAAAGAGTTGAGAGTTTCTGAGAAGAGGAAAGCAGTTGGACGCAGTTGGACGGAGCTGAGAAGAGTGGAGAGTTGGAGAGCGGTGGTGGCGGCGGCGAAGGCAGTCGAGAGGGCGCTCGTGTCAGAGTCGGGGAGCTGCGGAGAGGGGAGGCCGGTAACGCGACCGAGGTCGCGGTGGAGACGCTCGTCGCGGGACCCGAGCCAGCGAGATATCCTCATTCCCCTGAGCATCAACAACCCCCTCCTGTTTCCCCCCCTGCGCTGAGATAGTGTGAGTAGGGGGCCCCGTTCCCACCCCATTTCCAGGCAGTGCCAGCGAGGCCCGCGGAGTCGGGGCGCCACCGCCATTTTGCGGCTCATCACCAGACGGGTAGGCTCGACGCGGTCTCGGCCCCAGGCCCGTCTGCCCCCCTCATCGTTGAGGGTGGTCCCTTTTTCTTTTGCTTTGAGTAAATGTGTTGTCGGCGCCGTCTGTGAAGTAAAACTGTATAAGTGTTGCCGTGTGCTCGGTAGTCGGTAGTAGATCTGCATTGTGTTTCTCTTTTACATTTGCTTTTTGTGCAGAATTGTCGTGTCACTTTTACATTTGCTTTTTGTGCAGAATTGCCGTGTCACTTTTACATTTGCTTTTGGTGTATAATTGTATATGTGTGCTTTCCGTTTACCGCGGAATAAATGTGCTTTATGTTGAACTGTTTCTCCCGTTTCGCTTCGTCTTTTCTCTAATTGAATCTCCATCTTACTTCACGTAAAGGGTTGGTCGTGGGCTAAAAACGCCCGATAATTAATCGAACCGTCGAGGTTGACGATAACACCGCTCGGTTATCCCGATAGTACGGAACGGGTCGCTTAAAGTGGCCCGTGTCCGAAGTCGACCTGCGGCGAGGTGCGATCGCCCGGTCTACCCTCCGTGTGGGTACTTAGGTAGGTCGAATTTGGCGAGCAACCCTATCCCACGCGGGGGGCCGATTGGCACGATCGTGGTGAGGCCGAAAGGCCCAACCGTGACTAGTTCCCGGCGTTAGTCCAAGAGGGTCACGACGGGATTGTCCGTCCGGTGGGCGACGTGCCGCGATTCGAGTTACGTGGCCGCTCGCACACCGGCGGGCGCGAATCCGCAACAATATATATATATATATATATATATATATATATATATATATATATATATATATATATATATATATATATATATTATGCAGAGCAGGGATTACCTTGGCTTCGTAGTACACGGAATAAGAGGGTTAGTATGCAACTTCTGCAACGTCAACTTTTTGCACTGATTTTCAATTTGTTTTGATGGCATAAAATTTGCAGATAGAAAAAGATCAAGATAATTGAAAGGGAAAGATTTGGTTCTTGTGTGATGAGGTGTGCACGTGTGTCCTCCTCTCTGTGTGTGAAGTTTTCATCAGGAGGTGCCTTTGTGCCTTTGTGGTCTCAAAATGGTGGCACTGACAGAAAGACAACAGAGGTTGCAGGTCTGTGAGAACAATTTGGTCAGGAGGATTGTGGAAGTGAAGAGGGTGGATAGAAGGAGAATGGATGAAATGAGTGAGGAGATTGGTCTGCCAATGAGTGTGATGGGGAGATCGGTAAAAAGCTGGCTGAAGTGGGCTGGACATGTGGTGCGGATGGAAGAAAAGAGAATGGCAAAGAGAGTGGATAGATTGTGGTTCAAATGGGAAGACTCTGTGAGGAGGGATATCAATAAGGTGGGGTGGTTGGGGAGTGGAGAGAGTTGGCTGAGGACAGGAAGAAGTGAAGGAGTATCGTGTTCAAGGCAGGGCAGAAGCTTGGTACGATTGGACTTCACTCCTTAATAAAGGAAGAGAAGGAAGACAAAGAATGAAAGTGATGGATTACCTTTTTTTGTTCAATCCATTGTTGCTTAACACTTAGTTTCTTCGGAAATGATAAATGCTGCAGGTATGACTCTCCAATTGGTGATTACAATCTGGAACAAAACACTGTACCATCTTCACAAAGCGACAGCGGCTATATTCTATGAGTGCAAATCCATGCCGTGTGTTTTCAGGCCAATGTGATGTCATCGCCTCGTGGTGTATTAATTTTTAAATCCGATTTAAAAAGAAAAAAAAAATTGTTATGATATGGATTTTTCATACTCTCTTTCTTTTTCACCCAAAAATTTTTTCACCCAAGAGAGAATTTTTCTTCCTTTCATTGGAATCATTGTAGTTGCTTCAGCCATTATTGTGCTTGGCAGGTTGGCATTTATCAACAATTCTGTAGATGAACACATCCGCAATTTTGAGATTTCTTGATTTGGTACTTTAACGATGTCTTCTGGTGTCTTTTTCACTCTTGTTAGTAATGAAAATGTTCGAGAATAACTGGTGTAGCTTTTAAATGCTTATGACTTTATTTTATAGTCATTTTAAAGTGTATCGTTTCGTACATATTTGAATGGAAGGCCATTGTTTTCCTGTGCCATCCCTACTTATGGCGTACTCTCATACTCCATGATGTAGCAAGATATCTCAAACAGTTATGGCCGGATTCAGACGAAACTTAGGAAATGAGTTTGGTCGGTGACAAGAACAAGACGATCAGTTTTTCGTTAAGGTACAGGTGCAGATCCGGCTTATCAGTGGGATACAAAATGTAAACTGTTCAGCCTGGCAGAGGTATGCACTCTACGAAGTACCATTCCAATGATTGAGTGTAATTAAGTGATGATGTCTGCAGGTTGAAGATGTCCGATTGTTTTGGGTGCATATCATGCAAGTGGGAACGTGTAGTTAGATTCATCTTGCAGTTAGAAAAATAATATAAAAGGGAGTACAGGATAGTGTTGTGCCCCTGGGTTCTTGGTTATGTGGATATGACACGGGCTTGATGGGCCGAGTTGCCTCCTCCTGTGTGTGGGTTTCCTTGTACATCCTCGTGTAATAATATTTATATCATGCCTTTTATAAGGGCATGTCCAAGGTGCTTTTCAGGAAAAAGACCAAGTACAAAAAAAGAAAGGAGAACAAGGTCAAGAGAACGTTAAAATAATGTTTATTATCGACACAAAGATTATTATTTATGCCAACAAATCATGGAAAAAATAATTACAGTAATTATGTCTCGAGATAATGTCACAGTGGGTGTTGTGTCTGCAAAGAAGTATTTCATGCAATAACAGCAGCAGTGTTTCTCAGAACAACCTCCACTCACCAATTATTTTGAATAATGACAATAGTAATGATAATAAAACAAAGTTACTTTCATATAATTTCACCGTTCCATGTTTGAGCAAGATGTTAAGCTGCCACCAATCAGCAAACAAATATACAATGGGACTTTGAGATCTCACTCAGAAGGACAAAATCAAATTAAACAGGATGTTCTATTCATCCGTAGGAAGAGCTGTATGTGAGGATAAAGGATTGAATTTAATCAGCAGATGGCGAAGCAAAAGGCCGTATTTCATGCTAATATGAGGGGCATCGAAGGGGGCTGGTCATTTAAATATGTGAAGGTTGAGTGTTTACTTATAAAAGCATCTGCACATAATTATAATGCTGTTTGTATCAGGTGAAACGGGTATCGTCTCTCATCGAAGTCCACCTGCCTCTTCAACACGACCCTTTGAACCCGTGGACCAATGTCAGACCTTGAAAGTAAGAGTGGAGTCCTAATAAGTAGCCGAAAAGAGAGTCCAATGAGGAAACAGCCACCTGCACTACTATTGACTGCCTATTGCGAAGCAAAGCTCTGCACCAAGGCTTAGGCTGCGGTAATGATGCATAAGCACTGCAGAGGAAATCAAACGCCCGTTAAAGTTCTTCTCACGCTCACACAAAGACCCTTTGTTTGTACTGACTCCTCCCACAAAGGACATAAAAGAACTGGAGGGTGGCCTGGGATTGGAGGGAGGAAGTAAAGCATAAGGGAAATGATGAGTGCGCTGCATACATGTTGGGCAGGTTGAGTTACAATTTACCGAAATATCCTTAAAGTGAATTTGATTGACATGAGCCTACCTATTGTTTTAGGCTATGTTTGTTTATGAGATAAGGGAAGGGGGGGGGAGAGGGGGGAAGGGCTCAAAAAGGGTCTATTAGAACCTGGAACAAACCGCATGAATAGTCACTAATGAATAACCCTCGTGGTAAGTTTGAGCTTCTTTTATGGAACGGGAGTCTCAGAGGCCAAATCTAGAGTGGAATCCTTAGTCGAGAAAGTGAGAGGACAAGGGGTTTGATGACATCACACTGGTCGAATGAAGTCTTATCATGTGCCTCATGCCTGTACTTTGACCTCTGGATGATTCTTCCAACTCAAAGTGACTAGTTTGAGACCCATTTTTTTCGAGATACGTTTCAAGCACTTACATTCAGTCAATACGAGTCTTCAACTACAAAACATAATTTAAAGATGTTAAAAAACAAGTCATGAAGAAGGGAAACTTAACTCAAAACAATGAACTTCCATATTTTCCATACTTTATGATTTCAACTTCCTGGTCTAAACCTGTATGAGACTCTGCCATGATCACTGTGAATGTGTTCGCACAAATACTTGTGATAGCTACTCAGCGCAATGACATGTACCGAGATGTGACTTGAGGATTAATTTGAACACCCAGTTCTCAAGGGGGGTTGAAGAACCAGTGCTAATGCACGAGCCCATACTTCTCTACTGGCCTCCAGCTACAATTACAGATATATTTGAATTATCAGTTAAATTAGCATAATGCCGAGTCACTGATTAATACACTGGGTATCCCACCATTTTACGGGCTATTTGCTCAGTCGTTATTAAATTAAAGTGCGTAGAGGAATAGTCTTTAAAAACAGATGGTTTCCAAGTAGAGGATTTAACGGATCTCCTGAAAGTAGAGTGTGGATGGTTGGGGGGGGGGGGGACGGTAGATTTCACTTTGTCATGAGATTGCCATGCGATTTTTTTTTGTTTGGGTTTGATTGCTGATGATATATGACTTGAGTCAACACTTCCATCCTGGTCCAAAGCAAGCAGGTGCCAAACCGCATTGCATGTTCACACGCAGACCTGATTCATTCATTCATTCATTCGTACTCACTGTTCAGCACCGGGATACTGGTTGCATCAATTTCTAGGAGCACAGCAGTGCCGCCGATGTATCCCTGTAGGTTAGGAATTGGGAATTTGTTCAGGGTGTGACACGCAATTGCCTACTCTTTGTGAAAGACAACGTGGGATCTTTAACGTCCCCGGCAACCAATTCTGATAAACGAGACCCCAGTTTAATGGTCATCCCACGCATGGTGCACTTATTGATGCAACACCCTGCCTGAGAAACACCAGGCTGACAGTTTATAATCGGGCTGGGAAACAAACACAGACTAGACAGCTCAATGGTGAGTCTGCTACCTCTGAGCTATCCTGCCAGCCTTTGCAGACATAATTCCATTTTATATTACATTCACTGGGAAACAGTTAGCAAGACATGCTGAGGTGTCCCTTATGGTTTCTTTGTTTGCTGACCTCTTGGCAGGTTGGCCTCAGAGCTCCTCTGAATAAAATTGTGGTCTGGGGCAGCTCATTTTGCCAAGCTTCTCTTGAGATTGGGTCCCCCACAGTTCCTTGCAACCCCAACAATTTTCTTTGCCTGAGAGCAACTGCGGAGGAGGAACTAGCATTGAGGTAGGATGCAGTAAGGAAAGCTAATGATACAAATTTGAACAATGGGAAGGAAGGCTACTTGTAAGTCTCACAAGCTGATTGCTATGGTGGTATAGTGTGGTCCAAGAAGTCATTTTCATCCATCATGAATTTTCACCTCTTGGAGGTTATATAGGTCAGTTATTTGCATATATAATACCTCTGCTTATTGAAGCACCTTTCCTTGTTTGCATAATACTACATTGTGGTGGTATAGGTGGGATAATTCATATTGCACCTACCCTCCCCCTAAAGAAAGAAAATGCCAAGATGGGTAGAATTTTTTTTTTTCAAAACTTGATCGCATCAAATGAAACTTGCACATGCACAACTTCAGGGTGCCCTCATTAATCCCTGAAAGTTTCAGCTTCCTCAGTCAAATCCTCTCGGAGGATTTGCATACCTCCACTTGGTTCTACAAAACTGCATACCTCCAAGGCAATGGCACCCAACATACAGTGATCCCCAGGCAGATATTTCGTTAGTCCGTGCAGTTAGACCTTCCCCTCAGGGTTAATGGGATGAAGTGCGTAGTGTGGGTCCAATAGCTAGGTCTATCAACTATATCTCTGTCTCCTATTCGGATTTCTAATCCAAACCTTTCCTTTTAGCCATGGCACAAGTCAAGCAAGCAAGCACACATGCCATGCAATATGGGATTGAACAGCAAACACAGCACACATGATTGAACAGCCCCCTTGCTGTGCGTTGTGTGTTAGCTCTCATACGAGCCTCGACAAGTTATACAAAAAAAAACAAAAAACACACCACGATGCCTCCCGTGGCTTGGAACCACCACCAAACTCCCTCCAACAAAGCACACTACACACGATACCATACACGCATCGCATGCCATTATTTCATTCAAATCTGCGCGCCAATTTCCAACTTGCATCTCACCTTGCTCACCCCTTCACTTCCCAAAACTCATCACTTCGACCACAAACACTTCCCACACACAGGAAAAATATTCCTGCACCCCCTCATACCCATGTATCGCTACAATTCGCCACTATACAGAGGAGTACTGCACAACTTGGGTTGTCCTCGGGCCGTGTGAAGCGCAGCCGAGCAACGATGTTAATTGCTCGACCGCATCTCACCGGAGATGTATCGGGTAAACACGTGGGATTGATATGACCCTCGTCCATTCGCCAGAACATGGCAAGACAGGGGCGGTGAAGAGGGGTCACAGGAAGGGCGTCCAGGAGTTTGGTACGAGGCCCAGGTGTGGATTTTGGCTCATGAAAGGGGGCCCGTGGGTGGTGGGTGTGCTTTGCTATTCGGCATTCAGGATGCACTCGGAGCACGTTCGGGGCCAGGTTGCTGGCTTTTACACGATGTTGAGTCAGGAGCTCCAGCCCGTGGCGAGCTGGATGGGCAAATGAGAAGGTTTCCGGCCACAGAAGCCTGGCAGGGCATAGCTAGGGCCACTATGGCCCAATCGAGAAGCAGGATTCGGGTCACAGTGCGTCGCTTAAGGTCATCACCCCACCCTTCACCCAGGCTTATAAAAGGCGGATTGTGGAGCCACTCACCCTCATTTTCACTGCTCTGCTTCGCCCTCTTCTTCTCTGCTCCTCTCGGCTCTACGTTGGCTGCTCCTTGTTGCCTCTGCCTTTCACTGGCTCTTCATTTGCGGTTGTTGTGTGACTGAGACATTCTTCCTCTTGAGGATCAGTGCGGGGCGCACATTGCCATGAGCCCCGGAAAAGTGACTAAGCAAAGATAACACGCCAACTCTCGAGGTGGAAATGCTCAAGCGGAGCATCCCACATAGGTACACAGAACACTCACAGACCTATGCACGACTAGGTTATGGATGTTTCACCTCACGCATATTCTCTCTCTCTCTCTCTCTTTCCACCCCTCTCGCTCATCCCCTTTGGATGCACAAAAGAGCATCATTACTGACTCGCAATCCCATTTTCCTCTGGCACGACACCACACCCCCCATATTACACTACACCACACTTCCCACTCCCTCACCTTAGACACCAGTATTTCTTCCTGCTACCTCTCCCAAAGCATACTGGGTTGCGTTGGTCAGCCGACTGCTCCAGGTATTGAGAGGCCGTTTGTCCTCATCTGCTCTTTCTTTCTGAACTTTTTCTAATCTTCCTTGGGTTCGTGTGTGTGTGTGTGTGTGTGTGTGTGTGTGTGTGTGTGTGTGTGTGTGTGTGTATGTGATGGCACCTGCTGTAGCATAAGATAAGATTGTAGAAATTCTAACGGGATAAGTCTGCTCTGTGTCTGCTTTTGTAAATTGCTTGCCTTTTGCTGTACCCCACAAATTCCTTGCTATCGGCTGTATATAGCAATAAACCCAATTCACTGTGCCACATATCTTTCCTCGCTTGATTGTAAATAAATGCTTTGTATAGAAATGTTCCCAGCTCGTTTCTGTCTTTTCCTTCATTAGTTCTGCATGGTTCATATTCTAGCTTAGCCGGTACGTCCTTGGCAGTTACGTTCAGCTGCATCTAATCCGGTAAGGTGATCCGGTTTGAACAAGGCATACCGAGGGTGTGTCCTCTAGTAATTAAACCATGTGACCTTTAGGTAAACAGTATCAGATGGAGGACCCGAAGTCACGTGGTCAAGTTATTGGCGTTCACGGTGGATTAGCAACCTGCCACGTCACAAAGTTATTTGTGTGACAGCCTGTGATTCTGGAGAGTCTGGTGGGAACCCGTGGTAGCTTCCCCCTTCATGATCTTGTTGCCCTCGACCCCGGTTCTGCAACAATATATATATATATATATATATATATATATATATATATATATATATATATAATATATATATATATATTATAAAGCTATGTTTTTGACAAGATAGTTGAAGAGTGAGAAAGATATTAAGTTGTCACCAATCACTTGCTCCATTATATACAAGTCACAAAAATAAGTAATAATAAAAAAAACATGTTGGGATGGAATCCCCAAAAAACAACCAAACAAGGTAGGAAGGAATGACACCAAAATACAGCAACACGATCCTTTTACAGATTGCCATCACAACATCTTTTGACATTTTTGTTATCGGTAGAAAATGTAACAATTGCATGAAGATGTCTATTTTAGAGGTAGTTGTAGATTTTTAGTGTAGGTTGGTGTAATTACCTCTGCCACTGAAGGTGGGCATAGGTTGTGTTTTCACCTCTGCTGTCTGTTTGTGACCAAGATAACTCAAAAAGTTATGGATTGATTCAAATAAAACTTGGTAGACAGGTTGGGTGTGTGACAAGGAAGAATTGATTCATGTTGTAAATTGTAAACAAAATGCAAGTTGTTCAGCCTGGTAGAGGTATGCGGACTTCTGAGTGCCATTCTTGTTGTAATTGCTTCAGCCATTATTATGCTCGGCACGATGACGTTGATCAACAATTATTGTTCTCTTTCGATTTGGTACTTTTACGAGGTATTTTGATGTATTTTTCGTTCTTGTTGGTTATGAAAACGTTTGAGAATATAGGTATGGCTTTTGAATGCTTAAGATTTCACTCTGTAGAAGTTTTTAAATGTATCATTTTGTACACATTTAGATGGGCAGCCATTTTTAGCCTGTGCTGCACAAAGCTAAGGTCTGTATTTTGTTATTCCATTTTCTCTGGAACCACTTGTCGGATTGACACGAAATTTTCACCATAGGTGCGACTACTCATGTAGAATGTTTTCATGAAGATGACTTCTTAAGTCATGTGGTGTGGCAGCCATGTTGGAAAAAAAGGAGAAACGTTGGATCTCCGAAACTGTGATATGCATACGAAGAAAACTCCAAGGAAGTGCAAGAGTGAAAATTGGGTGTTTTGGGTTAATTAAAACATCTCTTTTGAAGATAATTAACGGCATTATTTTATTATATCCTTCATCAGGCGATCATCCACCTCACTCTCTGGGTTTTAAGACGTTTCCTTGGTAACCTCGCTGGGGTCTGAAGCCGCCATGTTTTTTGGCCTGCTCAACCATGCCTTGACTTGGAACAGGCTGCAACGATTTCTTAACGATAGTTTGTTTTTAGATCCTCGTGGAGGATCTCTAAGTATTACTCACATTGTTGTTCTTGTGGACTTTTTTGTTTTACAGCCCACAGTTTTCATTGAAACTTCGTGAAACTTGGCGTATATATGTAAAAATACCCTGCGCAGACAGTAACCATCTCCGATTTTGAAAATTCCTCCGAGAAAAACAGTTATGACGTCAAAATATCTCCGCTAATGGAAATCGCCTAAAAAATTATCTCCGAAACTAGGCAAGCTTTTTGAATTGTGTTTGCGGGAATCGAACAGGGCATTAGCAGAGATGAATTACCGCACATATGATACATCACTATGACGTCATATCAATTTTTATGATGTCATTCCTATTTTTTGACATTTTTTGTTTCACAACCCAGAGTTTTCATCGGATCTTTGTGAAACTTGCCATGTATATGCAGAAAGCCCACGCGCAGGCAGTAACCATCTCCGATTTTGGAAATTCTTCCTAGAAAAAAA
>NC_140967.1:62588774-62641274 GCF_056783735.1 Eptatretus burgeri
CGTTGTGAAGGTAATGTTGAGGTAATATTAATTTTTTTAGATGAGATCCTGTTCTAGGCGGTGTAGTTGTGAAGGTAATGTTGAGGAAATTTTGTTTTTTTCAGATGAGATCCTGTTCTAGGCGGTGTCGTTGTCGTTGTGAAGGTAATGTTGAGGTAATATTAATTTTTTTCAGATGAGATCCTGTTCTAGGCAGTGTCGTTGTCGTTGTGAAGGTAATGTTGAGGTAATATTATTTTTTTTAGATGAGATCCTGTTCTAGGCAGTGAAGTTGTTGTTGTGAAAGTAATGTTGAGGTAATATTAATTTTTTTTCAGATGAGATCCTGTTCTAGGCGGTGTAGTTGTTGTGAAGGTAATGTTGAGGAAATTTTTTTTTTCAGATGAGATCCTGTTCTAGGCAGTGTCGTTGTCGTTGTGAAGGTAATGTTGAGGTAATATTAATTTTTTGCAGATGAGATCCTGTTCTCGGCGGTGTCGTTGTCGTTGTCGTTGTGAAGGTAATGTTGAGGAAATTTTGTTTTTTTTCAGATGAGATCCTGTTCTAGGCGGTGTTGTTGTCATTGTCGTTGTGAAGGTAATGTTGAGGAAATTTTGTTTTTTTCAGATGAGATCCTGTTCTCGGCGGTGTCGTTGTCGTTGTGAAGGTAATGTTGAGGAAATTTTGTTTTTTTAGATGAGAACCTGTTCTCGGCGGTGTCGTTGTCGTTGTGAAGGTAATGTTGAGGTAATATTAATTTTTTTCAGGTGAGATCCTGTTCTAGGCGGTGTCGTTGTCATTGTCGTTGTGAAGGTAATGTTGAGGAAATTTTGTTTTTTTCAGATGAGATCCTGTTCTAGGCGGTGTCGTTGTCGTTGTCGTTGTGAAGGTAATGTTGAGGAAATTTTGTTTTTTTCAGATGAGATCCTGTTCTGGCGGTGGCGGTGTCGTTGTCGTCGTTGTCGTTGTGAAGGTAATGTTGAGGAAATTTTGTTTTTTTTAGATGAGATCCTGTTCTCAGCGGTGTCGTTGTCGTTGTGAAGGTAATGTTGAGGTAATATTAATTTTTTTCAGATGAGATCCTGTTCTAGGCAGTGTCGTTGTCGTTGTGAAGGTAATGTTGAGGTAATATTATTTTTTTTAGATGAGATCCTGTTCTAGGCAGTGAAGTTGTTGTTGTGAAAGTAATGTTGAGGTAATATTAATTTTTTTTCAGATGAGATCCTGTTCTAGGCGGTGTAGTTGTTGTGAAGGTAATGTTGAGGAAATTTTTTTTTTCAGATGAGATCCTGTTCTAGGCAGTGTCGTTGTCGTTGTGAAGGTAATGTTGAGGTAATATTAATTTTTTGCAGATGAGATCCTGTTCTCGGCGGTGTCGTTGTCGTTGTCGTTGTGAAGGTAATGTTGAGGAAATTTTGTTTTTTTTCAGATGAGATCCTGTTCTAGGCGGTGTTGTTGTCATTGTCGTTGTGAAGGTAATGTTGAGGAAATTTTGTTTTTTTCAGATGAGATCCTGTTCTCGGCGGTGTCGTTGTCGTTGTGAAGGTAATGTTGAGGAAATTTTGTTTTTTTTAGATGAGAACCTGTTCTCGGCGGTGTCGTTGTCGTTGTGAAGGTAATGTTGAGGTAATATTAATTTTTTTCAGGTGAGATCCTGTTCTAGGCGGTGTCGTTGTCATTGTCGTTGTGAAGGTAATGTTGAGGAAATTTTGTTTTTTTCAGATGAGATCCTGTTCTAGGCGGTGTCGTTGTCGTTGTCGTTGTGAAGGTAATGTTGAGGAAATTTTGTTTTTTTCAGATGAGATCCTGTTCTGGCGGTGGCGGTGTCGTTGTCGTCGTTGTCGTTGTGAAGGTAATGTTGAGGAAATTTTGTTTTTTTTAGATGAGATCCTGTTCTCAGCGGTGTCGTTGTCGTTGTGAAGGTAATGTTGAGGAAATTTTGTTTTTTTCAGATGAGATCCTGTTCTAGGCGGTGTCGTTGTCGTTGTCGTTGTGAAGGTAATGTTGAGGAAATTTTGTTTTTTTCAGATGAGATCCTGTTCTGGCGGTGGCGGTGTCGTTGTCGTCGTTGTCGTTGTGAAGGTAATGTTGAGGAAATTTTGTTTTTTTTAGATGAGATCCTGTTCTCAGCGGTGTCGTTGTCGTTGTGAAGGTAATGTTGAGGAAATTTTGTTTTTTTTCAGATGAGATCCTGTTCTCGGCGGTGTCGTTGTCGTTGTCGTTGTCGTTGTGAAGGTAATGTTGAGGAAATTTTGTTTTTTTTAGATGAGATCCTGTTCTCGGCGGTGTCGTTGTCGTTGTGAAAGTAATGTTGAGGTAATATTAATTTTTTTCAGGTGAGATCCTGTTCTAGGCGGTGTCGTTGTCATTGTCGTTGTGAAGGTAATGTTGAGGAAATTTTGTTTTTTTCAGATGAGATCCTGTTCTAGGCGGTGTCGTTGTCGTTGTCGTTGTGAAGGTAATGTTGAGGAAATTTTGTTTTTTTCAGATGAGATCCTGTTCTCGGCGGTGTCGTTGTCGTTGTCGTTGTGAAGGTAATGTTGAGGAAATTTTGTTTTTTTTAGATGAGATCCTGTTCTCAGCGGTGTCGTTGTCGTTGTGAAGGTAATGTTGAGGTAATATTAATTTTTTTCAGATGAGATCCTGTTCTCGGCGGTGTCGTTGTCGTTGTCGTTGTGAAGGTAATGTTGAGGAAATTTTGTTTTTTTCAGATGAGATCCTGTTCTCAGCGGTGTCGTTGTCATTGTGAAGGTAATGTTGAGGTAATATTAATTTTTTTTTTAGATGAGATCTTGTTCTAGGCGGTGTAGTTGTCGTTGTGAAGGTAATGTTGAGGTAATATTAATTTTTTTAGATGAGATCCTGTTCTCGGCGGTGTAGTTGTCGTTGTGAAGGTAATGTTGAGGTAATATGCAGTAGTGTTATCACGGTTATAGAAATGCGCAAAGAATTAATTTGATCTATAGCATACCCAATCACACCTTTATGACTAAAAAATTAACAACAAAACTCGAGAGTAAATCCTCTAGCAGTTTTAAGTCTACCTAATTTTATAATAAAGATATCTCCCGCATCATCAAAAAATAATTTTTATTCGTGATTTACATTATTTGATCGCTGATCCCGAATCCAGGCCGAAGGAACCGGAAATTGCAGCATCGAATGTAAGAAGAAGTCAATGTTCGCTTCTAGGCTTTGCCTATTCCATATTAGTTGCAACACTTTTAAAAGTAAAAATAATTGGGTTTGATGATGTGGTGAAGCATGACATATGGTGCACTTGGTCTGGGTGTGCTCTGGCTTTCAAAAGGAATTAGCCACTGTGGCTAATCCAGGTTTAGAATGATTAGCCACAGGAGAAAGGAAATAGACACATATTTTATTCAAAAGTTTTTTTTAGCAATATGAAATAATAAGTTAATTTTAAGGCTGATGTGTGAGTTTGATGGGTGAGGTTGGTTTGATGAGTGAGTTGGATTGTTCAGATTGGTTGGATGAGTGAGTTTGACATGTGAGATTGGTTGAATGAACGACCATCAGGGGAGGTGGTGATTTTGAGGGATGGTGGTGGTGGTGGTGGTGATTGTGTGTGTGTGTGTGTGTGTGTGTGTGTGTGTGTGTGTGTGTGTGTGTGTGTGTGTGTGTGTGTGTGTGTGTGTGTGTGTGTGTGTGTGTGTGTGTGTGTGTGTGTGTGTGTGTGTGTGGGAGGGGATATGGTCGTTGTGCCTTTAGTAGGTGGAAGTGGGTGATGGGGGTGGTTGTGGACCAGGATTGGACCAACCTCATGCCAGTCAAACTCACTCATCCAACCAATCTCACCCAACAACTTCACTCATCCAACCAATCTCACACATCAAACTCACTCATCCAACTAATCTCACACATCACACTCACACTTCCAACCAAAGTCACCCATCAAACTCACTCATCCAAACAAACTCTCATCCAAACAAACTCGTCCTACTACAGGTACTACTACTGATTGTGTCAAAACTCACCTGGCATCCACTAACCCAACGAAGCATGTTGCACCGAGTAGCGCCGAATCATTCCGAATCATTCTGGAAAAAAGATATATATATATTAAAATAAAATTTTGAGACGAGAATCATGGGAATCATGCGTAATTTCGGTCGATTTTTTTTTAATAGAAACTATATAGTTTAAAACTACTAAAGTTCGTATATATAAGCTTGTATGAAATCACGCGTGATTCCCGTAATCAAAACATACAAAATGGCGGCCGTCTTGGATGTCTCAACAAAGGTTGAATTCTGTGCTAAAATCACCCAAAATTCGTCTAAAACTGGTATAAAAAAACCCACTAAAACATGGATTAGCCACAGTGGCTAATGAGTGGTTTAAAATATTAGCCACAGGTAAGGGGGATTCGCCCTGTGGAGACGTGGCGAGCGGCAGCGCACACCCAGCTTGGTTATACCGTTGGAGGCTTGCTGAGTGTGTTACTATCCAGCAGGTCACAACAGCACAGCAAAAAATTTTGCCACCCACCTGGTTAATCAGTTGCAGAAACTAATTTCTCTTTAATTGCTAACAGGTGGAATACCTCATTAAACATGGTTACAGTATGTTGACAGTATCCCTCTTTGGTACATTTCATTAACTCCTTCACAGTCATATGACAGGTACAAACATGTCGTTCTGCCTTCAAACAGGGTGGACCAGGGTGGACAGGTACAAACAGGGTGGACCTTCTGTTTGACCTGCACGTACACATCCAAAGCAGCGACGGCGAGCATAGTGTGTGCTTCAAAAGCGAGGTGTGGCCCAAGGTGGGTAATGCTTTACACCTTTATATCCAACAATTCCGCTTATCAAGCATCTCGGTGTACTATACCATAGATCGGTTAAAAAAAAAATTGAAATGAAAAACACCCAAAACAACAAAGTTGATCGCTTTGAAGTGAAAATAGTTCAGCTTTCTAAAGACACAATCTGGAATATTGGACCAAACTACATCAAACATGAAATGGGATACAATAGTAATGAACTTGGGCCCTGTCTTTGTGTGCAGTTTCAAAAGAGGCCGATTTCATGTTCATGTCATATTCATTGGACCTTTAATACCAATATATAACCAGAGCAGGATGAGTAGCATGGCAGTTTGGCAGAGCTTCTTCTTCCTCTTGTGTATGTAGTACATGGTTGTGGTAAGTATCATTGGCTGGGAGCTCAGCTGTGCCACAGATGCAGTGCCATCATAATTGTGGGTTGGAGCAGGAATTTTGTATTTGGCCAGGGTGCTGGTGATAGGTCACCTACTCTTCGTGAATATAACATTCCAAAGCCAAACCCAATGCACTGTTGATAATCTGCTCTGTATTTCAATATCCACAGTGGTTTTCAAAGCATCCAGGGTTTGATTGAAAAACATACAAAAAAAACCTGTCATATTATACAGCTTCACAGCTGTCTAACAGAATTATGTCGCGTTATCTCACCGTACCCATGTTCCTGCAATTAAACGTATTTAAACAAAACAATTAATCTTCATGATATTTGACAAAACAAAAAATTTGACCATGTTGGTGAAGAACGCCCACAGACTAATGTTAGCAGAAATGATGGCCAGTTTCATGTCCATCCGATGGTTTGTGCACACATTAATTCCACACTCTGCTTGTGAAACATAAGGATGACAGTTTGTACCAGGGCTGAGATTCAAACCCATACTAGACAGCTAAAAGTCAAGTGTGAGTACCTCTTGGCTACTCTACCAGCCCAAAGCAGAGCTATGTTTCACACACTAATATCTTTACCAATAACTGTGTCAGTGTGTTTGTCTTCTCCAAAACTCCAAAACCATGAAACCGAGCAGCCTGAAACTTTGCATGCGTACAAAGGGATCTCCAAGGAAGAGCATGAGTGAAAATTGGGTGTTTGGGTTAATTAAAACGCCCCTTTTGAAGATAATTAACCGCCTTATTTAATTATATATTTTAGCAGGCGCATCCTCAGCCACTTCACTCTTTGGGGTCTTGAGGCGTCTCCTGGGTAACTCGCCGGGGTCTGAACCCGCCATGTTTTTTTAGCCTGCTCAACCATGCCCAAGATGCAGCAACGATTTCTTAACAATCGTTTTTTTTTTTAATCACTTTCCTCACTCATATTATTGAATGCCTGTTCATGATAGCTACGAATCGCTGGATACATTGCAATATTTATAAATGTTTCGAGACACCAGCATTCGTGGCTTTATTTCATTTCTGCACACTCCATGTGTTTTTTTTGTATACATTGTCAAGGCTTGTATAAGAGCAAACACACAGAACAAATAAAAAACGGAGCAGAGGACAAGAGGGGAGGGAGAGGAAAGCACAAAACAGTGGGAGCAGTGACATTAGATCTGTGGAAGGGAGAGGGATGAGGCAGGGAACATGGGGTAAACAAGATGGACACGACAGGGAATTTCAGGTCCTTACACTTCAGGGACTTTCAGGAAGGAAAGCAAGGAATTTGAAGGAGGTGGATTTGGGGTGGATTAACGGGGATAGAAAAGGTCAAGATTTTGGATGAGGGAAGATAAGAGATGGTGGTGAACAGCTGTTTTGAAGACCTGAAGGGAAGAATGGGATTGAAGAGAGTGTGAGAGTTTGTTCCAGAAGTAGGGGGGGGGGGAAGAGGAATTAAAGAATGAAGGTGAGCAGTAATTATTGATTCTGGTAGTTTCACCAGAAGGGGGTTTTTGGCAGACCTTGAGTGCCCTGTGGAAATATGCGGGGGGGGGGGCAGAACGACCACCGACATGGCTGCGGTGAGAGAGTGAGAGACCCAATGACTCAGCTTCATCACAGGAGATACCACTGATCCTAAAAGCTGCCGTAAACTCAAGAATCTCTTAAGCTAAGTTGAAATACAAAATTTTAACTCCAGAATTGAACTTAGCAGCAGTTCTGACTGCTAAAAAAAAAAGTGTTCATTTGTCCAATTTGGACCTATTTGACATTTCAGCGTCTCCATGAGGTGTTTAATAATAGAATGGATCGGAGATCGCTAATCGTTTGCCAAGCCAGCCGATCCTTATCAACCATTTCATTTTTAGTGCTTCCTTGAGTGTTTAAGCCACTTGGTGAGCTCTCTACAATATTCGCACTGTCACTGAATACTGTATATTAATCGACTTGAACAAAGTTCAGGGGCACCTGAATTACCACCTGCATTTAGCCTCGCGTTGTTCTGCGGTGCATCAGGCATTGGCTGGCTCGCTGTAAATGTGAAATTTTATTTTACCCCACACATTTCCCCTCTTTGTACGATCTTCTTTCATTATACAGCATGTGGCAACAGATATAAATACATACAGTAAAAGTTTTTTAAATGTTTTGTTTGCAAAAGTGGCAACAGTTTCATTGGATTTCTAGGTGCAAACATTCGGCGAGCGCTCTTCAAGCTTCGATGTTGATACTGCAGTTTGATACCGGAGTTAGAATGGCAAAATAAATTAGATGATAATTTATTTCATGAGATGATGCAATAAATTATAAATTTGATGGTGAAATCCCCCATGCTTCCCCATCCTCTGTTGGGGGACTATAAAAGACTGACTATTTAGTTTTGAATTTAAAACTGTTTTCCCATAAGATAGCATGTACGAACAAGAAGGGCACTCGGTGGAGTCCATACCTCTCTGCCAGGCTGAACAATTTACATTTTGTATCCCACTGACAGGCCAGATCTGGATTCGGACCTGAACTAAAAGTTAATCGGCTTGTTCTTGTCACCTAACTAACTCATCCACCACGTGTCATCCGAATCTGTCCATAACTTTTTGAGATATCATGCTATATATCGTTGTAGCCTGATCACTCAATGGTGAAGAATCACTTTAAAAAATTCTCGGATCCGAATCCGGATTTGGATATTCACCAAAAT
Source organism: Eptatretus burgeri (assembly GCF_056783735.1). Lineage (NCBI taxonomy): Eukaryota > Metazoa > Chordata > Myxini > Myxiniformes > Myxinidae > Eptatretus > Eptatretus burgeri. The sequence continues at coordinate 62,596,647 of NC_140967.1, forward strand.
GGAATCGATTTTTCCTTGTTACAAACCCAACCTGTCCACTAAGATTCGTCCAGATCCGTCCACAAGTTTTGGTGATATTTTGTTCACAAACAAAGACAGACAGACAGGGGTGAAAACATAACCTCCATCCACCTTCGGTTGTGGAGTTAATCATATTCGGAGTGAGTCGACCGGAGGGGTGCAAAGGTCACTGCATGTATGAGTAAGCATGCAGGCAGGCCTATGCCGGGTAGATAGTGTGGGTTTTAAATGCTCCCACCCGGTTTTATATAAAACTCAGAGGTTAAAAAGAATGTTGTTGTTTGGGCACATTTTATCGCCCTTCCCTTCCCCGCCCCTCACGCCGCCTTCCCTTCTTATTACGCTATCTTCCATTCCCTTCCCCTCACAGTGTCTTCCCTTCCCCGCCCCTCACGCCGCCTTCACTTCTTCTTACGCTATCTTCCATTCGCTTCACCTCACAGTGTCTTCCCTTCCCCTCCACTCACACTGACTTCACCTCCCCTTGTGCTACCTTCCCTTCCCCTCGCACTGCATTCTGTTCCCCTCATGCTACCTTCCCTTCCAATCACACTGCCTTCCCAACACCTCCCCTCACGCTTATTCCCTCCCCTCCCCGCCCCCATGGACATCACCCGGCAATCACCGTGCACTATTATTGTGCTGTTTTTTTCATTCAATCCTGTATGACCCCCCCCCTTTCTCCATAAGTCCCACTACCAAAAGAAAAGTCAAGAACTACTCCCAAACCCCTCCCCCTCCCTCCCATCCCCTCACGGAGTGTATAGAGACATTTGTTTACCTCCTCCCAAACACCACTCCCCCTCCTTGCCTTGCTCTTCCCCCCTTCCTCGCTCCCCTCTTCCTCACTCCTCCTCCCTTCCCCTTGCTCCCACCTCCCCTCTCCCTACTGTCTCTCTCCCCCTCCCCTCCATCCTCTCCCTCCTTCTCCCCCCCCTTCATATTCCCGTCAGTGAAGCGACAGGTTGTTGTATTTGCTAGTATCCAATAAATAGCTGCTATGATTGTCCTGTAAATCGTCTTTTCCTGAGCTTTGCCTTGTTTTGCACTCTTTCCTCACTCACAGAGCATAGCATTCTCGAGTTATAAACCTTTAAAATCATAACGGTTTTAAATAAACCCAATTTAAGAACAAATCTTTGATTTTTTAGATACATACTTATAACACAGTCGTAATATGAATCGCTGCAGTAGAGGTATTTTCAATTTTCATAAAACCTTTTTACTGACGAAGTCGCTGGAGGCATTACATTTTCGGGTTGTCCGTACGTCCGTCCATGCTACTTTTCTTTGTTTTCTCTGCAACCGCTTATCCGATTGCAACAAAATCTTTACTATACAGTACGTGCGACTACTCATGTAGAATGTTTCATTGATAATTATGAGGTCATAGGTCATGTGTTGTGACAGCCATGTTGGAAAAAAAGGAAAAACTTTGTTGACCTCTGTATCTCCAAAACCACTCTGAAAAAAATTTAAACTTGGCACGTGTCCAGTACTCCCCATGGGAAAGTGTGATTTTTTTTTTGTTGATGACGTAGGTGGCTTCATTATGACGTTATAATTGCATACGTTGAGCGTTTTATCCGATCAGTATAAAAATTTTGAAGGTCATCTGGGGCTAAATTGGATGGGGGGGGGGGGGTTGATAACGTCATCGTTCATGTTGTTTGACAGCCGTATTTATTTTTAAAACATAAAAACCTTCACAATTCTTCTTCGAAATGGCTGAACAGATCAAGTTGAAACTTTACACATATAATCGCCAATCTATGAGGACTAAAAAGTTATCCACCTATGACATCAAAGGTCACATGATTTGGCAGCAATGATTTTTTTTGAAGAATAAACCTTTAAAAATCTTCTTCTCTAGAATGGCTTGACAGATCGAAGGGAAACTTCACCCACATGCTCTCCAAGCCTTGGGGATACCAGGGTGTTCACAAATAATGGATCACATGGTCTGGCAGCCATCTTGGATGGAACAAATATCTTAAAACAATTCTTTCTCTTGAATCGCTTCATCAATCAACGTGAAACATCACATTATGATCGAGTATCCATGGGGAATGTATGTTTTAAATTTCAATCTGATCAGACACATGGTCTGGCAGCTATAATTATTTAATATTTTTAATCTGCGTTCAGGGATTTAAATTAAACTTGGTACAAGTATATATGATGATGTAATAATGTGGGCAGAGGCATATCCTGGTGATATCACAACGTCGACGAGTGCCCTTCAAGTTACATATAGTACTGTACAGTACTTGATTAAACCTGCATTAACATTTTCAAACGCTATTGATTACAAAGTGTTTCTTATTCCAACTCAAAGCACCCGCTCCAGACAGGAGTCACCAGGGGGGTTCATGGTATAATCTTATGATTATTAATACCACAGCAGAGTACCCACCCTACGGGCGATGGTGTACCAAGCTTGCAACACATTCTGACACATCCCTCTATTTGGGTGGTGTATACGCAACGGACCACTGCATTGATCGCTCCAGAAAATAAAATTAACCCAGGTTACGTATCTGAAATGAAAACATGCGTACTGCTTTTGTGCATATATATATATATATATATAAAATGCAGTGTGGTTATTTGCTCGGATAATTCCAATTGCACCCCCACCCTCTCCCCAAAGGAAGAAAATTCCAAGATGGAGGAAAAAAAAAAGAATTTCTTTCAAAACTTGATGGAATCAAACCAAACTTGCACAACTTCAGGGTGCACTCATTAATCCCTGAAAGTTTCATCATCATCATCATCATCATCATCTCATCTCATCTAAAATCATCTCAGAGGAGTTGAGATTACATAGATACATGCATAAGCATACATACAGGGTGTTTTAAAAAGAGTGATGCAACTTTAAATGTTGATTTACAAAGAAACAGAAACCTCAGGAACATGAACCAAACATTTCTTGAAAGCTTATGACATGGTATTTTCTATCACTGATTGCTATTGCAGCAAGTCACTGCTGGAGTTAGTGAGAGCCCAAGGTCTGAAATTGGTATTTACGCAAAATCCTTGTAATTTTGTTCTCAATGTGTGCCCCTGCGTGGTTTAGCAGGCATTGATCCTGACTCCAACATTCTGTCCAACTTTCCTGTTGGTCTCATGTGGCACTGCCAGGAGTTAGTCTGACACCTGCTTCAGATCATCCAGTGTGGGAGGGTGGTTGGCATACTGAGCCCTTGGCAGTCCCACAGAACCAGTAGTCCAGAGGGTTCAAGTCTGGGCTATGGGGTGCCCAGTCATGAGCGGTACCTAGGGCAACGAGGCAGTTTCTGAAGTGCCGCTGCAGGAAAGTGATGGTGTCACCAGCTGTATGCGGAGGTGTACCATCCTGCATAAACCAGGTCGGCTGAGCTGGTTTGGGGTGACCTTTTGGGCTAAATCATGATGGAACTTCTGGAGCATGGCCCGGTGGCACTCAGCCTTGATCATCACTGTCCTGTTGGTGTCATTCTCAAACCAGTAAGGCCCCAACGTTCCCCACCTGGCATTGAAGGTGCAGAAGCATGTGACCTTCAGCCCTTTCAGGTACCTCTCAGTGATCTCCTCAGGTGGTTCTGCTCCCAGTAAATGTTGTTGTGATTGTTGATGGCACTGTTCTAGTGGAAATCGGCTTCATCACTGAAGTATATCAGGTTGATCCAGTTTGGGTACCGCTCCATCCCATCACTGAGCCAAATGCACATATTTCTTTTCATGTCATCCTCACTCAGTTTATGCCTCATAGAGATGATGTATGGGAAAAGCTTCAGTTCCTTCGTGAGGATATGCCGGACTGATGTTGGTTTGATTCCGAGCTCCCGGTCGCACCGGCGGTGGGGCTTCTTGGCACTATTCACTGCAGACTCCCGCACGGCATCGATGTTGGCTTGGTTCTTGGTTACTGATGCTGGCCTGCCACTGTTGCCTTGCTCTGGTTGTGCACTGTAACCTTGTGCTCAAAATGTTTCACAATACGTTGAATAGCATAATTTGTGGGTTCATCGTATGTTCTGAGGTCGTATTTCCGGCACAACCTCTGGCAGGTATCCACATATAATTTCGTCTCATACCACAGAGCCACCACTTTTGTCTTCTGCTTCACTGTCAATGGCATAGTTGAGCAACGGAGCTAAAAATCCCAAGGAACAAATGGCATGATAGCACAACCAAACCCTGAAAAGGAAAATGGTATAGGTCAAAAAACAAAACAAACAAAGAAATGGCAGGAAGTTAAAGTTGTATCAATCTTTTTGAAACACGCTGTGCACATTACATGTACTAGTACGTGCCCGTACGTACGTGGCCGTACATGCAAAAAAAACTCAAACCGCGTGCCAGAAATAACAACCACACAGGCCGTTCCTTCGCTCTCGCGTGGCCATACGTGCAAACCAAAAAGAAAATAATAACCCCCCCCCACCCCCCCCCCCACAAAAATAAAACTTTCAAACAACTACGCAGGCCGTTCCTTCGCTCTTGTAAACGATAACTGGATTGGGGCATTGTGTTTATCTATAAATGCACATAAGAAATCGAGAAATCATTAGAATATAGTAAGTCATCACTATCTGAAAGTCCGTACATTGTAACCCGTAATGGGGAACGTGGCTGAGGATCTGTTTCCCAACGGCCACGCCTACGTAGCAACATGTCCTGTCATTGGTTGGTAAATAAATAGCCATAACTTGGGAAGTACTTGTCCGATTAATATCAAACCTTGAAAAGGCACATGTACTCAGGTCCCCAGCAATATAGCTGGCAAGTTTCAATTAGATCGGACCAATGGTTGTCGAGAAACAGCGGTCTCACACACACACACACACACACACACACACACACACACACACACACACACACACACACACACACACACACACACACACACACACACACACAAACACACAAACACACAAACACACAAACACACAAACACACAAACACACAAACACACAAACACACAAACACACAAACACACAAACACACACAAACACACAAACACACACACACACACACACATATTGCTGGAATTATTGATATATATATATATATATATATATATATATATATATATATATATATATATATATATATATATATATATATATATATATATATATATATATATATATATATACACACTAGTAGTAATGCCCAGTGTTGCTCGGGCGAGCAATAAAGCCCGGTGTTGCCCGGGCTTTCTTGCAAATTTCCTGAATAGCGGTTAGGGGTTAGCGGTTAGGGTTAGGGTTAGCAGTTAGCGGTTAGGGTTAGGGTTAGCTGTTAGGGTTAGGGTTAGTGTTAGGGTAGCTAACCCTAACCCTAACCCTAACACTAACCCAAACCCTAACCCTAACAGCTTGGCGTAGCGGAGGTAAACAGCGCCGGGGCAAAGTGGAAATTTGCGGCCCCCGTCGGCCTTAAACTTGAGTGGATTTGAATGGAAAATCCCATAAGGGATATCGATTTATCGATTTTTTTCGAATATCGGAAGTGTTATGGAAAAAATGTATCGCCAATGACCTAAGTTGGACCAAAAAGCCATAATCGTACCGAATTTGAATGGAATCCGTTGGAGTTTGTGAAAATGCATCAAAACGAATTTTGAGGGGCCTCTTAAGGAAGACAATAATATCATTAGTATATGTGCCAAATCTTGATTCATTTCATGCAGTAACAAAAGTCTGATGGTGGAACAAAGAAAGGGGCATGCCGAAATATATATATATATATATATATATATATATATATATATATATATATATATATATATATATATATATATATATATATATATATATATATATATGTATATATGGTTTTGACAAGATAGTTAAAGAGTAAAAACGGACTGCATCGGTGACATTTTGGATGCCAATTCACGTTGTTGTTGGTTGATTACCAACAGAGAGGACGAATTTGGAAGGAAGATTTTAGAAGTTTTCATGAAGTCACAGTTGGATTTATTGATTTTGTGATTGTGGGATCTGTCGTTCCACCAACATGTAACAGGGAACACTATGTGAAGGCAATCTCTCCAAATTCAAACCAGAATGCCAAAAAAGCTGACTCAATGAAACCTTTCCTGTTTTGTTAGCACAGTAACTTTACTACTCACAATACTACGACTACTGCTACTGCTACTACTTTTAACGCATCCAATTTTTCCCACCTTCATGTGGGGTCGGCCAGGTGATGTTTTTGGGCCAAATCTGAAATCACGAACCCGCTGGTCAGGTCTGAAGTTTAACTGAAGGATGTAGGAATTTATAATTTGTTCAGGGTGCTGGTGATAACTAACCTACTAATCACAAAGCACGCAATGCTATCTTGAGTGTCCACCAATATAATCAATGCTGGCAGACGGGTCCACCTGTTTAACATCTTTCTGATGATTGATGCATAACTCGAAGTAACAACTTGAAAGCGAAACACGGAAGCAAATTTTTGTTTATAGTCGGGTCAAGATTCAAACCCAGGCTAAACAACTGAAAAGCAAGTGTTCATACTTCAAAATGTACCCAACTAGCCCCATTTCCAATGAATGCAGTGCAATATTATTAAATACAAAACTTTTCAAGTTTGATGAATCATATAAAAGGGTATTTATGAAAACTATACAATGTTTAAGTGCTCATTATTTATTAACACATTGCTGCCACGCGATGTAAAATTAACAATGCAGCACCTGCATGTATACTTCAGGTAAACCAATCTAAAATGATATAATTTATTGCTGTGGGAAGTGAGCACACAATAGAAAACATAGGAACAGGATTTTTATTTATTTATTTCTTTGCAGGTTTGTTTGCTTTTTCATCGACAAGCTTGCAGCTCTTATTACTTAAACATATTTTACTGATGCTCATTTTATTTCCTTGTATCATTTCGTATTTCTCTCAGTTTCTTGCTCTGCTGTATTCGATTTTGTAACATTTCCATGTGCAATTTGTATCAAGGCAGTTGCCATATTCCCATACCCAGTAGTGTCACGTGCTATATGTCTACATTGGGAAACTGCTCGAAGTATGCTTTACTTTGTAACATGACAATTCACAATCCCACAATAATGCCAAGTTGTGACTGATAAAAACATTTGAGTCTATGTTCGTCTCCAGATTTCACACCAATCGACTGCTGCATGGTCAACACTATGAAAGCCAATTCAACATTAGCTGAGAGTCCCTTTGAAATGTGAGAACACTGTCACAATGTGCAATGGGTTTGATTGCTGATAAAATATGACTTAAGTAAACACTGCCATCCTGGTCCAGAGCAATCAGGTGCTAAACCGTATACATGTTCACATCCAAACTTGATTCATTCAATCATTCATTCATTCATTCATTCATGCTCACTGTTCATCACTGGGATACTGGTTGCATCTATTTCAGAGAGCACAGTATGCTTTGTGATTGAAGAAGATCTTATATAAGCTGAAAGGCTTCAAAGTTTCTTAAGGATATGGAATAGCGATGTGTTGCCCTGACGAGCCCCAATAAGGGCTGAACTAGTCAGTAGCTTCGCTTTTCATCTGCTTGGTGACAGCATTCAACGTTGACATATTTACAGTGCTACAGGCCCTTCTTGCTTTGTAGTCATGACATTGTTGTGACAGTATTGTTATGTTTGTGGAGTAGATGGAGGAATTTCAGAGGAAAGATAGGATTGTATTGACTTGATTGGTCCGTGGACGTGCAGGAGACAACTCAATGTAGATTAAGTAGGGAAACTGTGAGCTTAAGTGTTACATGTCACCGCACGGAGAGTGGTGCGGTGTTAATTAGGTAGGAGTTAAGGATATTTTCACCCTGTATGTAATTGCCCCAGTGACCTTCTCCGATGTTTTTGAATTTCAAGACTGGCGATAAAAAGGGATCATGTCCTTAAAACAACAACCGAGCTGCATGTCCAAGCAGGCAGAAAACCCTGCCTCAAGGGGGACAGCGAGCACACCACGTCCCTTGGAGTGGATGATTGATGGGAGGGAGGAGGAAAAAGTGAGGTTTGGGGCAGGAAATGAAGAAGGATGGCACCCGGGGGAGGGCGGGATCGCCACCCGGGGGGGGGGGGATCGCGGTTGGAGAGAGCCGGTGTAAGGAGAGTGAGGTTAGTCAGAGAGTCTTGTGTGGGGGACAAGTAGGAGTCGAGACGAAAGCTCAGAGCGGGACAGAAGCGAGAGAGGCAGGATCGCCGATTGAAAAAGAAAGGCATTATGACTGGCTTCCCCTCCCCACGGTGAAGAATACTGCACGATTCTTGTGTTCGTGCTGAGGCGAATTCGCTCATGTGGAGGAGAAAGATGCTGGCCATTGGCTTTTGGCTGAATCGTGTGGACCAGCCTCGAAGCCTCGTGTTGAGCCATCGGGGGAAAGAGACAGTGCCATTCTGCAAAGCAGCGGCGTCGTTGAGGGCGATGAGGTCGGTGTCGGACGGCAAAGCAGCGGCGTCGGTGAGGAAAGAAGCTGCATGGGCAGTCTCTGAGCCACGGTGTTGAGTAGCACTACCAAAATTTCCTCCTGTACGTTTGCTCACCCACAGAGTGGCGGCATGCCATTTTGGGTGCGTTTTCCCATGCAGGCCAACAAGGTTCGACCCCAATGCTCATAAAAGATCATTACTGGAAGCTAAGTGGCAGAATAAAGGGGGATTTTTATTTATTCATTTGTCCCCTTGTCTGTATTTAAGTGTGTGGATGGACCTTGAAATTAAATGTAGTTTTACCTCAGGTTCCCTTTTTATTATTACCCTTTGAATTATTGCCATCGTAAATATTTGATTCCTTTTCCTTAAACCCCATATATATTTAAGTTGCTTGTATTGTCTATTTGTCATGGGTTTGATATAACCCCCAGCGCTGTGCTTCCGTTTGCTCCCTCCTCGCCGCCCTCCTATTCTACACGTGCTATAATCTCCCAAGAATCTCAGCTGTAAGCCTCCAAGGGAAATCGTTCAGCTATCTGTCCAGGTCGGGCCAAACCCCCTGGACATGACAACTGGTGTCAGGAGTGGGATTTTTTGAGCCCCCCCCCAACCATGGCAATTGCAACAGGGTGGAAATTTTGAATACATCGGGACCACGATATTTGGTGCGAGCTAAAGTTAAAAAGAAAAGAATTGGGAATCTAAATTGTTAAACGATCACCTCTCTACCATCGAGAGAAAGGGAGTTGGAGGACTGAGGTTCAAATTCTACAGTTAATTGGTGTCGGGAGAAAGGAACACTGGGAAATATATTGTTGCGCATTCGCGCCCGCCGGCGTGCGAGCGGCCACGTAACTCGAATCGCGGCACGTCGCCCACCGGACGGACAATTCTGTCGTGACCCTCTCGGACTAACGCCGGGAGCTAGTCACGGGTGGGCCTTTCGGCCTCACCACGATCGTGCCAATCGCCCCCCCCTCCGCGTGGGATAGGGTTGTTCGCCAAATTCGACCTACCTAAGTACCCACGCGGAGGGTAGACCGGGCGATCGCACCTCGCCGCAGGTCGACTCTGGACACGGGCCACTTAAGCGACCCGTTTCGTACTATCAGGATAACCGAGTGGTGTTATCGTCGGCCTCAACGGTTCCGATTAATTATCGGGCGTATTAAGCCCACTACCAACCCTTTCCGTGAAGCAAGTTGGAGATTCAATTAAAGAAAAGACGAAGCGAAACGGGAAAAACAGTTCAACATAAGGCACATTTTTTCCACGGCACACGGAGAGCACACATATACAATTACAACAATTATGCACCAAAAGCAGATGTAACAAAAGAAACACAACAATGCAGATCAACTACCGACTACGCGTGCACACGGCAACACTTACACAGTTTTACTTCTCGATGGCGCCAACAACACATTTACTCAAAAGCAAAAGAAAAGGGCCACCCTCAAAGACAAGGGGGCAGACGGGGCCTGTGGGCCACGAGACCGGGTGGATCCTACCCGTGTCTTTGTGATGAGCCGCAAATGTGGCGGCGCCCCGACTCCGCGCTCCTTCGCGGGTTTCGTTGGCACTGCTTGGAGTGGGGTGGGAACGGGGCCCCTCTTTTCGCACTATCTCAGTGCGGGGGGGAAAAAGGGGGGAATTGTTGATGCTCTGGGGAAAGAGGATAGCTGGCTGGCTTGGGTCCCGCGACGAGCGACTCCACTGCGAGCTCGTCGCCGACCGCCGTCTTCCTTGCCTCGGACCCGAGCTATCTGGTCCCCTCCGCAATTCTCCTCAGCCGACTGCAGCAAATCACCTCGACCGCGCTCCAGGCTTCCTCTCTCTGCAGCTCCCCGACAGACTCCGAACCTCGACAGACTGTGAGCTCCACTCGGCTGCTCCTCTCCAGACCCGACTTGACATTTCTCAAAACTGACTGCCGCTGCCACACTCTGCTCTCCAAAACTGACTCTTTCGAAAAACTCACTAAATTCGCCCTGCGCTCGGTGCTTTATAGTCTGGCAGGAGAACCCATATGCAAATTTCTGGATCAGAACGAGCTCGGGGGTGGAGCCACGCTCGCCCATTGGACGGAGAAAAAGGGGCATGAGTCTCCCCTGATCCTCGAATTTGCATATCCCGATTCTACTCCGACGCGCCTGGAGGCGGGGCCAAACCACCCCGCGCTTGCTGATTGGACGGATCAGAAGTGGGCGTGTATCATTCCTGATCCGAATTCTCCTCGGAAAGGCCGCACTTTGCACTCGCGGTTTGGCGCGCGTCCTGTTCGAGGCCAGGACAGCCTGACGCTCGGCGTTCACAAGTGGTGCGGGAATGGCCGCAGAAGGAGAGGTGAAGGTGGTGGAGGGTTTAAAGTGGTGGTCCATGGCCATGGTGACGTTTGGAATGGCGGTGATGCGATGTTTGCGGGAGCGAGTTGTGAAGGTAAAGGTCGTGGCTGTTGGCGTTGTTGTTGTTGTTGTGAAGCGGTTGAGACGTGGTTGGTTCAAAATAAAGATAGAACAGAAAAACGGCTATCTTAAAGGGTCGCAGCCCGAATGAATCACATTTATTCCCTCTAAACAACGGGTTTGGGGCTAACTACACATGTACTTACAGAGATATCTCACCTATGGGACCTGAATGGTGGTTTGCGAATTTCCTCAACCGCAACAATATGTATATATAGTTACGGTTCTCGGAACCGTATGCATGCAACATACAGGTGTCCAAAGTCAGTTATTCCATTAATATACGTGCAGATAGATCCCTTCCTTGTGTGTAGTGGGTGGACACGGGGGTGTGTTACGATGGGCTTTAGTTAGGTTAATAAATCATTTTCTTCACCTTTTATTTTATTTCTCCTTTTATTTTATTTCTCCTTTTATTTGATCCACAGTATCTTCATCTCGCTTGCTGCCCTTGTTTCGCTGGCCACAGCGTACCAGCAACTGTCCACTGGATCCCAAAGACTCGTTTTCAGAGTCAGAATCCTGACGTTCACTGTGACAGTTCCATCTCGGCATCTACCTTCCCAAACCCAGACATGCGTGATGTGGACGGGCCTTACCAGGGTCTGGTGGAAAACCCGCTCAGAAAGGCGGACCACATGAAGGCCCGGTCCAATCGGGACGGACAATGACGTCGGCTTCGCCATGGCTCCACCCCAAACTCCGTGATCGATAAAGGACGGGACAATCCTTAGAGTAGAGTTGGATGCGAGGAAAGAGGGTGGAGAGTTCGATGGGACGGAAGGTTGTGAAAGAAGGAAGGTTGTCGTGGATTTGAAAGGTCGAAGTGGTTGGTTTTGAAAGGGCGAAGTCGGAGTTGGTTGGATGCAAAGGTGTTCCCGCTGCTTGGCTCTGCCCACGTCTCACCTCGACGGCCCGACTACGGGTCCCAGCCCAGAGGACCTCGACCAAGCCTCTGTCTGGTCCTGCTACTGCTCAACTCACCATTTTGGACTCCGCTCTTCTCGAATTGAGCTCCTTCATGGACACGATCTCCACACATGTGGCTGTGGACCAAACTACACAACCTTTGTCGGGTACCGCACCATGGAGCATCCCTTCCCCGAAAAGCTCAGGTACCAAGAAACTGTAACTGCAACTCCCTCCCTCCCTGCCTGCAAAAGTCCTTTGCCTTCCATTGGGTTTATTTTGTCTGAGATTGTGGCGCCTGTCCGTTAGATAAGCCTGTTTAAGACCTTTATTGTCGTAATTGTTGCTTTTATTAGTCTCGCGTTAAGTCTGCACTGTGTCCACTTTTGTAAGTTGCTTGCATAATTGTCGCACCACACGTCTCTCATCTTCTTCTGCGTAACACACCCAATAAACCCTTTTTCCTGTGCCACATGCTTTTCCCCGCTTATTGTAAATAAATAATTGGAGAAATGTTCCCAGCTCATCTTTGTCTTTTCCTCCATTGGTCCAGCATGGTTCAAATCTGAGTTTAGCTGGGTCTTTATTCCCAATAATCCATTCCTTCTAGCCGGTACGTCCTTGGCAGTGCCGCTCGACTGCATCCGATCCGGAAAGGTAGTCGGTAGTTGATAGAGTGATCCGGTTTGGGCAAGGCGTACTGAGGGCGTGGTTCCCCGGTAGTCGAAACCACGTTGTTAATTAGGTAACTTGATTCTAGACAGGAGGACCCTACGCCACGCTGTTGAGGTATTGGTGTCCATGGTCGGTTAAGCGACCCGCCGCGTCACGGAATTATCCGTGAGCGATGGCCTACAATTCCGGGGAGTCTGGTGGGAATCGACGTAACTTTCCCCACCTAGTGGTCTTCTCACCTGACCCCGCCGGCCCGCAACAATATATATTGCTGAGGAGATTGAATACATGTGGGAAATGGCAGAAGGGCATGAGATAGCAATGATGGTGCGAGATAATGACCATGAAGCGAGCCGGGGGGGGGGGGCGAGAGTTGAGTGATGACGATAGGATTGGAGCCTCCCCCGTTTCAAGTATCAGTACCCCTTCCCCCACAGTGGTGGAAAATGAGATGCAGGTAGCGGGTGTGATGGCCATCCAGGCCTTGTGTGAGATGTCAATTAAAAGGGTGAAAAAAAAGAGGAAACAAATAAATGGAAGAGAAAACAAAATAGAGAAACAAATGAATGAATTGAATGCAAAAAAAAGAAAAAACAAAATGAACAAAGGTATGTAAAAATTGAATAAACAAATGAGTGAATTTATGGAACAAATTGATGAGCAAATGAGTAAACAAACGAATGAAATGTAGGGACAAATTAATGGAATGGAGAGTAACATGAAGGGAATGAGTGAGTAAATGAACGAGTTCAAGAAGAGAATAACACAGGAACTGGGGGCACAATTTTTTTTTTGTATACCTTGTCAGGCTCGTATGAGAGCTAACACACAACGCACAGCAAGGGGGGCATGAGACAAGAGGGGCGGGAGTGGGAGGGACAAAACAATGGGGAACAGACACATTAGGAGATCTGTGGAAGGGAGAGGGATGAGGTGGGGAACATGGGGAATATAAGATGGACATTACAGGGACTTTCAGGAAGGAAAGCAGGAAATTTGAAGGAAGTGGCCTTGGATGGATTATCGGGGGTAGAAAAGATCTAGGATTTGGATGGGGGATGATAAGAGGTGGTGGTGTACAGCTGTTTTGAAAGCTTGGAGGGAAGAATGGGAAAGAATAGAGTGAGGGAGTCTATTCCAAAGGCGGGGAAAAAGAGGAATGAAAGAGTGAAGGTGAGCAGTGATTCGTGATTTTGGTAGTTTTACCAGAAGGGGGTTGTTGGCGGACCTTGAGCGCCCTGCGGAAATGTGGTTGGGACAAATCGCAGAGAGAGCAGGGGGCGCAAGGCTGGAGAGGAGACGGTACAAGACAGAAAGACCACCAACCAACCTGCGGTGATTGAGTGAGAGGCCCAAAGACTCAGCCTCATTGCGGGAGATGCCGATGATCCAAAATGCCCTGGTTTCTACAGCGTGAAGCCGAGAAAGGTGGGAGACAGGAGCACCAGCCCAGAGGGGAGAGCAGTACTCCATCAGGCTATGGACAAAAGCTTTGTAAGTGGTCAGGAGCTCAGGAGGGCCAAGGAAGGACTTTGCACGACGGAGGATTCCCAGTCGACGACTGACTTTGGAGGCGAGGTTTGAAATGTGGCTTTCCCAGGAAAGGTCATGACAGATAGTGAGACCCAGAAGCTTGAAAGAAAGGACTTCTTCCAGAGAATTGTTGAGAAAGTGGATGGGTGGGTTTTCTAAACGGTCCTTTCAAAGAGACATAGTGAGTGTGAGATTTGTCCAGATTGAAATACATGTTCCACGTGTTGGACCAGTTTGTGATTTTATCCAGATCTGCAGTGAGCGAAGAAGCTGCTGCTTGCCGGTCTGAGGGATGACCAATGGTACGGCAGAGGGTGGAGTCATCAGCAAAGAGATATAGAGGATTTTCCAGAGAGTCGGAGAGATCATTGATGAAAACCAGAAAAAAAACAGGGCCCAGAACGCTACCTTGAGGAACTTCAGACTGGACAGGAAGAGGGGATGAAAGAACTCCATTTAGGGCCACACGTTGACTGCGACAGGAGAGGAAGTCTGCGAGCCATGAGTGGAGATGGCCTTGGATACCATGGGAAGAGAGTTTGGTGAGTTGGGCAGGGTGCCAGACTGTGTCAAAAGCACGTGATATGTCCAGGGATACGGCTCGGATTTCCTGTCTGGCATTGAGGACCTCCATCCATTGTTGGGAGAGCAGAAGCAGCATATCCAGGGAAGAGTGACCTGGTCTGAAACCAAATTGATGATCGGAAATCAAGCCATTGGAGAAGAGGAAGGATTTCATGTCTGAAGCGATGATGAATTCCATAACCTTGCTGATGATTGGGAGAAGGCTGATTGGTCTGTAGTTGCAGGGATCTATTTTTGCACCTTTTTATGCAGGGCAGTGATGTTTGCAGATTTCCAAGCAGATGGCAGATGACCTTGAGCTAATGAGAGGGTGAATAGAACAGAGAGAGGGTGAGCAAGAGCAGAAGAGCAGGCTTTGAGGACACGTGGGCTGATGCCGTCTGAACCGGTTGCAGAATCTAAGTTGAGGTTTGACAGCAAGCTCTCTACCTTGTCAGGAGAAAAGGACACAGAGTCCAGGGACAGTTGAGTGCGACTGGGTAAGTTGGGTAGAGAAAGCGATGGGTTTTGGACACAAGGTTTAGCTGCAAAGACCGAGTTTAGGCATTCAGCTTTTTCACGTGTGGTATCAGCAGTGCGGCCATTTGAGGTAAGGGAGGGGATGGAGGGGGCACATACACCAGAAACAGATTTGATTAGACGCCACCAGGATTTTGAGGAGGGAGAGAGGTTTGAGAGTTCAGACTTGAGATGAGAAAGATGTTGTTTTCTGGCTCTCCTGAGGGTAGATAAACACTTGTTCCGAGCTTTATGGAAGGAACTGAGATTGCCCTCAGTTGGGTTTGCTTTCCATGAGGCAAAGGCAAGTTGTTTAAGGACAACTGCCTCGCCACAAGCTTCAGTAAACCAACGTCGGGATGAAGGGTAGAACAACTGAAGACGAGGGGGGATAAATCTGTGCATGAGGGAGAGCAAGTTTCTTTGAAAGAATTCCCAGGATGAGTTGATGTTGGAGAAAGTGGCGATAGGAGACCAGTCTATAAGTTTGATGGCTGCTTGGAGACCCTGCCAGTCGGCTTGAGTGAAATGCCAGACTCGACAGCGGTGAGGTGGTTCTCTGATAATAGCCAGAGAGATGTCCACTTTGACAAGGACATGGTCAGAAGAACCGATTGGAGCGGAGGAAGAGCATCAGATATTGTCAGAGAAATTTGTCAAAATCAGATCCAGAAGAGGTGGAGTACCATTGGTTGAGATCCGGGTCGGGAAGTTGACCGATTGCGTCAGTCCCAATGAGTCGCAGAAAGCTTTTGCTGAGGTGTCATGACAGGTGAGAGAGGTACCCACACCTAGCCAACTGGCATGACGACAATTGAAGTCGCCACATAAGAGGAAGAGAGAGTTTGGATGAGAAGATAGAAGATGGTCCATGTTTTCGGATAGTGAGGTGTAGATGGAGTCATCACTGTTAGGTGGACGGTACAGTACATATATAAACATGAGGTGGGAGTGGAGGGGAAGCCGTAGCCAGAGGTATTCCTGGGGGTGTGGGAGAGTGAGAGCAGTGCATGGAGAGTGAGGAATAGAGTCTTTGATGAGAGCAACTCCTCCACCAGGACAAGGCTCAGGTCTGTCAAACCGGAGGAGGGAGTAACCAGGGAGAGATACTTGGGAGTCAGACATGTCTTGGGGGAGGAAAGTTTCTGTTAGGCAGATTATGTCTGGTTTGTCAGTGGCAACCTGTATGGAAAGATCTGAAAGGTTTGAGTGAAGGCCCCGGATATTTGAGGTCCACACTTTTAATGAAGAGGTAGGGGAGGAGGCTTTGCATGCAGGGTGTGGGGGGCGGAGGGGGAGGGTAGGACAAGGGATGAGGAGGGGAGGTAAGGAGGGTTGTTGAAAAAGTGTGGGGGATTGCAGAATAGCTAGAGGAGGGGGCCAGATGAGGAGGAGAAAAGGCTCTGTGTTGCTGGGGGAGAGGGGGGACAAGAGAGGGGGAAGAAGGCATTTGAGGAGCTGGAGTGAAGAGATGGAGGTGAGAGGGCAGTGGAAGGAGGTAGCTTTGTGGATGAGAGGGGCGGCAACTTTGAGAAGGATAAGTGAGGGGGATGAAAGGTGGGACAAAGGTGAGGGGGGAAGTTTTTGAGAGAGGTGAGAGGGAGGCTTGGAGGGAGAAGAGTGTGATGGTTGCTTTGAGAGTGAGGGGTGAGAGGGGTGAGTTGGCACTGAAGTTGGAAAAAAAGAATGGTTGATGGAAAGCGAACATTCATAGCAAACTGGGGTTTTTTAAGTTTTAGGTCAGAGATGCGATTTAGCACAATTATTGATGGATGCAATAAAGGCGAATTCAGAGAATGGAGAGAAGAAACGCTGTAACAGTTGGATTTTTTCGGCAAGGAATGAAGGAGAGGTCGAAATAAGAGCAGTCTGTTGAAATAGCAGAAGAGTAGTGCATTATGAAACAGTAAAGAGTACCACATGTGTGAGAGGAAGATGAATCATTATAAGATATAGTTTTTGTTATTATTATGAATGTTTGAGAGAGTTTTCAACAGATTAGATCATGGAAGTGTTGTAGAAAAAATCGAGGAAGAAGAAGAGGAGGGGGAAGAAAAAGAGGAAGAAGAAGACGCGATGAAGAAGAAGAAGCAGAATCAGGAGAAAGGTGGCGTTTTTTTGTTTTTTTTTAAGATAAGAAATAGAGTGATCAGTTGGGAGAAATGGGGGACGTTAGGAAAGTGGGGAAGATAGAAATTGAAGGTAATGGGGAGAAAAAACATAAAAACGATCAGCCGAGGCCTCAACCCTCAACCCTCAACCCTCAACCCTCAACCCTCAACCCTCAACCCTCGGCCTCAAACACCCGGTAAGACAACGTCGCCAAAAACTCACAAAATAACACGAGTTTTGAAACAAAACTGAACTAGGAACACACAGTAACATGTAGGTGAGAAAAATAAACAGTTAAAACGGGACAAATAACGACCGGAAACTTATCTTTGAGATCATCAGTAGAGAGCTCCAATTTGGGAAAATGGAGAAAAGAATGGAATGAAGTACAGATTGGAAAAATTCAAGATGAAATTGGAGACTGAATTTGAGCTGAAACGAGAAGAAATGATGGGGAAAATAGAAGAGGGTCAAATACAGGTGGTCGGAATGGGAGAAAAGTTGAAAGAAGAAATTGGGTCAACAAATCAAAGAATTGACAAGGTAAACAAGGGCCTGGAGGGATATCGCACCTGTGTGGATGCCATAATGCAACGGCAGGAAGAGGAATTGGGATCTTGTAAGCGCCAGGGTGGTGGTATGGCTGAGGAGGTGCAAAAGTTCTTGTAACAGAACAAGAACAAGTGTTAGCTGATAAAGGCTTGTGGGAGTCACAATTGAATGGAGAAAGGATGGATGAGATGTTACAGGAGTGGCTGAACACTGATGCTTGTCAAATGGACAAGTGGGAAAGTGATGTTTTTGAAATGAGTTTGCAGGACCAATCCCAGAGTTCAGATCCTGATAGCAGTAGTGAAGGCCAATTGCTCACTGTTTGTGAACCGTGTGGAAGTGATGCCAAGGCAGAACGTTATGATGATTCTGGTGCTTCGTGCTGTTGTGATGTAGATACAGCTGTGGTTGAGAGTGGATCTACAGAAATGTTTTTTTGATGATTGTACAGTAGGGAAGGACACATTGGATACTGTGAACGAAGATAACATTGAGGTTGCGAAGGCACTGGGTGAGGAAAGTGATCTTCTTGAAGGATTCCTTTCTGAACTTGGCACTTACAGGAAGGCAAGTCTTGAAGTTTATTTTGTCCAGCCAGGATTGGAGCAATCCCAAGAAAGATGTGTTAAGGAGGAGAGTTGCAGCAACTGTGACTTCCTGTTTGTTGAGTGGGAGGCTCATCTTGAATTACGCCAGAGTAAGTCAAGTGCAGGCTTTGAAGAGAAACTTGTCCGCATTTGCATCTGAAGCATCCACCGAGAACAAGCTGCCAACACTTTCTGGAATGTTGCAGGCACTTTCTTCCTTTCCAGCAACTCTGTTCTCAGCTGGAAGTTCTGTAATTTGCTCTACAAGCTTTTGCATGATGGACACCACAATATTCCAGAGGATTATTTGCTTCCAGTTGCTCGTCTGGGGGAGCTTGGTCACATGTGGAACCACCGTCATGACTGTTTTGGTTGGCTTGTGGCCACCTGCATCATGTTGATCATGGGGAAACTTGACTTCCATGTTGGGCGTCCGGTTTTTCCACTTGGCTTGGCGGTGATGGACGGGGAGCTTGGCACTGCAGGAGCGAGTGCCATTGGCACCATTTTTCAGCTGACAGTGGAGCTGTTTGACTATATGGACAGTGAGTTCAGTCCTTTTGAAGCAGGTTTTGCATCTTTGGATCCATCACGCTCTGTCTCCATGACACAGGCTGGACAGTGGGATGGGAAGCAGAGGCCGGACACGAGGGTATCTGCGCTGGCTGAGGACGAGAGTCCAGTGGTGCTGATTCTAGGTGAGGAAGAGCCAGAAGTTGAACCAGAACCAGAACCACAGCCTTTGCTGATTCCAGAACCCAGAATTACAGAAGGACCCAATGAAAAAGATCTGCTGATAGAGAGCTTATTTCAGGAGATCAGAGCATTGAGTACTGAACTGCAGTCTTTCAAGAGCGAAGCCCAGAAAGTGGTGAAAAGACATCGGCAGGAAGAAATTTGAAGCCAGGATAAACGTCAACAGAAAAAACAGGAGCAGGCTTCCGAGAAGGCATACAGCCAAGTGCGACAGCTGGTTGAGGAACAGGGAATTTGAGCAAGCAGGGAAGCTGAATGAGGCAATAACGCATCTCAACTCACTCCAACTTTCATTGCAGGCGACCAAGCAGACGAGCGTAACAGCCCAGGGTTAGGTGATGGCATTTGCGTTAACCATAGAGACTGTTTATCTGACTTTTGTCTATCGTGGATGGTGAAGTACGATTGCCGGCATCCATGCATGCCTAGGAGTTGTTGTCTTCATGCTAGTTATAATTCAGCCTGTCATGGCCTTGTTCCGCCCTCAGCCTGATGACAGTACTTTTTATCTACTATATTCTCAAGAAAGCCCTAATGAGGGCAAAGGACAAGTTACCGAGGAAGGACAGGGTGGGGGTGGTGTATGCGATACCCTGTGGTTGTGGAGCTGAGTATGTGGGAGAGATAGGGAGGACCTTAGGCCAATGTATTGCTGAACACCGCAAAGCCTTTGAGTGCAATTATCCCAATTGTCATTTCCAAACATGGTCTCAAGGCAGGAAACACACCTTTATGGGATAGGGTTAGCATTTTGGGCTTGTCCCCGAACAGGCCGAGAAGATGGATTCTGGAAGCTTGGAATGCACAGAAAAGGGTCACATCGATCACGCAGGAGGTGTTGGATATACCTTTAGCGTTTGGACCTCTCTTGCATAAACGCACCGGGGCATCCCGGGCATTGCATGGGGAGAACACATAGGACGTCACCTGGCTGTTCCGTCAGGACTAACCCCCCACCAACTTCTTTTCCGCATATGGCCACGTTTGCATTGTTGTGAATGTACTTATTACATGTGTTTAGCGACACGCTTTTTTTTTTTTTTTTTTTTTTGTATACCTTGGTCGAGGCTCGTATGAGAGCTAACACACAACTCACAGCAAGGAGGCATGAGACAAGAGGGGCGGGAGTGGAAGGGACAAATCATTGGGGAACAGACACAGGTGAACTGTGGAAGGGAGAGGGATGGGGATGGGACGGGGAACATGGCGAGGAGAAGATGGACATTACAGGGACTTTCAGGAAGGAAAGCAGGAGAATTGAAGGAAGTGGGCTTGGGTGGATTATCGGGGGTAGAAAAGATCGAGGATTTGGATGGGGGAAGATAAGAGGTGGTGGTGAACAGCTGTTTTGAAAGCCTGGAGGGAAGAATGGGAAAGAATAGAGTGAGGAAGTTTATTCCAAAGGCGGGAAAAAAGAGGAATGAAAGAGTGAAGATGAGCAGTGATTCGTGATTTTGGTAGTTTTACCAGAAGGGGGTTGTTGGCGGACCTTGAGCGCCCTGTGGAAATGTGGTTGGGACAAATCGCAGAGAGAGCAGGGGGGCAAGGCTGGAGAGGAGTCGGTAGAAGACAGAAAGACCACCGACCAACCTGCGGTGATTGAGTGAGAGGCCCAAAGACTCAGCTTCATTGCGGGAGATGCCAATGATCTTAAAAGCCCTGGTTTCGACAGCGTGAAGTCGAGAAAGGTGGGAGGCAGGAGCACCAGCCCAGAGGGGAGAGCAGTACTCCATCAGGCTACGGACAAAAGCTTTGTAAGTGGTCAGGAGTTCAAGAGGGCCGAGGAAGGACTTTGCACGACGGAGGATTCCCAGTCGGCGACTGGCTTTTGAGGCAAGGTTGGAAATGTGACTTTCCCAGGAAAGGTCATGGCAGATAGTGAGACCCAGAAGCTTGAAAGAAAAGACTTCTTCCAGAGGATTGTTGAGAAAGTGGATGGGGGGTTTTCTAAACGGTCCTTTCGAAGAGACATAGTGAGAGTGTGAGATTTGTCTGGATTGAAAGACATGTTCCACGTGTTGGACCAGTTTGTGATTTTATCCAGATCTGCAGTGAGCGAAGAAGCTGCTGCTTGCCGGTCTGAGGGATGACAGATGGTACGGCAGAGGGTGGAGTCATCGGCAAAGAGAAATAGAGGATTTTCCAGAGAGTCCGAGAGATCATTGATGAAAACCAGAAAAAGAACAGGGCCCAGAACGCTACCTTGAGGAACTCCAGCCTGCACAGGAAGAGGGGATGAAAGAACTCCATTTAGGGCCACACGTTGACTGCGACAGGAGAGGAAGTCTGCGAGCCATGAGTGGAGATGGCCTTGAATACCGTGGGAAGAGAGTTTGGTGAGTAGGGCAGGGTGCCAGACTGTGTCAAAAGCACGTGATATGTCCAGGGATACGGCTCGGATTTCCTGTCTGGCATTGAGGACCTCCATCCATTGATGGGAGAGCAGTAGCAGCATATCTAGGGTAGAGTGACCTGGTCTGAAACCAAATTGATGATTGGAAATCAAGCCATTGGAGAAGAGGAAGGATTTCATGTCCGAAGCGATGATGGATTCCATAACCTTGCTGATGATTGGGAGAAGGCTGATTGGTCTATAGTTACAGGGATCTGTTTTTGCACCTTTTTTATGCAGGGCAGTGATGTTAGCAGATTTCCAAGCACATGGCAGATGACCTTGGGAAAATGAGAGGGTGAATAGAACAGAGAGAGGGTGAGCAAGAGCAGAAGAGCAGGCTTTGAGGACACGTGGGCTGATGCCGTCTGGACCGGTTGCAGAATCTGACTCGAGGTTTGAAAGCAAGCTCTCCACCTTGTCAGGAGAAAAGGATACAGAGTCCAGGGACAGTTGGGTGCGACTGGGTAAAGTGGGTAGAGATAGTGATGGGTTTAGGACACAAGATTTAGCTGCAAACACCGAGTTTAGACATTCAGCTTTATCACGTGTGGAATCAGCAGTGCGGCCATTTGAGGTAAGGGAGGGGATGGAGGGGGAACATACACCAGAAACAGATTTGATTAAACGCCACCAGGATTTTGAGGAGGGAGAGAGGTTTGAGAGTTCAGACTTGAGATGAGAAAGATGTTGTTTTCTGGCTCTCCTGAGGGTAGATACACACTTGTTCCGAGCTTTGTGGAAAGAACTGAGATTGCCCTCAGTTGGGTTTGCTTTCCATGAGGCAAAGGCAAGTTGTTTCAGGACAACTGCCTCGCCACAAGCTTCAGTAAACCAAGGGCGGGAGGAAGGGTAAGACAACTGAACACGAGAGGGGATAAATCTGTGCATGAGGGAGAGCAAGTTTCTTTGAAAGAATTCCCAGGATGAGTTGATGTTTGAGAAAGTAGTGATAGGAGACCAGTCTGTAAGTTTGATGGCTGCTCGGAGACCCTGCCAGTCGGCTTGAGTGAAATGCCAGACTCGACGGCGGTGAGGTGGTTCTCTGATAACAGCCAGAGAGATGTCCACTTTAACAAGGACGTGGTCAGAAGAACCAATTGGAGCAAAGGAAGAGCAGCAGATATTGTCAGGGAAATTTGTCAAAATCAGATCCAGAAGAGATGGAGTACCATTGGTTGAGATCCGGGTCAGGAAGTTGACCGATTGAGTCAGTCCCAATGAGTCGCAGAAAGCTTTTGCTGATGTCCCATGGCAGGTGAGAGAGGTACCCACACCTAGCCAACTGGCGTGATGACAATTGAAGTCGCCACATAAGAGGAAGAGAGAGTTTGGATGAGAAGATAGAAGATGGTCCATGTTTTCGGAGAGTGAGGTGTAGATGGAGTCATCACTGTTCGGTGGACGGTACAGTACACATATAAACATGAGGTGGGAGTGGAGGGGAAGCCGAAGCCAGAGGTATTCCTGGGGGTGTGGGGGAGTGAGAGCAGTGCAGGGAGAGTGAGGAATAGAGTCTTTGATGAAGAGAGCAACACCTCCACCAGGACGAGACTCAGGTCTGTCATACCGTAAGAGGGAGTAACCAGGGAGAGATACTTGGGAGTCAGACACGTCTTGATGACTCCTGATCGTGTTTACGTGCAATGACAGTGACCGATTATTTGCTGATGTTATCTGAAATGCTTGGGGTAATCTAGTTGGTTTACATGAGTGTGTTGTTTGGTCCGGTAATGTGCTAATGGTTTTTAAAAATTTTTACAGTCAGAATGCACGAGCGACATAATACGTGCATTGATTGGCTGTCCAGCTTGGCCCACCCCCACCTCTGGGTATTTAGGGGGGATGTTGTGGTAATGTTCAGCATTCTTGAGAAAGGTTAACAGATGCATGGTGCGTTGCACATGTTGATCGAAACTGTTGAGCCATTGTTTGTTCAATTAAAGGTTTGAGAATCTACCATGGAATCCTGATGTACATATATATATATATATATATATATATATATATATATATATATATATATATACATATTTACGGATCTGGAAACCATATGCATTCAACATACAGATGTCCCAAGAGTCAGTTATGTCGTTAAGTATGTGTGTAGTCAGATCCCCTTCCTTTTGTCTCGTGGGAGAATCAAAGGTGTGCGTTGTGATTTATTTTAGTTAGGTTATTACATCTAACAAGCCATCTAACAACCATCCCATCCCCCGTCACGATCCACCGCCAACCCGCTGCCGTCTTGCACCCTGAAGTGCCGAGGTGGGATCTCGCGGTTCCAGTTTCTCGGCTTCCACAAACGTTGTAACTCTTTCACGACGACCTGTGCAACATTGATACTGTTGCTCAACAAGTATGAACCCGCGTGGAAGAGTGGGTGGGGTTTCCCGGCAGGGGCCGAAACCCCGCCCAAAAGGGCGAACCCACAGGAGCCTGTCTGATCAGGGCGGGGAATGACGTCTGTTCTAATGAGCCCCACCCCGTTGAGGGAGGTCCTTGAATTCCCAAGCACTCTCTGAGGCAGGGGTTGTTACGAAGGTTGTTCTGAGGTTTTTGACAGGGTTGTGGTGGTTGAGACTCAAGTGAGGAAGAAGGGTCTTGGAGGAAGTTCTCCACGGGTTTCTGACAAGGTTTTGGATAGGGCCCTGAGGGTTATTGTTGAGCGTGCAGTTCTTTTGAAGCGGAGGGTTGAGCAGAAGGGCGTGAAGGCGGCGAACGTGTCCCTGCTAGCCCTCTACAAGGAAAGGAAAGAGCGACCCTGACCCCCCCCCCCTCCGTGGACCCCGCTATTCACCACCCAAGCTCCACCACGAACCACGAGTCCCACATGCGCGACTGGGGACCAAACCAACGACCCTTGTCAGGTGCCGCACCACGGAGCACCCCCTTCCTCTGACGGTCAGGAACCCAGCTGGACTCTGACCCCCAGCTCGTCTCACTCCTCGGCTGTGAGGGTCCAATAAAGAACTCTGGGTTTATTTTCATTTGTGTGTGTCTGCATGTGGGCCTGTCTTATAAGTAGAAACTGTTTAAGTGTTTGTTTTTGATCATTGTAAATATTACTTGCATATCCGCGTTAAGTCTTCCTTGTGTCTTTTTATTGTAAATAAACAATTGTAGAAATGTCCCCAGTTCGTTTCCGTCCTTTCTTGAATTGGTCCAGCATGGTTCGGATATGAGTTTAGGTGGGGTTTAATCCCTGGTAATCGGACAATTGTAGCCAGGACGTCCTGGGCAGGCCCGCTTGACTGCATCTCATCTGGACTGCATCTCATCACCACCAGGAAAGGTGGGTGGCAGAGTGGTAGTCAGTAGGTGTAACTTTACCGCTGCCATTAGAGTGAATCCGGTTCGGCCAGGCGTTCCGAGGGCGTGGTTCCCCAGTAGCCGAGACCGCGTGGTTACTTAGGTACATTGGATCTAGACAAAATAACCCTACGCCACGCGGTCGAGATATTGGGGTTCCACTGTCGGTTAAACGACCCGCCGGCTCGCGGAGTTATCCGAGCGACGGCCTACAATTCCGGGAAGTTTGGTGGGAGACGACGCAACCTCCCCCACCTCGTGGTCATTCTCGCCACCGACCCCCGGCCTGCAACAATATATATGTACTGTATATACCTCCAGGGCTGGGACAACCACGAGGCAAGCTAGGCAGTCACCTGGAGCAGCTAAATTTGTGGGGCAGCAAAAAACTGAATGAACCATTCATGAAATTACATCAGTAAACTAGAAGGGCACTCGGTAGAGCACATACCTCCACCAGATAATGCCTGATTCATGAGAACATTTCGGGCCCAAGCAATACATTTTTGAAACATCAGGCTGTATGTGTCATTTTTGGCCCAATCTCTCAATGGTGAAGAATCACTTCAAAAATTGTAGTAGTCGGACCCGAATCCGGATCTTCACCAAAATCGAATTGGTTCGGCCTTGTCACACACTGAACCTGTCCACAAAATTTCATCCGGATACGTCCACAACTTTTTGAGATATCCTGTACACAAAGAAGCAGACAGACAAACGGACAGAAAGGGGTGAAAACATAACCCCTTCACCTTCGGTGGCAGAGGTAACAATACAAAGAGACATCAGCAATAGGAAATCAAAAGTCTAGATGTACTGATATTTTTCACCAACATTTGTCGAGGAGATTACAGATGTAAGTGTTGGGTTCTCTGTTCAAATTATAATACATCATGTTGGAAGCATTTTTATTTTATTCATATTAATGGTGGAAGCATTTAGGCTCACGTTGGGGAGTCCTGTAGGCAGGCCGGGTATGGCTGGCTTTGGGAGTCAAAACACAAAACAGATGGCACACAGGCAATTGGAAATGGTAGGTAAAGCAGGCAGGTGATGGTGGTATTGGCCGACAAGGACGTCAGAGGCTGACAGTTAGGTGATGCAGCGAAGCAAGCAAGACAGCCGGCTTCACCCTAATCTGTCCTAATGAAATCTATCTAATTCTCCCACCTACTTTGGGTCCCTCTAAGCTTGAATAACCCCTGCTTCCTCTTCTCTACAGGCCAGTGGCGATGGGGGAGGGGGTGGGGGCACAAAGCTGAGAGGGGTAGGGAAGGTGGGTGCAAAGCTGAAGGTTTCCCGAGGCTGCCGAATACTCTTGGACCGGCTCTGTTTCGATAGAAAGTATATATATATGTATATATATATAT
Organism: Eptatretus burgeri; assembly: GCF_056783735.1. Lineage (NCBI taxonomy): Eukaryota > Metazoa > Chordata > Myxini > Myxiniformes > Myxinidae > Eptatretus > Eptatretus burgeri. Next base: position 62,622,847 of record NC_140967.1, read on the forward strand.
ATATATATATATATATATATATATATATATATATATATATATATATATATATATATTACTGGACAGTTTATACAATATATTATATGCAGATTGTCAGGAAAGTAATGTGATAACCAGGACCAAGAAAGTTATACTGGCTAGGTTTAGGTGAGTGGTAGAAGCATCCTCTTACATCACCTTACTCTAGTAATACTGCACTAACGAACATTGCAACAGCTGCCCAATGCAAAACCATTATCTCGACCTGTAATCAAGGACTCAGGACCCCATAAATAAATGAGAAGCACTTCAAACGCTTATGGCCTGCTGTATGTGTGTAACCTGATGCTGGAACCACACAGCATGTTGGAACATCCGAGTCACCTTACGCTCCCCAATAGCCCTCGCTGAAGGTAACACAGGCGTACACAACACAAATGGCACAAAGAACCTTTATACCTATTGGTTGGGGTAATAGCTATCAGTTGCTGTCACTTGATTCTTTGTCATTGTAAAAGTCTCAATGCATTTGAATATGAATGATGGGTTTTGCATCAACACTGTAGTGATGTTGATCTTGACAACAGAAAGGATGCGATATGGATGTCAACATCATTCAATCATCACTTGGCTGCTGGTTGCACAATTACTGGGAGTGTGGCCATGGCGATGATGCATTGCCCCCTGTAGGTGAGGGGAGGAATTTCTAATTTTGGCAGGATACTGGCAATAACTCACCTGCCTACTCTTCATAAAAAGACACTGTGGGTCTTTCACAACCACCAGAAACCAATATTGGCAGACGGCGCCCCAGGTAAATGTCCAATCTGATAGATATCCTTCCTCTTTGATGCAATACCTAGCTTGCAACATACAGGGTGATAGTCTGTATTTATAATCCAGCCAATATAATCAAAGCCAGACCACATAGATAGCTTGAAGGTGAGTGCACTATCTGTGAAATATCCTGCCAGTCTCAAATGTCACATGAAACTTGTGTTAAGTAAATATGATGCACATATCTTTACCCAAATATGATGGCAATTCTCATGATTATCAACTGGCTTTAGCTCCAGTTCATGGCTGACCGGCAAGTTTTCCCTCTACATTACTTGCTGGAACTGGTATTGTTGAGTGTTAGCAAAATGATCCGATACACCAATGATCGTTTTTTAAAAATGGTTTTGGCTTCTCCGATCAATGAATATACCATGTTCACTGAATGTTGATAGCTCACTCTCGCCTTTAGCACATTGCTTACTTGAGCTAGAATACTCGCCCTGTATCGATCGAGCAGGTTCGGAAAATGTGTTTGGAAAACCTCGTGTCCATGATAAATGTTTATTGAATTTGTAAACAGAAACACAGCACTTTCAAACACTATTCGAAAAATGGTTAGTAAGGTGATAGAAATAGTCACTCAAAAGGTGACCCATTTCATGACACATGCCCTTTAAGGAAAATACATGAAGGATTACTTTTTTTAGTATGTTTGTAGAAAAGCCTACGAAAGCAATCATCCCAACATGGCGGAGGAAGTGGAGGTATGAGAACATCTGGGGTGAAGTGAGTACAACATCGTGTGTGCAACTACGGTATATTGTTGAGATGTGGAGTTCGTGATAGTAGGGTAAAGTTGTTAGATTTGAGAAGGGCAAATCTTGAAGGTGTGAGAAGAGAGTTTACAGTGCTTTCGACTGGGAAAAGCTAACATGTGGGCGGTCTGCATCAGAGAAATGGACAACGTTCAAGGAGCAGTAGTATGGGGTGCTGAGTAGATATATTACAGTGTGGTGTAAAGGTAGAGGTAGAAAGAGACCAGGGTGGATGAGTTACGATGTAAGCAGTGTTATTATGGATAAGCGCAAGGCATTCTTCAAGTACAACATAACACGACGAGTGTGTGAGTCATATCAGTATAGGAGTAAACAGAGGCTAGATAAGTAAATAACTTGGAAACCCAAAGGTAATATGAAGAGGGTATGGCCATAATATTAAACATTACAGCAAGGCACTATTTAAGGATATATAGGGAAAAGAAAAGCTGAAGACAAGTCTGGGACCCTTAAAGGAAAGCAAAGGAGAATTGGTGGATAATGATGATGAGATGGCAGGCTTATTAAATCGGTTTTTTTTTTTTGCTTCCACATAAGAACAGTCATGAGCCACCTCCTATCGGGATGTACAAAACGCATGTCAGAACAGCTGTACACATAAAGGCACAACAAGGTATGTAGAGTAATCCACTGACACATATGCAGAAATTTCAATATCCCAGTTCCACAAAACTCATGGAAACATGAACCAAAAGCAATCACTGAAAACAAGGAAATAATGCTCACGTATGTCCTGATGAAAAAACATAGTTCTTAGATGCAAAAAGGAAAATAAGGCATTGTGAATTGATGTTTCAGTACCCAATAATTTTGGTTGAAATAACGTGGAAATGAAGAAAATTACCAAATATCAAAATCTAAAAAATGGAGTGAAAAGATCCTGGAAGCTGAAGAGTGACCAAATTGTACCATTCGTAATAGGAGCAACGGGAATGATAAAAAAAAGAACTTCACAAAGGTCCTACAAACTATCCCTGGGAATATTACCACAAATAAACGACAGTTGGAGGCTGTCCAAGGCTCAGTGACGATCCTGAAATTAAAGTAGTGTAGTTTGTTTTGTTCGCAATTATTGGTTGCCTTGTTCGGTGTTCCCCTCTGAGCATTTATCGCATTATATTAGAGGATCTCAGGTTCAAATCACATCAACTTGCTTTTTTTTTTCTTATGTTGATTCCTCTCCTTGTAATATGATGTAAAAGTGCAGTTGTGTCTCCAAATGTTCTTGTATTGTATGCGGTGGATGCACAAGCTCCTCCACAAGTGTGTGCATGTTCGTTTGTCGTTGATTGTTTTCTCTATAATTTGGGTTTCAAAAGGTGGAACGGGGTCCTTCCAGGACTCGAAGTAGCCACTGTCGTTTCTGTGAAGGATCATGATTCGTGGCCTAAGTTGTGAATTTACTTGTTCTCAGAGTTTTGTTCCGAGGGTTAATGAATAAGAACCCTTCATGTCTGTTTGGTCCTTTAAGCCTCCTGCAAAATGTGACCCTGTAAATTCGCAGGAGCGTAAACTCAACGACAAATTGTGAGCGTGGCTGTAATCAGACTTCCTAATCCCAGGGCTAACCCGCCAAACTGGAAACATGACTCTCTCTCTCTACCTCCCCCCATCTTGTGCTCTCCAAATTAACCTCCTCCATTGCTCATCACATAGCAGTTGGCAATTATAACTTGTACAATGTTGAAACACTTCTAAAAACCATCATGAGATAATAAGGTATGATCTTCGTTGATCCAGCATTGGCAATTTAATCAACCTCAGTAATTATGACAGGTTTGCCTAATAACAAGGTTAAATGATGAAATCAAACTGTTTTGATTATGGTATAACGGGATTCAAAAACGTGCGTCAACCTTTGAGGACTCCTACTCTTCCCTTCCTAATATCAACATTGTTATGAGCTAGGGTAGTGAAGTATAACTGAGTGTAGGCTATGTGTGCCAAGCTTGGATTTAATATAAATTTAGTTAAAATGGCAGTTGTGTTATCATGCTGTTATCAGTGTTGAAGTCAAGTGTCTCTGTCTGTCTTCCTCTTGCTATCCGATCAACATCTTCAGAGCGCAATCATGCCATGGTCATGAGATGTAAGACCTGGATCACATTCCGAATAGTTCTGAATGACTTGTTTAAATACTGACTGAAAGATGGCTGAACAGGGCTGGGGAAACAGACACAGCAAATATTTTAGGCACTGTTTGGAGACGTTATGGTGATTTGAGGTGTGAAAGGAGTGGTGCTCCTAAAAGATTCTGCTCCACCGCTCGGGCGTTAGAGAGCAGATCTGATCAGAATAGAGGATGTGAGTGAGGATGTTGTAAATATATTAGAAGGCTAGTGGAGGTGCATTGTGGAGAGAGCGGTGCAACTGCTTCGTGGAGAGAGCTGTAAGGCTAATAACTGGCTTGACCTTTTGTTCTTTTGACTTGCACATATACTGCATGCAAATGCTGCTCATCTTAACCATCATGTGGGTTTACTCTGGCAATCAAAGTCGTTAAGGAAGCATAACTGCTCGACAGGCTTTGCGACAGAACTTCGCAACTGCTGGTTCATCGGACCTCACCGGGGAGGCGAAAGGTCGCTGACATCGGGAAGTAGGCATGCCCCTCATCCCTCTATCATTTGGCTGTTTAATGAGCCCAGCTCAAAAACGAAAAGCGAAAAAGCAGGGGTTGTGTTTTGTTAACAGTAACAAAATGAAGGTGTAGATGTACATTTGGGATGGAGCTAGTGAAAGGTGTCAGCGGTAACACAGGGATTCATAATAAAATAATTTAATTACCTTGTTCTTCGTTACGCAGCATTGTGAGTTGAGAGGGGACAACAGAAAAGCTAACAGTTCTTACATGTATTTATGGGCTGTCTACAAGAAGTCGTGGAAACTGTTGGAATATTTCCACATGCCATGGGAATCTGAGAATCGCATGATGTACACGAGTAAGTAAGAATAAATTATAAGAAACCTCTGCTGGTTATATCAGCAGGTGTGGGTAGATACCTGTGTAGAGGTATCTGGCCCATGCCTTTATATTCATCACGTTTCGATGTATGAGAGTTGTGTGTGGCTGACAGGATAGTCTACAGATAGACACGCTGGCCTATTAAGATGTTGGACTCCTGACACAGCTGCATAAACTGCCATCTTTATGTTTTGTAGGCAGAGTGAAGCATCAATGCGTGCCGTCTGGCCAGTCACTCGAATGAGCGTTAAAATGGTGTCCCGTCTGCTGGCATTAGTTGGAGGACCTTAAAGATCACACGGTGTCCCTTGAGATTTGTTGGCAAGGTATCGCCGGCACCCTGAACAAATTACAAATTCCTGCTTTCACCTGCAGTGGCCACTGCATCAGCAGCACAGCTGCACCCCACAGTCATATGCTGCATATGAAAGGGAATATGGTGTAAGAGGAACAGCATATGTGGTATTGTCAGGATGATGTTGTGGCAATCCGAAGTTTTGTCAAACGGCCTCACAATCTTGCATAAAGAGCATGGTGTTGGCTTAAGCCTTGAAGGTTGAGGTGGCTGGCTTAAGATCCTAGGGTCCTGAATTCAAGCCGCTGTCCGTCCGTTGAAGTAACACCAGGTAGGGTTGACTCAGCCTGTCATTCTTCCGAGATTGGCAAAATGAGTATTGATTATGAATTAGTCTTCGTTGTCTACAAATGCGGTGGAGGATCTATGAATTGTGATTCTCCAGTTGGAGATCAGATCAGACCAGATTTACCAGCACGTAACTTTAACTACAGGAAAAGGTAGACAGCTAATATGCAATTGGCAAACAAGCTTAGTGAACTAATGTAAGATCAGTGCAACAAAGATCAAAATAAATGTAACAATGTTGTCATTAAATAGGAACAGAAATGATAGTTGAGAGACACTTTGAACTGCCTCGTCTAGATTCAATTATGAGGCCACCTTTAAACTGTCATCGTGGGTCTTCGCAGGCAGTATGCACAAACAATGAGTACACCGTCCTTCAGAAGGGATATCAAGTCGGCTGGTCTGTCAGCTGGCATTCACTTGTGGACACTTAGGATCTCACAGTGATTTTTGATAAGAATAGGCTGTTGTGTCGTGCGTGGTACCTTGTCCAAATGTGAAATTCCTGCCTCCTATTCTGCAGCATGACTTGTTCCCAGCCATCACACTCTCTCTCTATTCAATGACGACATGTGATGCCGATGGAATGGTTCTACAGCTAGAACTGCAGGAACACTTGAATGTCTTCACCCAGGGGTTGGTTGAGCGCCTTCTTCCTGGGTCGGTGCTTAGTCATCACAGTAGCTGGAATACCATGATCATGGCCTTTGTTTTCGCAATCGTGAGTAAATGCATTGTGTAATAAGGAATTATGCATGTTCAAGATCTTCTTCGATTTGATTCAAGATCTTCACCAAAGATTGACCTTCTTTGATCTTTGGCACACTATCTATCGAAAGCCTTGCCTGGACCACTGCTGACCATTGCCGACTGCAGAGGAGCTGCACTTGGTGGTCAATGTCATGAATTAGGAATGGCCCAAGGCATTGGCAATTTAGTGTGTGTTGCCTGCTGTGAAATACCCTCATAACATATTTATTATTAAAGTGAGGAGTACGGTTCCCTCATCTCCACCTCCACCAATAGCAAACAGGTGTGACTGCAACTGTTCATTCAGGATATAAGAGGGTCTACCTGTAACTTTTTCCTTCAGGCAACTTTGTTTGTACGATTGTATTTACCTTCCTAATTTCTAATGTTACAATCCTTGTAGTTCGGAAATCTCCTTGGGTATTTTGCTATTGCTAGGTCCCATAATGTTTTCAATTTAGCTTGCTTGTTCGCATTGTAGATTCTTCAAACATGCTTGGGGTTGGCAGGATAGCCTAGAGATGTGTGCGCTCACCTCGTAGCTGCCTAGCCTGGGTTCAAGTATCGACCCAGGTCTAAACTGTCATCTGGTGTTTGGGGTGCAGGGCAATATATCAATGTATGTACCATCCTTCGAGGAGATATTAAGCTCGAGGACTTGGCTGCCAGCAGTGGTTGTTGTTGGACGTTTAAGATCTTGGTGTGTATTTCACGAAGTGCAGGCGAGTGATCGCCGGCATCCGCCAACTTCAGATGACAAAAACAGAACAACTGAAAATTCCTGCCAACTTCAGTTGACCAGCAGGTTCGTGGAAATCTTCGGCCAAAAATGTTTTGCGGCCTTCTCCATAAGGTGGCGGCAATAATTGGATACATTAAAGAAGTATTAAATTATTTAGATGTGCTCAAAAGTGAGGCGATCATTTTTCACGAGATTAAAAATGCTCACAGGTGTAAAAGAGAAGCTGGAGATCAGGAAAATTGCTACATATTACAGAGAGAACAATGATTGTAGATTTTAAAGTCCATGTCAGGAACAAGAAACCACTTCATACAATAAGTTAGTTGTATGCGATACACAAGGATACAACAAGGAAATTAGACACAGGTGGAGGCCATTCGGCCCATCATGCCTGCGCCACATCAACACCGCACCAAAAAAGGAAAAGTTCCTTCTTTTATTATTTTTTTTTTGTGTGCGTTTTTTTGTGGAGCTTTTTGTTCTTTTTTTTGTAGTTTTTCTTCTTCTTTCTTTCCAGGGGAGGGGGCATGCCTGAAGATGGGTCTTGGGTTAAAAACAAAAAACAAAAACACAACACCGCTAAAGTGAATACAGCTTTTTAAAGTCAATGACGTGACTATTATGTTACACGATTAAAATGTTTATAAAGGAAAAGTACATTTTAGAAAAGAAAAGCTAAATACAATCACCACAATGGGATTAACTCTACATGCGTAGTTAAGAAAGGATACTGAGGAGGTTGCACTTTTCCCTTTTTGTGTTTTGGGAAGTTTACAGGGAGTTTAACGAGACTTAGGCAGATGGTCCTTAGACTTGTCATGCCCCTAATCGACCAGTTTCTCCTCCCCCACCCCTGGTCCACCCATACTCATCACCTCCACCAAGCTGACTTAAAATTCCATCAAGCTGCTTCCCACTTGCCCCAGTGCTTCCAATGTGAACGTCTGACTGGTTGCAAACAATGGCCTCACGAGCTGCATAGGGAAAGGGGAACCAGGCATGGGAAATTGTGGATGTGGGGGGACGCGATTTGAAGCAGTAAGCAATGTGCATGGCACAATAGAAGGAATAAATAATTCAACGTGGTACATAGGTAGTAGCAGTGATGGTAAAGTATATATAAATAAATCATCCAAAGTTGTGTGTTGAATTCCAGGTTGTGTGTTGGTGTAATGATGGTAAAGTGTATATATATATATATATATATATATATATATATATATATATATATATACATATATACATATACATATATACATATATACATATATCTAAATACATATATACATATATCTAAAATTCCAGGTTGTGTGTTGGTACTGTGTAATGATGGTAAAATGTGTGTGTTTATGTGTGTGTGTGCGTGTATGTATGTATATATATATATATATATATATATATATATATATATATATATATATATATATATATATATATATATATATATATATATATATATATATATATATATATATATATATATATATATATATAGTAGGTCCCAAAAGCATATCAAAACTCCCAAAGTTCGGAAATAAAATTGCATGTCCCATGACTTTTGCTTCGGATTCCAAAATAATTTTACATGCCTCATGCCTACATATCATTGCATACATATGTTGAATGTGAAAGAAATGTGTCGATTCAGTTTCGAGTAGAGGCAATGGACTGACAGATGGATGGATTGACAAGACCCAAAGTATAGGCCCCAAAGGAGGGCTGACGCAGTTGGGAGCAAAAAAACCCCAAAGTATGTTCACTTGTTTGGTTGTAGTCTAACCATGAAGCCACTGCCTGGTTAGATAGTGTCCCCTCTCAAGCTGAAAGGTCAACTGTTCGAATCCTAGCAAACTCATACCAAAGACTCTAGAAATGATACATGATGCTTCCTTGCTTGATACTCAACATGTATTTAAAAGGTCAGAGCAGGGACAAACAACCATACGTGATGCTAATCATTGTGCAGGCTTTCATGACCCGAATAGCCTCCTGTGTTGAATTTCTCTCTAGGGAACACACACACACACACACACACACACACACACACACACACACACACACACACACACACACACGGTATGCCTATGTAGGACTTTGGCCATGATATAACTTGCAGTATTAAGGCTAACGCACATTAGCTGACGCAACACCGATCCAACCAAACAAGATTGTCGATGATGAATCTCGTACAATCTTGTTTTGTGGGACACTAGCACACACTACACGACTGCCATGACACTATTTTCGGTAAATAAAATGGTGATGAAGAAGAAATGCAGGTCGAGGATAAGACCAGTGAAAGCTCTGAGCAGTGATGATTTGGCACTGGTGCTGGTACATCACTCCTCCTTCATATGCAGCACAAAACTGCAGGCAGCATCATTGGCTGAGAGCACAGCTGTGCCACTGATGTAGTGCTCTCCACCAGGACACTAGTACTCATTTCATCGACCACAAAAGGATGACCAGCTGAGTCAACCGCACCTGGTGTTAATTCAACGATAGACAGGGACTCAAACTCAGGACCCAAAGATCTCAAGCCAGCCACCCTAACCGCCAAACCAACACCAAGCTTCGGTATGTCACTGACAGTGCGTCAGGAGAAAGAAGTGGCTGTGTAGAGAAGACCGACTCAGGGAGCGTTCAACAACTTGGTAGTAGAACTTACTGCAGTTGTTGTTCATCTTTCGGCTGCTCCCGTTAGGGGTCGCCACAGCGGATCACCCGTTATGATCCGCATAGTGATTTGGCATAGGTTTTACGCCGGATGCCCTTCCTGATGCAACCCTGGTCGCCTCTTACGACACAGGGATAAGGATTGGGTTTCGCCATGATTCCGGGCTGCCCTACACCCTCTCATAGCGCTCCCCAGCGCAGAGCTCCTGTCCTCAAGCGATCCTCCAACCCAAGCCTCCGAGTAGCCGGATTACAGGCGCACGCCACTACGCCTGGTTAGAACTTGCTGCAGTAGATAAAAGAATTCATATTTATATTTAACCGTAAATACCACTCCCTCTGGAATGTGCCACTGAATTAAGTTCAAATCCTGTTTCTTCTTCATCAGTCTTGGAAAGACATGCTTTCAAAACAGGCGTTCTAATGATTAAACAGACATTCATTTTTGTTCCAACTAAATCGATTATCAGCTTTCCAATCAAGTCAGTAGATGATGACCTTTCAAACTGTACCATTTATTATTATTATTGTTATTATTATTAGTATTTGACAAGAGCAGGAACAAGGTATTCGACAAACACTGTTTTTAGCTCACCTGGAATGTAATTTCGGGGGGCTTATGGGATGGCGGGTCATCCGTCCGTCCATAAAAAGTTGCAACCTCTTCTCAGAAACTACAGACACGATTCCGATGAAACTTGACCACAACCTTCATCACCCGTGATGTACCAAAGACTGTTCATGCTATTTAAAAAACAAAATTTAAATCGGGGTCTAAGCACGTTTACAGAGGGGGGGGTTGCCCCCCAAATGCGTATTTGCTACAACATTGGTTCATTGGTATATTTTGATGAGTCCGTCCCACGTTTACTTCCTCCTCAGTATCATTATTCTACCAGGTGAGCGCTCAGCGATATTGCCCCTATTTTTAAATGAGGTTGTGGAGCATGTCAGTCCATGGATAGCGAGGAGAAACTTAACATTCAGGGGTGCATCTCAGCTGCTGAGCGAGTCGCAATAACTTTGCCATTTTTTTTGGTCACAAGTAACGCAGTACTTGGTTTGCTTTGAAAGGACATCTACAATTCGACATTTACAACCACAATGTACTTTTTCATGGAATCTACTAATTCTCAACAGCATGGACTGAGTGTGAGGACCCAAGAAAAGCAACTGTTGCAAACTATAAAACAAAGGTTTAACATTTGGGTGGGGGCACGAATTGCAGAAGACATCAAGACTTAAGTCCATAAATGTTTGAAAGCAGATAAGAGATATTGTTTTGCATTATTTCATTGTCCGAGTGACACTTATTGTTCCCCACCATCTCAGGTCATGTGACACTTATTAGCCCATCCCCCCACGTAGCCAGAATATGGGGTTTTGCAATCACTTTTGTGTGTCTGTCTTTTTACCTTTTGAGCTTTTATCATGAAATTTTCAACAAAGCTTTATTATGACAACATGGAGAATACAAATTAATAATTTGGTCAAAAGGTCAAAGGTCAGTGTCACAAATCGTCAATTTTCATCCAATTGACGTGAAATTTTATTTATCATTTGAGCGTTTGTAATCAAATTTTCAACAAAGCTTTATCAGAAGAATATGAAGAAAGAGAGGGGAGAGGACACATACAAACAGCAGGGTTAAGAGACAAAATAATTAAATGAGAATATACTGTAATAATATAAGTGCCCTTACAAGGAACTTGGATGCAGGAGGCCCATCAAAGCCTGTGCTATTATTGCCAACCAATGGTTGTTTGTCCATGCTCTTTCTTTTATATGCTGAGCATCAAGCAAGTAAGCAGCACGTACCATTTAAAAAGTTTTTGACACGACTCGTTGGGGTTCGAATCGCCGACCCTCCAGACTCAGAACCAGATGTTCTAACCATCATATACCACATTATGGTTAGATAGAGTATAACCAAACAATTGAACATATTTTGTTTGGTTGAAAATGGAGAGTGGGAGAACACCCAAAAATAGAGGGAAAATTGGAGAAATATGTGACATGGGGAAGAAAGAGAGGAAGGTGTGGACACACGGTTTTATTTATTGGTGCGCAGCCTGTGGTTGCTAAGTTGCATCATTTTCTGGGGGCATGGGTGCACCATTGATGCAGTGCCCCCGTTACCAGTAAGCTGGTACTCATTTTGCCAACCTCAAAAGGATGACAGGCTGAGTCAATCCACCCAATGTTAATTCAATGGTAAAAAACAGAAGCTTGAACTCAAGACCCTAAGATCTTTAGTCAACCATGTTAACCATTAAGCCACCACCAGGCATCGACACAGGGTCTGAATAAGATGAATACAGCCACAAACTCTCAATCACAGAAGTGGAAAGGAATACTGGAAACCTGGAAAGAGGTTGGCTTGGGGATGGGGAAGGGGATTAATGGAGGTATAACAGTTCATGGTTTTGGATGGAGGATGACCTGATATGGCGATGAACAGATATGGTCTTGAAGCCCTGGGGGGGGGGGGAGGAAGGGGAGATAAGATTGAAGAGACTGAGGATTTTGCATCCACAGGTTGGAAAAAAAAGAGAAACAAATAAGTGAAGGCGAGAAGTGTCTCGATTTTGCAAGTGTCATTAGGTTTAGTGGCAGACAGTGTGCACTCTGCAGAAACCTTTGGGGGGGGCAAAGCACGGAGAGGGCAGAGGATGCAAGACCAGAAAGAAGTTGTTGGAAGACAGAGAGAACACCAACCTGTCTGCGATGTGAAAGTGAGAAACCCAAATATTCAGCTTCATCATGGGAAATTCCAATGATTTTGAAGGCCTTAATTTCCACAGTGTCAAGATGAGAAAGGTTTTTGGCAGGTGAGATTCCAGAGGGGAGAGCAGTACTCCTTCAATCTGCAGATAAAGGCCTTGTCGGTTGATAAAAGTTCAGGTCTGCCAAGGAAAGACATAGCATGATGTAGGATACCCACTTGCCCAGTTAGTGGCTGGCTTTGAAGGCCAGCTTCGATATGTGGTTTGCTCAAGAACGATCATGGCTGACAGTGAGGCCTAAATCTTTGAATGATTGAATCTATTCAAGAGGATTATTAAGGAAGTAGATGCAAAGGCTTGCCAGACAGTCCTTTCAGAGACTGACTGATTGAGAGTGTGAGATTTGTCAGGATTGAAAGACATATTCCAAATGTGTTGACCAACTTGTGATTCCATCAAGATATGCAGGGAGTGAAGAGGATGTTGCCTGCTTATTTGAAGGATGAGGCATGGATACAGAGAGTTAGGAGTTGGGAACAATATTTGGCAGCAAACACACACCAGAGAGATGTTGATTTTTTCAAGTATATAATAGTACAGCAAAGGGTGATCATCAGCAAAGAGATAAAGACGATTTGCAAGAGAGTTGCAAAGATCGTTGATGAAGATTAGGAATAGGACTGTGCCCAGAATACTGCCTTCAGGCACTCCAGCCTTGACTGGAGAAGAGGATCCTGTTGAGAGCCATGTGTTGTCAATGAGAGTACATTGCTTATGATACCATGGGGAGAGAGTTTGGAGAGCAAGGTGGGTGACATATTGTATCGAATGCTCGAGATATGTCTAGAGACACAGCCCTAGTGGTCACACAATCACATAAGGATGACCAATTGCAAGATTTCGGATGAACCGAGCAGAGAGAGGATTGCAAGAGAAGCAGAGCAGGTTTTTAGGTCATGCATGCTGATGCCATCCGGGTCAGTTGCAGAATCAGTCGAGGATTGCAGAGACCTTTCCACATTCTTCGGTGCAAAAGATAGTCCAGGAGCAGTTAGATGTAACTGAGTGGCATGGATACAGAGAGTTAGGAGTTGGGAACACAATATTTGGCAGCAAACACACACCAGAGAGATGTTGATTTTTCCAAGTACAGCACATAAACAGATGAACCAATTCTGGAGTCGAGGAAGAATAGGAGACATTAGCAGAGAATTTGGTCATTACTACGTCCAGAAGGAAGAGAATGCCATTGTCAGAGATCCGGGTCAGAAAGTTGACATATTGAGTCAAGTTCATGGCGTCACAGAAGTTCTTTTCTGCAGTGCCATGGCTGGTGAAAGTGGTACCAACACCTAGCCAATTGACATGGTCACAGTTGGAATCATGACGTATGAGGAAGATATATATATATATATATATATATATATATATATATATATATATATATATATATATATATATATATATATATATATATATATATATATATATATATATATATATATATATATATATATATATACTATGAGTGGTTCGAAGTTAGTCAATGTTGGCTGAGAGAGATGCAAATAGAGTTGTCAATGAAAAGGCCCAGTCACACCTTGACGTTTTAGCCAGCAATGGCAACGTATTAAAATGTATGTAAAACGCTGGCTTACGTTGAACTTTTGATGTTTTTTTTTTAAAGATTCGGACGTATTCATAACGACTTGGTCTTATGCATAACGTATTAGTAACGGACACAGAACGTTTCGTTGTGTTATTGATAAGTTATACCAACGAATGCTGAACCTGTTGTCGGCCTTCACAACCTATGCCCAACGATAGTCTAACATATGCATAGCGCGCTGCACGCATCGCCGACGATGACGTGACGTAGCCTATTAAAAGGCTGCCGCACAACGATTCAAATCATAACCGCCGCAGAAATGGAAGTGTCAACATCGCAGTCACACCTTAGCGATCTTGCCAGCGTATGCCGACCTCTGAAAAATGCGTCTAAAACGCTGGCGCACGTCGAATACGGTATGGGTAAGTTTGGTATGCGTGAATAGAACGCGAAAGTACGTTATCACACGTCTCGTATTAAATGGAGTACGTCTTGTAATTTTTAACATGTTGAAAATTTTACGACATACTTGCCGTATGACACATGCTCCGCATGCGATGGGAATAAGTTGTACGCACGATATGCGATCGTTGACACACATCGACACACGTTACTTGAAAGGTGCTCATAAGTCAAAACACGTCAAGGTAATGGTTAGCGTCAGTGTTCCAGACTCCCGGTTTTTTTTTTTCTTCAGTATGACGGTGTTCAGTGTACAGTGTGGTTATGATTTAAATCGTTGAGCGGCAGCCTATTAATTATATTATATTATAACCGCACTAGAAATCGAAGTGTCAAAATCACCATCATACCGAAGGAAGGAAGAAAAAATAATAATAAATAAAACCAGGGAGTCTGGAACACTGACGCTAGCCATTACCTTGATGTGTTTCGACTTATGAGCACCTTACAAGTAACGTGTATCGATGTCTGTCACCGATCGCGTAGCGTGAGTACAACACGTTACTCATAGGTTAGAAATAAGTTTCGGGTACGCTAAACATTATCTCGACGTGTTTCGACTTATGAGTAACTTACAAGTAACGTGTGTCAACGATCGCGTGACGTGCCTACAACTTATGGCCAGCGTTATGCGGAACGTGTGAGTCATACGCTGGCATAAGTCTTAAAATTTCAAGCATGGAAAATTTGAGGACAACCGAAAAGTACAACGTTTAAAGCCAGCGTACAACGACGTATGGCAGTGTTTTTCAGCGTGCTCTCAATGTTATCAAAACTTACCCATAACGTATTCGACGTGTTCCAGCGTTTTAGACAAATTTTCCAAAAATCGGCATAAGCTGGCTAAAACGTCAAGGTGTGACTCTGGGCCTTTAGGAAGACTCGCAGGAGGGGAACTCATAGCCAAAGGTAAATGTGGGGGCCAGGGTTTGAACCGCCTACCTCCAAGACTCAGAGCGGATGGTCTAGGCCCGAGAACAAGGTGCATTTATGCTTAATTTACAAAAACAATTATCATAAGAGTTAAAGGTCAAGGTTAAATGGCGGTCTCAAAAAGATAACACATTTTTTGTCATTGCTATAATTATGCCAATGCAGAATCTCAAAAACTGCTTGGCCTTCCAAGATGTTCCTACATCATAATAGTGTACCTGCACTGAAGATGTGCACCTGATATTTGATTCGTGTCCTTAACCTACTTTTTTTTTCGGATTGTGACCTAATTAACAAAAAACACCTTTTCTATTCCAACTGCAATAATTTTCCTCCTATTTTCTCATGTTGTTGAGTTTTATGGATAGAATGTGGATGGGGACACATTTTCTAAATTTACACTCTATCCCCTAATGTTGAAGGTCAAGGTCATATGGTGTTGTGAAAAAAAAATGCCATCATTGGATCATGGGTACCGGGGGAGGCTTACCCTTGGTGATCGCTTTGTGATCCCAGATATCTAGTTACGATACCTCTACCACTGAAGGTAGATGCAGATTATGTTTTCATGTCATCTGTCTGTCTGTCTGTCCGTCTGTCTGTGAGCAGGATATCTCAAAACGTTATGGACGGATTCAGACGAGATTTGCTGAATAGGTTGGGTGTGCGACAAGGACCAATTTAATAGATTTTGGTAAAGATGTGTATCGGATCCAGATACTGGAATTTTAAAGTCAGCCTTCACCATTGAGAGATGGGGCCAAAAATGATATATAACATGATATTAAAAAAATTGTGGATGGATAATGATAAAACTTGGTGGATGAGTTGGGTAGTTGTCATGAACAAGCCGATTAGATTTTGGTTCAGGTCTGGACGCAGATCTAGTCTATCAGTGGGATAGAAAACAAACTGTTGAGCTTGGTGTTGGTATGCGCTCTACTGAATTCCGTTCGAGTTTTTAGTCCCCTACCTGTTTCACTGGAAGGGACTATAGGTTTGCTTTCCATCCATCCATCTGTCCCTCTGTCCGTCCCACCTGTGGTTTTTCAGACTTTTTTTCCCCATACCCTATAACATATTCAACTGAAACTTGGTACATGGCTTTATTAAGATAAGTTACAGAACAAGTTCGAGTTTCAGGATGTTTTGTCAATTTTCCAGTTACACCCGTTTTAGACCAAGAAAATATCACACATGGCTCAGTGTTCAGCTGCCCTGACTCCACCCTACTGCTTAACACCTATTGGCTGTAGAGCTGGCCTGATTCCACCCCAATAAAATCATGCGCCACCATTGCATGAAGCAGTGAAGATCGGCAGGCCTCAGGCCTTCAGCCTGGGAGTTAGTCCATGGCCTAGTGCAAATGGATTGATACCAGGTATATAACCACAATGTATTATACAAGCACATAAGCCATATGCACGTTTTTGCGTCATGCGTATACATCAGGTCGTTTTTAATATGAAAGAGGCAAAGCCTAGAAATGAACAAAACATGTTGGGTTAGAGAGTTTCTTCCTCTTCATTTTTGTTCTGGTAATGGCTCGAGTGTGTGTTAAAGCAAACTAATATTTATCTCCAGTTTGTTATCGTAGTCGTCTTGATTGGTTTTTAGTGTCGAAAAAAGATATCAGAAAATGAAAATAGCTTTTCCTTTTATTTTGCTGAATAGATCCAAACATGGTGTGGTATAGGGTTTCTTCTTCTTTATTTTGGTTTTGGTATAAGCTCGAGCGAGCGTTAAGCCCACATTAATTTTTTTAATCTCTCGAATATTAATTGGAACCGGTAGGGGACATGTTTTGCAAAGCAATTCTTTTTTTTTTGTATACCTTGTCAATGCTCGTGTGAGAGCTAACACACAATGCATGAGACAAGAGGGGTGGGAGTGGTAAAGACAAAACAGTGGGGAACAGACACATTAGGAGATCTGTGGAAGGGAGAGGGATGGGACGGGGAACATGGGGAACAGAAGATGGACATTACAGGGACTTTCAAGAAGGAAAGCAGGGAATTTGAAGGAAGTGGGCTTGGGTGGATTATCGGGGGTAGAAAAGATCGAAGATTTGGATGGGGGATGATAAGAGGTGGTGGTGGAAAGCTGTTTTGAAAGCCTGGAGGGAAGAATGGGAAAGAATAGAGTGAGGGAGTTTATTCCAAAGGCGGGGAAAAAGAGGAATGAAAGAGTGAAGGTGAGCAGTGATTCGTGATTTTGGTAGTTTTACCAGGAGTGGGTTGTTGGCGGACCTTGAGCACCCTGAGGAAATGTGGTGGGGACAAATCACAGAGAGAGCAGGGGGCGCAAGGCTGGAGAGGAGATGGTAGAAGACAGAAAGACCACCGACCAACCTGCAGTGATTGAGTGAGAGGCCCAAAGACTCAGCCTCATTGCGGGAGATGCCGATGATCCGAAATGCCCTGGTTTCTACAGCGTGAAGCCGAGAAAGGTGGGAGGCAGGAGCACCAGCCCAGAGGGGAGAGCAGTACTCCATCAGGCTGCGGACAAAAGTTTTGTAAGTGGTCAGGAGCTCAGGAGGGCCGAGGAAGGACTTTGCACGACGGAGGATTCCCAGTCGGCGACTGGCTTTGGAGGCGAGGTTTGAAATGTGGCTTTCCCAGGAATGGTCATGGCAGATAGTGAGACCCATAAGCTTGAAAGAAAGGACTTCTTCCAGAGGATTGTTGAGAAAGTGGATGGGTGGGTTTTCTCAATGGTCCTTTCGAAGAGACATAGTGAGAGTGTGAGATTTGTCTGGATTGAAAGACATGTTCCACGTGTTGGACCAGTTTGTGATTTTATCCACATCTGCAGTGAGCGAAGAAGCTGCTGCTTGCCGGTCTGAGGGATGACCGATGGTACGGCAGAGGGTGGAGTCATCAGCAAAGAGATATAGAGGATTTTCCAGAGAGTCGGAGAGATCATTGAAAACGAGTAAAAGAACAGGGCCCAGAACGCTACCTTGAGGAACTCCAGCCTGGACAGGAAGAGGGGATGAACGGCTCGCATTTCCTGTCTGGCATTGAGGACCTCCATCCATTGTTGGGAGAGCAGAAGCAGCATATCCAGGGTAGAGTGACCAGGTCTGAAACCAAATTGATGATCGGAAATCAAGCCATTGGAGAAGAGGAAGGATTTGATTTCTGAAGCGATGATGAATTCCATAACCTTGCTGATGATTGGGAGAAGGCTGATTGGTCTGTAGTTGCAGGGATCTGTTTTTGCACCTTTTTTTGTTATTCTTGCTCTTGTTAGGGGACCAAGCATACAAATGCTTGGTCTCCTTTTGTTATCGGTATTTTATTATTATTCTTTCCTCCAAATATT
>NC_140967.1:62643774-62673774 GCF_056783735.1 Eptatretus burgeri
CATAATGCAGAAAAGGGCAGAAGATGAAAAGGGCTTGCTTGCCTGGTGCATCCCAGTACTGCAATCTAGGGCGAGGCACTGTGCAAACGGTGAGCATGCTGTGGGCAATTGGCTGAGCAATCGAAAGGTGTGGAATTGCCCTGGTGGGTATCTGACCAACGTATTGCAGCTACAGAGTTAATCTTTATCTTAAAACGTGTAGAGAAAGTGATGAGTGGTGAGAAGCATTTTAGTTCACTGATCTGTTTGGATTATAAAGTGTCCCGTGAATCGGAAATGCGGCACATGTTCAGCACAATCAGATCACAACAGACTCCAAATGGGAGAATTATGGACACGTAGCCCAAAATAGGTCGACAGAATAATGGCCAATTGCATTTAAATAATTATATTTCATACGCGGAATTTAAATTAATATACAAAGAGTCTGCATTCTCCGCTGAACTCTACCGAGTGTAACGAGAGGTCGCACGATCCTGTACGACTTGAAACAAGGAGTTCATTGCACTACCAGATTAATTATTTTTGCTACTGCTGTAAAACGCTCTTCTTGATGTTTTTACTGAGTCAAAACAACCCGATTTTTTTTTTTATCAGGTGACCAAATTTGTATGGAATAACGCTGTTATTCTCTACAAACAAGGATTGTTCGTAGAGAAAGGTGATGAATGTTTAACTGTTTCTTTCCAGAATTAGTTCAACTCATTTTAGCAGGGCTCCTTAATCCATTACAAAAAAAACCAAATTCCTGTTATATAATTTTCACTGTAGTGTGGCAGAGACAGCGTCCAGCCAGAGTAAAATGAACACCCCGATTGGAAAGAAACTGCATTTTTACAATCTGTGATCCAAACCCAATAATATTTTGTTGCAGGTCTTGATATTAATTGGCAGAGGTCCACTTTTTGTCTGACTGGTGTTCAGTTTTGTCTGACCATTGGGGAGTGCACGAGGCCTTAGGGCTTAGTTTATTTTAGGTTCCTATTGGGGGAGATTATTGCAGTGTATTGCTTCTGTTTGCTTGTTTCATCCCATCCCCTTTGCTTGTTTCAATACACTTTAAAACCACTTGGTCTTTGGGTGCATTTCAGTAGATCTGATTGCTATTGGAATTATACACGTCAATTAAAGGACAGATTGGGTTCAGGCAGATAGCGTCCAGCACGAGGATCATGCCTGTGTCCGGTGATTTCACTGGGTCGCCATTACAATAACGGGTGCAGGGCACCGATCAGTGTGACACATCGATTGACTTGGTGGTTCCATTGGAGTACGGTATCGTGGCAAACTGGCCTGTAATTTGACTCAGAACGATGAAATCAGTTGGTCATCATGACCGCTTTGATTTGAAGTTTGTCGGGATTTGGACCGGGCTTCTGGCAGACCACATGGCTGTAACAGTATAATTGCTGGGATGCACCTGCATGTTCTATATATACACAAGCTCCTCAGTGAGCCTAATACACGTTGGTAAAATAAAAGTTACAGCCAATACTGCACTTTTTCATTCACTCTGTGGTCATGGTAAACTTATCCAAAGGATAAAATTAATTAACTAATTTGATTGTTATTGCTTCGAGATGAAGCACCATTGCTGCGATTGGCTTGCTGTGATACATTTACCCAGGAGCTGTTCCATACCCAGTTTTTTTTTTTTTGTGAAATTTTAGCAGGCACTAAATTGCTTTTGAATTGGCTTCCTAACCCAGTTGGATCCTCAGTTTAAATCTGCTGGAAATAAGAACCGGCCAGGTGCTTGCCCATGTCTGATTCTGTTTCGAGCTTTGCGACTACATTTTAATCCATCTGAAAAGCGTCAAACTGTCACAACGAGGAAATGTAGTTTTCACAACAACATGTAATGCTAAGACTAAACTAAATAAATGAGGAGAATTAAACGAGTTGGATTGCTACTTAAAGAGAATTAAACGAGTTGGATATTTTGCATCCTCCGATGGTCGCATAACCTGCCACCCTCTGTCGTTTCCCTCTCCTCTCTTCTTCCCTTTAATTTCTTTTTTTTTCGATTTAGACCCACCCCATGGGAGAGGGGGGCTAAATCGAATAACAAAAATACAGCTCAACTGTAGTTACAATCGCCTTGTTTATTCTTATATTAACACTGCTTCTCAGCAAATATGATCTGCCTTTTCGAGAAGAAAAATAATTATATCTTAACATGAGCGACAGAGACAGAGACAGACAGACAATTGAATAATACAATAGGTTTTTTGAAACATTTGCTGGAAAAAGGGTCAAGAGGGAAGATGATGATTACAAAGAAGGCAAACCAAATTACAATGATAGAGGTTTGATGTTTGGAAAGAGACTGGAGGGGACAGACAGAAAGACTCATATGTTAAGATCAAAGCTAAGATGAGCATGGCTGGAGATGAGTTGGTAAATGAGACGAACTGGTCAACAGTTTGCCAAGACTGTAAAACTGCCATTTATTTACTTTCCTGTGCTGTTTCTCCTGATAATTTGTTTGTTTTATGAGCCAATTCGATTTCGTGTTTTTTTTTTTTTTTACATATTGTACAGCAGCAGTAACTTTCCTGCCTGGCAGGATAGCCACGAGATAGTGTGCTCGACTTTGAGCTATCTAGTCTGGGTTCCATTCATAATCGAACTAGAACCTGTCCACATGTAGGACGTTGCATTAATGAGTGTTCCATCCTTTTGAGAGATGCTAAGCCAAGTATCCTGTCTGCTATTATTTCCTGGTGGATAGAAAATATCCCAAAGCACATTTCAAAAAGGGTAGGGTAATGTTATTGTCTGCTGGTACCATGACCAAATTTCTGGCCTAACCTTGAACACACTGCGAAGGAGTGAAGATATGTCCAAGGTTGTTTCCTGAACCACAGAAACTTTCACCACTTATTGTGGATACCCAACTACACTCTCCAAAGGAGTATGGTCATGCAAGTCATCTTCCAAAACCATCAATGACCATATTTTTTGCAGAGGTTGAGACTCATGGAAGATCTGGATGAAAGGGTGTGAAAGGTCGATGCATCAACAATGGCTCAAAGGTGAACATTGAAAGGTATTACACAGATTGACCAATCAGTGTGAGTTTGAGACAAAATGATAGAAAGAGTAAAAAAAGCTCACTGTAGGTATATAGGGACAATATAAAATGACAATGAGACCTGCCATCATCTTTTGTATGCAGCACAAGGCTGTGGGGTAGCATTATTGACCGAGTGTGGGGGTGTGTCACACTGCTGCTGATGCAATGCCCTCTGCTGGTTAGGGCAGGGATTTGGAATTTGGTTCAGGTGGTGGTGATGGCTCGCACACTCTTCACGAAGGACACCGTGGGATATTTTACATCCAACAATGAATGCTGGCAGACAGGAAGACAGGACGCCCAGTTTAACGTCTATCCGAGGGACGACACACACATTGACAAATCACCCTGCCTGCGAAACACCGGGATGACTGTTTACAGCTGAGAAGCGAGGGTAAATATCTTTGGGCCATCCTGCCAACCTAGCTGCCATCTTGAAGGGCTCTAAAGAAAAGTGAAAATACGGACTAACTCAGGAAGGTGCTTCCATATACAGTACAGGAGACATGACAGAAGTAAATAGACACCATGATTTTAAAATTATTTATTTATTTATTTAACATTTGAAATACATTTGATCCATTTTAATACATACACTAGTATGTTGTAGACTTGCCATTTGTAGCTTTCAATGCTTTTACTCTTTCAGGCAAAGAACTAACGAGTTCCGAATTTTTCTCTTGTGGGATTTCTGCCCAGGCTTCATGTAAAAGGTTAAGCAATTCTGCCCATGATGTTGGTTTCCTGAACTTTTAGTTGGTGTTGGTTTCCGCACAGCTCGATCCAATATGGCCCAGAGGTGTTCAATGGGATTCATCTCAAGAGACTGACTTGGCCATGGAAGTTGCTTGATCCCATTTCTGTCCTGCCATTCTTTGGTCTTTTTTTGTAGTGTGGCATGCAGTTCCATCTTCCATGAACAGAGTGTTGCTTTTGACCATCTGAGCAGTGAAGACAGGGAGACGTCCATCCTCAAGGATAGAAATGTATATCGTAGAGTTGATGTTTCCAACACACTCTACAAGCTCTGACTGACCAGACTCCAGATTGCTCCCCACACCATCTCTGAAAAACCACCGTGTTTCACAGTTTGCTGCAATCGGTTCAAAGAGAACTCTTGACTGGGAAGTCTCCAGACCCATGTGTCCACTGTCAGAAGATTTAGCAAATTGGGAATCATCTGAAAAAATGAGTTTGTCAAAACTCCAAGGGTCTGTTGGCCATCTCATCAGCTCACTTCTTTCTCCTTTGAATGTTGGCTGGTCTAAGAAGAGGTTTTCTCCTCGCTGCTCTCCCATAGTAGCCCAGTTGATGAAGGTACCGTACGGCAGTTATTGAGCTAACTTGGATCTCCTCTGCAACATCTGCTGCCTTGCAATGGGGAGTTTTCTCAATGGACCGCTTGACAGCTCGAAGACACCTTTCTGAGGGCCCAGATCGACCAGAAAGGGAAGCTGTGGTTTCCTTGCCTTCGATGGTGAATTGCACAATTACCTGATTGACCCTAGAAAGTGGAATGACAAGGTTCTGAGCTAGTAGGGCAGATAACAGCAATTTTTGAGGGGAATCGTGCAAATGATGATACAAGCATCAAATTTGGCACATTTGTTCTCCAGGGGATTCTAATCAAATCTGCCTGATTGGCCATTTGAAAATCCAAATTTTGAAAAATTTGAAGAAAAAAAAAAAACTTCAAAAAAGTCAAGTTCACGAATCAATGTTGGATGCTGGCTGAGATTGGTGAATGTTTCAAAAACATCATCAAAGAGTTTCCAAGTCTGCCATACAGTTTTCTTTCCTTTACCATGGAAGGCAGACACGACGTCACATCCAGTGAACACATGGACGTATGGGATCCCTCTAGCTTTCTCAGGTCCTATTGCAGAAACTACCTCATGGACTGGAATCCATCGTGCCTTGGCTCCTTGGCCAAAGGCAATCCACATGTTCTCAAGACCTAGTTCCTGTAAGGATGGCAGTACAGATATTGCTATGACTAGTACGTCCGTGTCATTAGCCTTAATGATAATGGACTTGCTACCATCCGTCGTTTCATCGCTGGCGTGTACAAATATTCGAGTGTCAGCTTCTTCATGACAACATGGAGACAGAATCCAGTGACTTCCTTGTGTTGCTAATGTCATCTTCTCCTTTTGTGACAATGACTGTGCTTGTCATCTGTGCTTCACACATCTTTTCCGCAAGGAAGTGAAACAGCTCAGTCTTGTTGCTGTCATCTCGAAGAAAGCTTATCCAGTTACTTGGGGTCTTACTGGTTCCTGTCACTCTTCTTCTGATTCCTTGCCTCCTTTTCGACCTTGCCTCGGACTTCAGACTTGACTTCTTGTACACATCAAACACTACGTCCACCCTCTCGTACCTGGCACCATATGATTCCACCTTTGGGATGATGTCTTCTTTAGCATGGTCATCAAATATCTTTGAAGTGCGTGGAGGTAGGGCATTGATAAGTGCTGAGCCATCAATGATGACTGCATCTCCCCTTGGTTCTCTGTCTGCGATGTTCACTTGCGCTTCAAGAATTTCAGCCAGCTGTGACTTCAAATTTTTTTGGTTTTTTTTTTTTTTTTTCAAATTTTTCAAAATTTGGATTTTCAAATGTCCAATCGGGCAGATTTGATCAGAAAGCCCTGCAGAACAGAAATGCAAAATTTGATGCTTGTATCACAATTTGCACGATTTTTCTATTATCTACTACACGAAGCTATCTGATGCTGGCTGACTCCACCTTCCGATTGGCCAACAATTCGTCCTCTTTGAAAATCGGAAAGTTTGTGTGCTCCCTGGGTTCGAGGAATCGTTAATTGTCATACAAGACCCAGGAACTCGTTTCTGCAAATAAATAGTCGAATATTAGTAAAACAAAAAACAATCACCGAGTAAAACTTGCTTTACACAGATGAAATTAATAAATTTAAGGCGTCTATTTACTTCTGTCAGGTTTCTGTACAAAACTTGATTGAACAAAGGAGTATGGCTGAACATAACATTTGTAGTTCGTGGTGATAGCAAATAAATAGCGACTGTAGGAACAAGTGGGTAACTTGATACACTCAGGAACAGAAGGCAGAGGGGAAAGCGGGAAAAAGTTGAAAAGAGAGACAAGAGAGACAAGAGAGACAAGAGAGACAAGAGAGACAAGAGAGACAAGAGAGACAAGAGAGACAAGAGAGACAAGAGAGACAAGAGAGACAAGAGAGACAAGAGAGACAAGAGAGAGACAAGAGAGAGACAAGAGAGACAAGAGAGAGACAAGAGAGAGACAAGAGAGACAAGAGAGAGACAAGAGAGACAAGAGAGAGACAAGAGAGACAAGGAGAGAGAGAGAGAGAGAGAGAGAGAGAGAGAGAGAGAGAGAGAGAGAGAGAGAGAGAGAGAGAGAGAGAGAGAGAGAGAGAGAGAGAGAGTCACGAAAGCCGAAAGAATAAAACAACAAAAAAAAAATCCGTCAAATTTGCGTACGTATTAAATAGACGTCCACGGGGCGCGCGCTCGCTGACGGTTGGGCGCGCATGCGCAGACGCGGGTTTTGTCCAATCGAGCCGTTCAGCTTGCCCATCGGATGCTCATTAACACCCAGACCCGGTTGAAGGCCGTTGAAGTCCCGGCAGATGTTTCTCAGAGTGATCTTGATTCTGATGTTCTTCACCCACCAAGGTCGGGGTCTAGCTGACTGATCGTGCCCCCAATTCGACATTTTATTTCAACGTACACGTCCTATTCTCCGAGTGTCTTCCTGTCGATGTATACTTTGATGTAAACCTCCACAACATCCTCTCAAACTTACCTTGTTCCCTTACCTTTTTCAGCCTTACAACCGGTGGATGTTAAAGCTCCCACACGGTCTTTCGAAGAAGAGTCGAGGAGTTGTTACCGACACTCTGGGACAAATTTCAAATTCCTGCCCCAACTAATACCCCTGGCCCTGGGAAAGCAATGTCAAACCACCCAGTCTAAATCTCGACCCATGAAGCCACTTCAGTTCTGTAATCACGAACACCTGAAAAGGATATCCTGTATGTGATTCACCCGTTTATAAATGTGATAGGTCGTCCTCTGCTGGTCTTACGAAGAACAGCAATGTCGTGAAAAGGATGTGAGGCAGGCAGGGTACCATTACATATAGTAAAAGTTATTAAGTGGAAAAATGAAAAAGATTAAAATATTACCATTTAGGATCAAACTAATTACCTTAGATATTACACGGTTCGTACGGGTCCTTAAAACCCATAAAAGTCCAACATTTCTGAGTTGTACAATTTAAGTACTTAAATGTCCTTAAATTTCAGGAAAATGTTCAAAAGTCAATAAAAGTCAATAAAAATCAGATTTTCCTGTTATTTGGTGAAGGGTGTTTCATTTTCCTCACACTAGTATTCTAAACAAGGACAAATGTGTCCAAGAGCCACGTCCTCAAGGTTTTGTCTTCACCAGAAGAAGAAGAAGAAGAAGAAGAAGAAGAAGAAGAAGAAGAAGAAGAAGAAGAAGAAGAAGAAGAAGAAGAAGAAAAAACAACAACAACTTGCGATATATCGTCACGTGCCTTGACGGAGCCAATAGCGAGAGCCGTCATGGACGATCGTAAAGATACCTCTGCCAGGCGCGATGATTTTACTGATGTAACTGGGTGTAAAGACTTCCCATTGAAATTTTGTAAGCACAGGTGGGTTGAGAATGGTCCTGTCTGCAGCAGAGTTATTCTATTGTGGCCTCACCTGAAGTTATTTGTTGAGGCATGTGAAAGCAAGAAGAAGCCGAAACCAACCAGCAACTCTTACAAAACTCTGCGTGGTGCAATGAATGATAAGCTATCTGTCGCAAAACTGTCTTTTTTCAGGTCAGTAGTCAGTGCAGTTGAACCATTTTTAGCCTTGTACCAAACAGACAAGCCAATGGGTCCCTTTCTTGTTCATGATATTGAGAGACTTGTCAGAAATTTGTTAGAGAGGTGTGTTATGCCAGTTGCATTACAAAATACTTCTACTGCAAATGACTTGTTAAAGCTGGATCTTTAAAAGGAAAGGGTATAAAACAAAAAGATTGAAGTTTGTTTCAAGGCTGAAAGTGAACTGAAGTCCCTCCTGAGAACCAAGGCCATCAGTGAACACCAGGTGTTTCAGTTCAAAGAAGAATGTAGGCTATTTGTGGTGAAATGTGTCAACAAAATCTTTGAAAGGTCTCCTCTTAAGTATAGTTTAGCCAGAAATATCTCTGGATCCCAGGTTGATGGTGACTGATCAAGAACACTCAAAGTCCAAATTCAAATGCCTGTTGGAAAATTTGGTGACTCTGAACAGAGTTGATGGTGATAATGTAGATATGTTGGTTTCTGAGTTACAAATAATTACTGCAGGATGTAGCAGGGTGTGAACTGAAGTCTAGGTTCAAAGACTTCAAGGTTGAAGATGACACGGTAGATGTGTTACTCTATGAATGTGTGGGTAAAAACAAGAAGTTTGAGAAGTTGTGGGGGGTAGTTCGTAAAGTGTTGCTGGTTTCCCATGGTCAGGCGTCTGTTGAGAGGGGTTTTTCCCTCAACAGACAGATAGAGAAGGACAACCTGGGTGAAGGCATGCTTGTGGCACTGAGGCAGATTATTGATTATTTTGTACTGGTAGGTGGAATGCTCAAAGTTGAAATCACAAAGGAACTGCTGTCCTCAGCCTCCAGTTCTCAACATAAATACCATCAATATCTTGAAGAAGAGAAAAGAAAGAAAGGGCAAGAAGCCATCCAAAGAAAACGAAAAATGGTTGAAGATGAAGTGGATGGTTTGAAAAAGAGAAAGGTGTTGGAAACTGACATAGAAGGTCTGACCACATTGTCAGAAAAATATGCAGACGAGGCTGAGGCAAAATGTGGCAAAACTCGCCACAGTCTTCTGGTAAAATCAAATGCTCTCAAGCACTCTGCCAAGCAAAAACGGGGGGAACTCAAAGTTCCAGAAAGAGAAATTGAGGAGAAAGCTAAATCCTTGCCTGCTATGTCCTAATTGGATATTACAATGACATGTAGCTAACAAAATGTACTGTTCTGTAGTGTAGAAGCAGTCAGGAGCTGCTGCAACTTTGCAGGTGGCAGCACCTACAATAACATTTTAACATAACAACACATTCACATTGAGAGTGCTGCCATCTGGAAACTTGTGACTTCTCCTGGCTGATTCTACAGTAACTGTGAAGTGAATTTGACAATTGGCTGTGTGGCGCGTTGTGCCTTGTCGACTGAATAAGCTCCTGCTGTGTTCTGTATGTTCATTATTAAAATAGACTTTTTGTAAACTTACTATCCTTGTTAATTTCTAGGTGACTCACCTCAATTTACCCCTGGAATTTCTAGGATGTGGTCCTTAAAAAGGGGTTATTTTAGCCCTTAAAAGTCCTTAAAAAGTCCTTAAAAAAGATCTCAAAATAAGTGGGAACCCTGTATTACCTTTCAGTATGAAACTAATAACCTTACTGTAAATATTACCTTTCAGGATCAAATTAATAACCTTACCTTAGATATTACCTTTCAGGATCAAACTAATAACCTTACTGTAAATATTACCTTTGAGGATCAAACAAATAACCTTACTGTAAATATTACCTTTTAGGATCAAACTAATCACATTACCTTAGATATTACCTTTTAGGATCAAACTCATAACATTGTCTTTGATATTACCTTTCAGGATCAAACTAATAACCTTACTGTAAATATTACCTTTTCGGATCAAACTAATCACATTACCTTTGGTATTACCTTTCAGGATCAATCTAATAACCTCACTGTAAATATTACCTTTTAGGATCAAACTAATAACCTTACTGTAAATATTACCTTTTAGGATCAAACTAATAACATTACCTTCGATATTACCTTTTAAGATCAAACTAATAACATGACCTTAGATATTACCTTTTAGCATCAAACTAATAACATTACCGTAGATATTACCTTTTAGGATCAAACTAATAACATTACCTTAGATATTACCTTTAAGGATCAAACTAATAACATTACTGTAGATATTACCTTTTAGGATCAAACTAATAACATTACTGTAGATATTACCTTTTAGGATCAAACTAATAACATTACCTTAGATATTACCTTTAAGGATCAAACTAATAACATTACTGTAGATATTACCTTTTAGGATCAAACTAATAACATTACCTTAGATATTACCTTTTAGGATCAAACTAATAACATTACCTTAGATATTACTTTTTAGGATCAAACTAATAAGATTACCTGAGAAATAACCTTTTAGGAACAAGCTAATAACATTACCTATGATATTACCATTTCGGATAAAACTCATAACATTGTCTTTGATATTACCTTTCAGGATCAAACTAATAACCTTACTGTAAATATTACATTTTAGGATCAAACTAATAACATTACCTTAGATATTACCTTTTAGGATCAATCTCATAACATTGTCTTTGATACTACATTTCAGGATCAAACTAATAACCTTACTGTAAATATTACCTTTTCAGATCAAACTAATCACATTGCCTATGGTATTACCTTTTCAGATGAAGCCAATAACATTACCTTAGATATTGCCTTTTAGGATAAAACTCATAAGATTGCCTTTGATGTTACTTTTTAGGATCAAACTAATAAGATTATCTTAGAAATAACCTTTTAGGAACAAGCTAGTAACATTACCTATGATATTACCATTTAGGATAAAACTAATCACCTTGCTGTAGATATTACCTTTTCGGATCAAACTAATAACATTACCTTCAATGTTAGCTTTTAGGATTAAACTAATCACCTTACTGTAGATATTACCTTTTACGATAAAACTAATAACATTGCCTTTGATATTCTCTTTTAGGATCAAAGTAATCACCTTACTGTAGATATTATCTTTTAGGATAAAACTAATAACATTACCTTAAATATTATCTTTTAGGATCAAACTCATAACATTGTCTTTGATATTACCTTTCAGGATCAAACTAATAACCTTACTGTAAATATTACCTTTTCGGATCAAACTAATCACATTGCCGATGGTATTACCTTTTCGGATTAAGCTAATAACATTACCTTAGATATTACCTTTTAGGATAAAACTAATAACATTACCTTCAATATTATCTTTTCGGATCAAACTAATCACCTTACTGTAGATATTACCTTTTAGGATAAAACTAATAACATTACCTTCAATATTATCTTTTAGGATCAAACCAATAACATTTCCTGAGATATTATCTTTTGGGATAAAACTAATAAAATTACCTGAGATAATACGTTTTTTCATCAAACCAATAACATTACCTGAACACGAAATCAATGAGCCTGTTTTGAGTTTCGAAGTATTTTTCTCAGTTTTACAGGTGCACCTTTTGTAATGTTTGTTTAACAGGGCAAGAGGAGGAGAATGATCGAGGGAATGACATCATGCATGTGAAGGAAGATGGTGCTGCTGGGAATGAAACTCATTCTCCAATGAACATGTTCAGAAAGTTCCTGAAACCAACTCGTTTCCTGGACATCTTTGCCACCTCCTGTATGGACCATTTCAGACCCCTCTTTGCATATCCTTTTCACAAACCTTTCCATTATGTCTTTGTTCTGTTTCCTTGCTCTTCCACAAGCCTTGACTTGGTACACAAAGCAAATGGATGACAAAAGGATTTCTCCCTTTTTTTCCAAAGCAACTTACTTTCCCCATCTCCCTGTGTCCCTCGTCATGACAATCCTTACACCAACGCACCTGTGCAACAAGCGATCCTTAACCCGGGATCGCAACATGACAATGATGGACCAAATGGTCTCATTTCCTTGCTTGAGGTCGTATCGGATCATGCAATGACTACTTACACTCAGTGTAGTCCCATGGAAACTGTGGAGTCTGTATATTAACTTCAACACTGAATATGAAATATAAATAAATATATGGGAAACGAGGCTTTCAAATATATATTTACACTAATAAATGTCAGTGTGTGTGTGTGTGTGTGTGTGTGTGTGTGTGTGTGTGTGTGTGTGTGTGTGTGTGTGTGTGTGTCAGTGTGTCTCCACCATAACTCCAAAATCATAAAACCGAGCAGCCTGAAACTTTGCATGCATACTAAGAAAACTCCAAGGAAGTGCAAGAGTGAAAATTATCTGTTTGAGTTAATTAAAACACTCCTTTTGAAGATAATTAACGTCCATATTTAATTATATCCTTTATCAGGCCCATCCTCGATCACCACTCTCGACAAGGACTTAAGGCGTATCTTGTGTAACCTTGCTGGGGTCTGAAGCCACGTAATGCCTGATCCATGAGAACATATCGGTCCCATTACATTGTTGAAATATCATGCAATACAGTACTATATCGTTTTTGGCCCGATCTCTCAATGGTGAAGAATCACTTTAAAATTAAATAATTCTCGTATCCAGATCCGGATTCGGATCTTCACCAAAATCGAATGAATTAATCTTTGTCACACACCCAACGTGTCCACCAAGTTTCATCCGGATCCGTCCAAAGTTTTTTGAGATATCCTGCACACAAACAAACAGACACATAAACAAATAGACACACAAACAAACAAACAGACAGAAAGTGGTGAAAACACAACCTCCTTCACCTTTGTTGGCGGAGGTAATTAAACGTTCCGTTTTTAAAAGTTTCTTCAAACGTTTCGTGCATTGAGTGCTAAAGCCACGAGGTGTGTTCTTCAACATTTAATTGTGATACCGTGGTTCTCCACTGGAGGTAGGAAGGCAAAATAAATTATATGATCACAATGAAAAAACAAATCTTTTCAGTTCTGATCTAAGGAATCACCACATCACGGCAGGGAAGCCGAGAGGTACGCATGCTCACTCTGTGTCGCCTGGATTTTAATCCCAGCCCAGGTCTAAACTGTCCTCCCGGTGTTTCACAGGCTGGCTGATTCATCATTGTGTGTGTTGTATCTCTGATGGACGATAAATTGGGCATCACATCTGCCAGAATCCCTCACCCCTTCTCTCCCACCATCCCTCTTTTTGACCCCCCCTCTCACTCTCTCCAACCCCTCCCCTCTCCCCCCTCGATCTCTCTCCCAAACCTCTCCCTGGTCCCCCATGTTTCCCCCTATTGAGGGGACTGTAGCATGTACGAATTCGATTCGGAGCCGACCGGTGGGGTGCAAAGGTCGTTGCATGTACGAGCTGTTGGTTTTGAATGCTCCCGCCCCAGATCTCAAAGTGTGTGTGTGTGTGTGTGTGTGTGTGTGTGTGTGTGTGTGTGTGTGTGTGTGTGTGTGTGTGTGTGTGTGTGTGTGTGTGTGTGGTTGATTGGGATCTATGAATGCGGGTTTCAGAATGTGCAATGGAGTCGTCTCCCAGGGCAGGCTCAAAGTATCCACCTTCATTTCGGTAAGGGGTCACGATTCATGGACCAAGCTGTGAAGTTTTCTGTTTTCAAAGTTTTGTGCCGAGGGCTCTCTTCAGGATAGTCGCTGAGCCCCAGACAGCTTCCCACTGTGGTTTGTTTGTTATAATATTCCCAGGGATGGTTTTTAGCTCACCTGTGAAGTAGTTCCATGTAGCTTATGGGATCGCGTGTCATCTGTCCGTCCGTCTGTCCGTCCACAAATACTTTCAACATCTCAGAAACTAAACATGCAATTTCAATGAAATTTGACCACAACCTTCATCATCCGTGATGGCATTAAAAAAACCAAACACAGGTTCTGAAGGGGTCTACAGAGGGAGTTTACGGGGGAGGGTGTGTTGCCCCCCCCCAAGAGGTATTTGCTTTCTTCTCAAACGATACAATTCCGACGAAACTTCACGACAACCTTCTTCACCCATGACGTACCAAAGTTTGTTCATGACCAGAAAAATTTCCAAAACTTTATTTTCCAAGACTACCCATACAATTCCGATGAAACTTGACGACCACCTTCACCACCCGTAATGTACTAAAGTTTGTTAGGGTTCGTGTATAGCAACTTTTGGTGAGGTGTCGCTCTCCCCACCTTTCCCTCTTCCTCACCCCCTTCTAGCTCCCTCCCTCCTCTCTCCCTCCGTAACCTCTCCCTGCAACCCCTCCATCCTCTCTCTACCCCTCCTCTACCCTTCCCTCCCTTCTCCCTCCTTCCAACCTCTCTCCCTCCCCTCTGTGCTCTCTTCCTCTCTCCCTCCCATTTTTAATACCCCCATCAGCAAAGCCATGGGTTGTATTTGCTAGTATGTGTATACATTATATATATATATATATATATATATATATATATATATATATATATATATATATATATATATATATATATATACATACATATACACACCAGCGAGAAGGGGTGGCGGGGATGGACAGCTGCTGGACAGCCGGTTCGTGAAGGACTTGGAAAAAAATGGTGACACTACAAATGCCGCATCTGCGAATGTCACAGGTGGAACCCCTCGCATAATTTCCTCATTCTGCTTTGAACTCAATATCTCTGTATGTTTCTTCCAAAAAGCATCAATCCAATCACAAATTAATACTATACCGTTAATATAACAAAATACAATGTCACGAACACTCGTGAAGTAAACGAAGATAAACGTCATTCTGACGTCACATCTGGATCTGGAGCAGTTTCGTCCGCATCGAAAGTCAAAATCATATTATTGTATTGAGGTATTTATGAAACCTCACACTTACCTTAGGACATCCGCTGAGACCCTAAAATGTTCCACAGAAGGTTTGACGGGGCTAGTCCCAAAACAGAGAGTAGTTCTGGGTCGGACGGACAGACATACAGGCAGGCACTCCTGCTTTATAATAAAGATATAATGTAATATTGTTGTGGGCCGGGGTTCAGTGACGATAAACAACCACGAGGGGGAGCAGTAGGGTCGTCTCCACTGAACACCCCGGAATTTAGATCGTGACTCTCGGATAAGTCTGAAAGGTTACGGGTCCCTTAGCGGATCGTGGTCACCAATATTTCGACGGCATGGGGTAGGGTTAATTGCCTAATTTCAATATACCTAAGTACCTACGTCGTCTAACTACCAGGGAAAACCACACCCTCGATGGACCTCGGGCGGAACGGGCCATTTACCGAGCCCGATCCGGTGTAAACCGAACGGGGATTACCAAGATCCGTCTGTCCTAATGAACAATTTATGGCACGAATGGCCTTACTATTTCTCAATACGCACCGTGCTGGGTCAATGGTAGAAACGACAGGCAATGAACTGGTACATTTAACAATTGGGGGTTTATTTATAATGGGGGCAATAATCGGGAAGGGAGACACAGAGCAGAGTTACAACCGAATATCAGGAAGGCAACGTACAATGAAAAGAAAGCACTTAAACAATTCTACCGAACAGACTGGTGCCACACACACACACACCCGAAAGAAATGGACCCCGTGGGTCTTTATTCGGCCCCTCAGCCCAGAGGGAAGGCGAACTGGGGGAACAGAGCCTGGCCGGGTACCTTCCCACCTCGTGCAGTCACATCGGACTCCAACCCACCACGGTGGGACTCGAACCCACGTCCCAAAATCCATGGGCCCATGACCCTGGCTGATTGGCCACCACCACCATGAGGAGCCACCGCAAAGGGCCGCAGACCACGACCGAGACTAAGCCACCACGACAGACCAAAAGCAATAGGCCACGATGACTGCAGTACTCTGGTCCTGACAACCACTCTACTCTTTCTCTTTTGACGGGGCGAACACTTAATTTGGCTGGGGCGGAGCCGGCCCTGAGGGGATGAACCTCCTGGCTGGACGGGGCGTCTCGGGGGGTGTGTCGGGGCATCTCGGAGGCCCCCCCCCCCCCGAAGAGGCTCTGGAGTAGCTATCGGCACTCTGGCCTCCCATTGGCCAGAGCGCCTCGGCTCTGCTCGTCCTTCGCCCATTGGCTGGAGGATACACTCCATGCCCTTCCTCGGAGCGGAGCCTCGATCTGAAGCGTTGGAGGCACTGCCGACACCTTCAGCCAAAAACACGTGGGCAATGGAGTCGGTGGTTTGAAGAAGTGAAGGAGATTTGTTGTAATAAAAACTAACTATAAAGAAACTTCGCAGCACACATGTAATTCCCGTTAGACATAGGGGATGGGACCCTAATTATAAACACATACTTATCGAAATAACTGAACTGCGGGGGCTGCTGACTGTCTGTGTGCAAAAGGCTTCCAAATCTGTAACAATATGATGTAGAGATCTGGGATCAGGTGTCTGGATCTATGATATACGAGTACTGTTCACCTTACCATACACGTTCTCTTTCAGACTGTTCTCCAGAGGATCGGCAGAATCGGGTTCCATGCGATCAAGAGGATATATCAAGATCAAGTGAGGCATGCGAGGCAGTTGGTTGCTGTTTTGATGCTGGCAGCACAAGTCCACCTCATTCTTGTTTCCAAAAAACTCAACATGGTTGGTGCATGCTATTGCTGGTTAACTCTATCAGTGAAGGATGGAAGTGGAAATAAGTTCACTATTATCTGCACAAAAGAGCAGATTATACCAATTATCTTTACATGAGTATTGTCGTGATGAAATGCTGCGGTTTCTTCATTAAGATTATTGTTCATCTATTCATTGCAGATGCACAGGGCATAAATGAGGGGATTCAAATGGGTTAGAGGAGAGGAGGAACGACGATAAGACAGGAAAAAAAAATTAGGGTTGGGGTTATGTGGGGAGAGCGGTGGGGAGGTGGAAGTGAAGGGAGAAGAGGAAATGTTTGGGAGGATGTAAGGACTAAAGAGAGGGAAGACAGGGAAGGGACGGAAGTGACGTAACGTGTATAGGGCATACGTGGGGGCAAGGTGAGAGGGAGCTCGAAGATTACACCTATTTGTCTACGTCATAAATAGATGACTCCATCATTCAATTATGATTGGATCTGGACACAGACCCATAAGAATGCAGCCTGTTAATAACTAAAGTTGTTTGAACTGTTTGGTGTTCCCATCTGAGAACATTAATCGTGATTGAAATCCCATATATACCATTTCTTTAATGGCACCAATTGTTCCAACCTTCTTGCGGAATTGCTGGGGAACATTTTCAGCCCAAATCTCTCACGAACCACCTGACCAGGCCTGACATTCGACGAAAGGTGACAGGTACTTGGAATTTCTTCAAGGTAACCGCGATAAGTAGCCGACTCTTCACCACCTTGGGATCTTTCATGTCGACCAACAACCCCGATCCTTGAAGATGGGTCTTCTGACTTAACAGTTCATCGCACGGATGGTGCACACATTGATGCATCACCCTGACAATTTATAACTTGATCGAGATTTCATCCCAAGCTAGACAGCTAAAAGGCAAGTGAGCATATCCCTAAGCTATCATGCCAGCTTATAAAATCCAATATATTGTGTTGATTTGTTTATTTTCTCATGTCCTTGCAGTTCATGAAATAGTGTGTTGTTATCTCCTTATGTCCTACATGATATGAGTAGTGGCTCCTCCATGAACTGGAAGAAGGTCTCAGTTCGAATTGCATTAAATTAACTCAGCATATTAAGCATTATCCAATCAGCAGGTGAGAAAGCCAAAGAAAGCCATGTTTAATCTATGATGAACATAACATCGGGTTGACCTGCTCGTGTTCCCATCTGAACCCCTAACTCATGATGCAGGGAATCCAGGTCCAAAATAACATTTACCATAGTGCTTGACCATTGTCTCCTGAGGTCGTTGCCCTACTTGTGATACATGCACGATATGCTCATGAGCTGTAGACAATGTAAAATTTATTTACCATAAATATCACGATACATTAAACAATGAATACACCTTTCCTGCAGTGTTCACATCTACACATCAGAAAATGAAGATGTCTGCCATTATTGGAGTTGTTGTATATTTCCTCATCGTCATTCCAGGAGCTCTACGCTTCTCCTTATGCCCGTGAGTTTCACACCGAATCACATTTGGTGAAAGCCGTGTTCAAAAGTTACCTTCATTATTCTAGTACACTGTTCACATATTATTTTTCGATCGCTCACTCAGAGAATACGTTCACATAATAGAAACAACAGAGTTACACAAAAACGTTTTACATGCAGATGCTTCCATGATTGATATGTTTAAGTATTACATGAGGCTGAAAACCTGACGATAGTTTATGAAACAAGTACCAAAGGCAGAAAATAAGATGAGAAGGGTAAGGAGAGATGATCAACCTTCCAGCTCTATTCCATTTTAGAGGCACACAAGTAAAGATAAACAGATTGGAACTGATGAACAGTCAGGAAAAAAGTAAGGAAATATCAGCCTGTCAACCTTTGAGTGTTCATGAGAAGCTACAGGGAGGTGAAAAGTGTGTATTAAATGTGCTCTTTGGAAGATAACTTTATTTGTACAGGTGAATTTGCATAGCACAGGTATGGCGATGTTCTTTCTCCTTAAAAATGTGTGCAAACCCTGTTGCCAAGGTCATTTAGTGATTTATTTTTATGGATGCTGAGGATGCCAGGCTGATGAATGTTCAGATTTACAGCAGAGATATTTATAGTGAAGTGGCTTAATGATGGGATCATTACACAGTGGATAAAATGACCATTTTTTTTCACCAAAGCATTGGATAATCAGAAAGGTCTTGTATGACGTCATTATGATGTCACCATGTCTTAATTGTCTTAAAAAATTATACAATTTCAAACTTTAAATGCCATAACTCGGTTGGAAGTGACTATCTCGACGTTTTTGTGGCCAAGGATTTCAATGGTGATATCACTTTTTTTTCTTTTGAAAGAAAATACAAGATATAATGATGTCATTGTTATATCTTGTATTGTATTGGGGTAACTGGGGAGTAACTGCTGAAATCTATCTGTCCGGGTTCTTCCTGACATCTTTGTTCTTTGCTCTTTTTATATTTCTTTCTAATTATTTTTTTTCACAATTCTATTTATTCATTCTATCATTCTAATTCTAGCTTTTTCTTCTGTTTCATCACTTTTACTCTTTATTTCTCTTTCTTTATCTATCTATCTATCTATCTATCTATCTATCTATCTATCTATTGATCTATCTGGGAGAAGTGAATTCTTGCAGAAAATTTTCTGTAATCTCACTTGGCTGCACCTGAATGGGTTTCAGGGCAGTGGAGTCGCGGCTAAAACACGAATCCTATCCAGGTTCCTCCAGATGACTCCGTCTTTGCTCTTTACTTCTTCGGGTTTCTTCTTGATCTTCCGTTTCAATCCAATGTAATACCTAAGAATTACCCTGAAACTCCCCCCCCCCCCCCAAAAAAAAGAATTATTTGGTATATTGATTTCATGGGAAATTATGATGTTTTATCCTATGATTAATTTCCAATTGGTCACTGCCTTTGACACCAATACCATTTTTTTATGGAGCCCAGGCATCAAAAACCTCCATATATATCAAACAAACAGTTTCAAATGGATCCCCTCACCATCAGAGCATTTCAATTGCATCAGATGTGGCAATAAATGTGAATTGTTGCTCTCAGCCTGCCGGCTCGATGACAGAAGATGCCATTTGCATTTTTGCCCTCATCCATCCCTACCCCATTTGTAATCCCTTGCAGGCACAGGCAACTTGCTGGTGAACTGTAACTCTAACTATTGGTGCTTGTGGTCAAAAATTAAAATGTGGTATTATTTGCTTCACCACAACTAATGGAGGTTTGATAATGTCATGAGGATGCCAGGATGCTTTAATTACCATAACATCTACTTATGACATACTCTCATATGTTATAATTTATTCAAAAATTGCCAACAGTTTTTATTTAAATTCCATAACTGATTCTACAATGTGTAAATGATTGGTATTGATGGGTAATCATATGTTTTTGAGGCTAAGGAATTGAATAGCTAAATTATTGTTTCAATCACACATACACCTTTTATCAGTTCACATTTTTAAAATGTTATGAGATAGTAAACAAAGTCAGTAATGAATGGCAATTTACAAGACACAACAAATAATCAGATCATGGTATTATTTGTTTCATTGCACATTACAATGGAGGTTTAATGATGTCATAATGTCTACATAACCATAACAATACATTTCTGGCATGCTCGGATATGTAGTCATATATACATATATGTATATATATATATATATATATATATATATATATATATATATATATATATATATATATATATATATATATATATATATCTCGAAACATGTGGTCATCATTGGTTAAATATCTATCAGTATCCCGTCCTGATGAGGGCAAACAAGCCTGAAATCGAGATATGAGGCTGCATTGATGGTTAACTGATGTTGACCATGTAATCTTTGTCTGTTTGACAGAGTCGCTGGGTCGAAGCCTCTGGGTTGGAGGTGACGCTTTGGTGTAGGACTGTAGGAGATCAGGGGAGTGCTCATCACACTCCACATGTTTCGATACATATAATTTGGGTCAGGAGTTGCACAGAGTTGATTACTTTTTACTTGTTGCAGACATTCTGAACTTTATCAGCATTTTCTTGGACATTTCTGGAGCGTTCCAAATAGTTTATTTGTTTATTTGATTGAAGTTATGATGCAGTGAAGTAAATAATACCACTACTTCATTCTTTGGCCACAAGCACCAATAATTGACGAGTTATCGTATAACATCAAAATGTACCATTAAATCAATCTTGTAAATGTTTGCGTGTTCGTTTGTGTGTTTGTACATTTTCCTTTCATAGTCGAACTGCAGCACCGAGAGGCCCCAAATTTGGGATATAGGTACTTCAGAATCTGGGCAAGATTTTAAGCTACCACACCTTGGCTTTGACATCTATTTTGTGGCCACTAAGGGCCGCTATAAAGTGTATATTGGGATTTGGGGCCAGGCATTGCCACCGCCACCCTGCAGACAAAAGGTAACTACTCTGAGGTCAATAACTCCAGAGCTTTTAATATCCAATACATCCCGAAAACACCACTGGGAAAAGTTCACCCAGCTGGGCAGCGCAGGGTAGCCCCCCCCCAACCCCCCACCCTCTTCTGGGGAAACGCTGGGTAGCCCTTCCTCAGGTACCATAATTATTGTTTGTTTAAGGGGTAATTAATTATTAGACATGAGCAAATACCACCCGTCGCTTCGCTGACGGGAACACTGAGATGGGGGGGGGGATGGGGGAGAGAGGGAGGGGTGGCGGGAGAGAGATGAGGCAGGAGGGAAGAGAGAGGAGGGAGGAGGAAAGAGAGAGGAGGGAGGGGAAAAGAGAGAGGAGGGAGGGGGAAAGAGAGAGGAGGGAGGGGGAAAGAGAGAGGATGGAGGGGGAAAGAGAGAGGAGGGAGGGGGAAAGAGAGAGGAAGGAGGGGGAAGAGAGTTTGTTTTTGGGGTAATTTTTCGACACTCGCAAATACCACCCATGGCTTCGCTGAGGGGAACACTGATGTGGGGGGGGGAGGAGGGGGAGAGAGGGAGGGGTGGAGGAGAGAGGGAGGGGTGGAGGAGAGGGAGGAGGGAGGAGGAAAGAGAGAGAGGAGGGAGAGCGAGTAAGGGAGGGGGAGCAGCGAGAGGTGAGGGGAAGGGAAGGCAGACGTGTGGTGGAGCATCAATTACGAATCATACTGTCTCATCAAAATGATTCTGCATAGAATAACAGCAAAGATGGAATCAAAATAATGTCTGAAATCCATCTTCGACCAGTCATACTATAAATACAACCCAAAGACAAACACTGCCCAGACACGTCCGGAGCCAAACTCCATTCCGGACACAAACTCCCATCCTGACATGTCCAGAGACAAACTTCCATCCTGATATTTCTGGAGACAAACTCCCATCTGGACAAGTCTGGAGACAAACTGCCATCCAGAGACAAACACCGCCCGGATGATGAAACCCCATTATGAGGATGAAACCCCATAACCACCTTCCAGACACATATGGCGAAAAGGACCGTCCGGATATGTCCAGAGACAGAGACAGACAGACAGACAGACAGACAGACAGAGAGAGAGGGGGGGGGTAGGGGAGTTATCAGAGAGATTATGTTATCCATCCATTGGGACCATACTCTGTCTAGAACGTTGGTGCTGCTTAAGCAGTTTCCTTGGCTATTGGGCATAATCCTGGACGAGTCGCCACTTAGACACGGTATACCAGCAAGCTGGCACTCATTTTGCCGACCTAAGAAGGATGACAGGCAGAGTCAATCCGACCTGGTATTAATTCAACAGCCAAGCGGGATTTGAACACAGGATCCTCGGATCCCAAGTCTACCACCCTAACCATTAAGCCAACACCAGGCATGAATATGTTATGCTTTGTGAACAGCACACACACACATACATGCTTGGTCGATATCGGCAATTTTTGGGGAATCGGCAGAACCTCCATAAGATACAAGATGAAACTTTGCCACCATGGCACACATAACAGGAATGACATGTCCACACACCCGTGGAGAGTCTGTACAGATCCAAATCTACCCATATGTACCACGTCCATGTGTGCTGTATGCGTACCTCTACCTTGTGGTAACTGTTGACTGTACATCCTGATCAAGACACAAACTATTCCGCGATCAACTGACACGAATTCTACTGTACAGCTTGGTAAGTGGTTAAGCACTCAAGCAAGCACTCCAACGGAACGCCTGGCTTGGCAAGCCATTACCAATTGCCGTCGAAACAACTATGCACCCGGAAATGCCTATGCATTGTCCGAATTGGACAAATCAACAATGTTTTAGGAGTCTGAACTGCTGATACTTTCAAATCTGGAGCTTACATTTTATATTTCTACTTAGTTTGAGATTATCTCAGTTATTCATATGCGCAAATGAAATAAAGCCACGAACGCTGGCATCTCCAGGCGTTTATAAGCACTGCAATATACCCAGCGATTCGTAGCTGGGTTATTCCGTGCCAACTCGCCTAAATTTCAAAAACCTCCCCAGGTCATCTCCTCAGATTTTGCTGGAAAAATTCTTAAATGTAGATCTATATGGCTCTACCCACCATGCAAAAGATTAGCTTTCAATTCCTCATAGTTTAAAAATATCTATCTCTAGAGACCTTTGAAATTTGGCCCTAAAAATGCCAAATGTGAAAAACGTGGTTTTTTTCAACTTCAGGGGCTTATCATTTTATAATGGACTCCTCAAGAAAGTTAATATTGAAAATATTTACGAATTGGCATCCAAATTTTTCAATTATGGCATCAGATAGCCTCTGGGATGCATATTTCTCACTCTATAGGAAGCTAAAAATTGCTTTTGGGCAAAAACGAGCTAAAATAAGGTGAAACTATAGTAGCCCTCCTGAAAATATGGAACAACTTAGAATTTTTTTCTCATAACATAGTTATTATAGGGTCATTATCTATCCATAGATACATTTTTGTTGGGATAATACAGTTAGGTGATGAATTATAAAAGTTTTACCATAAGCCCTTGCCTCCGAGGTCTCTAAAATGGACCAATTTTGTACCCTGGTTTGACCATGTGGCCAGGGGTTTAGGATCTTAATTTTTTTGCTTAAGATTGCCTCATATAAGATGTGTCTGCTGACCGAATAGTTTTATCTAACGCCTACGGCTTCATATTGAAATAAATTTTTATTTACATGCACGTTTTTTATAATTATTCACTTTTTTCATATTCATGAGCTTATAAATCTGAAACTGAACACTCTAGCAAAGTGATACTGCAGATATTTATAAACTGGCATATTAAATTTAAGGATCTGTTATCAGAATGCCTGATAAATACATATTTTTCTATCTGTAGGAAGTTGAAAATGCCACTTTGACCAAAAATGGTGAATATGCAGGGGGCATTAACTGAGGTTATGTAACAACTTACATTATTCTTCACATAAATTAATAATTATAAGTACATTTTTTATTCAAAAATAAATTATTGTAATGATAATCCAAACATATGCTTGGGTTTTAATTTAAAAAACATGTCCTACAGTTCTCTATTTGAAGTCATTAGTTATGACATGCACCACTAGATGGAGTAATGGTCTGTCACAACACTAGGGGCAGCACAGTCAACCTGTCTGTCTATTTGTCTGTTTGGAGAACAAAGGAGAGGAGGAAGCAAAGGAAATGGATGAAGAAAAACCTGGGCCCAGTGGCACAAGTTTGACAAGTAGATGCACTG
The DNA here is from genome assembly GCF_056783735.1 of Eptatretus burgeri. Classification (NCBI taxonomy): domain Eukaryota; kingdom Metazoa; phylum Chordata; class Myxini; order Myxiniformes; family Myxinidae; genus Eptatretus; species Eptatretus burgeri. The sequence goes on from NC_140967.1 coordinate 62,667,944, forward strand.
TTGCAACCAAATTAGACCAGGAGTGTCACAAGACCTATTATACAAGGAAGGTTGGGCTAAAACAAGTTGCTGCTTTGGAGAAGAAGTCACAAGAATTGATTTCTTGGAGATCAGGAATTACTTTCAGTTCAGAAGACAGTATTTGCCTACATCATGAGATGATGTCATAAAAGATGAAAGGTCATTAAAGAGTTTTCTAAGGTATAAAAATTACTAATATTCATTGTCTCTGTATTCATTGTCTCTGTAAATAAAAAAGCTGCTACTCAACTAATCAAATTTGTTCTAATTTATAATTTGCAATCACTTACGAAAGTAATCATTGGCATGTATTTATGAATAAATAACATCCTCATCACTCGTGTCTAATAAGAAGCATAATTTAGCCTCATGCGCACGCCTGCAAGTTCACCTTGTTTTGTACCAAGTGGGCCAAATTGCCATATTTGGCTTCCTAAAACTAGTAGTATGTGCTTTCTAGAGACATTCTGATGCCACAATCTGAAATTTTGTATACCAGTTTATAAAATTCTGCAGTAACTGTTTCCTGGATAGTTCCATTTAAGATTTATAAACTTCTGAATATGAAAAAAGTGAATAATTATAAAAAAAAAACGTGCATGTAAATAAAAATTTATGTTACTATGAAGCCATGGGCGTTAGATAAAATTATTTGGTCAGTAGACACATCTTATATGAGGCAATCTTCAGAAAAAAAAATGAAGATCCTAAACCCCTGGCCACATGGTCAAACCAGGGTACAAATTTGGTCCATTTTAGAGCCCTTGGAGGCAAGGGCTTATGTTAAAACTTTTATAATTCATCACCTAACTGTATTATCCCAGCAAAAATGTATCTATGGATAGATAATGACCCTATAATCACTGTGTTATGAGGAAAAAATTCGAAGTTGTTCCATATTTTCAGGAGAGCTCCTATAGTTTCACCTTATTTTAGCTCGTTTTGGCCAAAAAGCCATTTTTAGCTTCCTATAGAGTGAGAAATATGCATCCTAGAAGCTACCTGATGCCATAATTGAAAAATTTGGATGCCAATTAGTAAATATTTGCAATATTAGCATTCTAGAGGAGTCGATTATAAAATTATAAGCCCCTGAAGTTGGAAAAAGATGCGTTTTTCACATTTGGCATTTTTAGGGCCAAATTTCAAAGGTCTCTAGAGATAGATATTTTTTAACTATGAGGAATTGAAAGCTAATCTTTTGCATGGTGGGTAGAGCCATATAGATCTACATTTAAGAATTTTTCCAGCAAAATCTGAGGAGGTGACCTGGGGACCCTTAGGTAAGTTGGCACGGAATGACCCAGCTATGATGAACAGGAATATACAGGCATATACAATATACCCAGCGATTCGTAGCTATGATGAACAGGCATATACAAGCATATACAATATACCCAGCAATTCGTCGCTGTGAAAATATGAGTGAGGGGAGTGAAAAAAAAAACTTTATCGTTAAGAACTCGTGGCCTGTTCCAAGTCAAAGCATGGTTGAGCAGGCCAAAAAACATGGTAGCTTCAAACCCCAGCGAGGTTACTCAGGAAACGCCTGAAGACGCCAGACAGCGAAGTGGCTGAGGATTGCCTGATGAAGGATATAATGAAATAATGCCATTAATTATCTTCAAAGGCAGTGTTTTAATTAACTCAAACACCCAATTTTCACTCTTGCACTTCCATGGAGTTTTCTCAGTACGCATGCAAAGTTTCAGGCTGCTAGGTTTTTATGGTTTTGGAGTTATGGAGGACACAGACACACACACACACACACACACACACACACACACACACACACACACACACACACACACACACACTCTTTTATTACGATAGATGGCATCATAATGGCATCACAACACCTATTATTTCAGTTCAATTAAATAAAGTGATATCGTCATCAAAACATAGAATAAAGACAGACAGTTAAAATGCAATTCTGGCATTTCAAAATTGAAGTTCTGTAGTTTATTAGTGTTTTTACAATTCAAGAAATGATGTCATTGTGATGTCATATCACAATATAGATCAGTTTAATGGAAATGATATATCACCACGGAATTCCTTGACCTAATAATAATAAACTAGCCGAAACCCGTCACAGATGGATTCCGTTCATTCAACCACCCTCACCAGCTCAACCACACTCGAGGCACATGGACTGGACAGGGCGTGCTTGCCCCCCGCCTACTCATCCCCCGCCCCATTTCCCCCCATCTCCCACTTTCAATTTGCTTACCCCCGCCCAAAAATTTGCTTACCTTGCCCCCGCCTCTTCACTCCCTGCCCCCGTCTCTTCATCCCCCGCCTCTTCACTCCTCGCCCCCATCTCAACGAAGTGTTTATTCTGCTTCAGAGTTGAAGTTTGACTATTGCCACGATGTGCGATGCACTCTTACAGGTACGCAGTTTCTTTCAGTCCAGGTCACAGTACCGAGAAAAACGTGATGCGACCACTAGGAGGAGCACAAAATTGGTCCTTCAGCATTAATATTTAGAGAGAAGATACAATGTTTCTTGTTACATTTTTTTGTGTCAAATTCACATTTTGAGGTAGTCAGCATGTGCAGAAGAAGGTTTTACATTGCAGACGCTATTTTCGAGGAGTGGAATTACACCTCTCAGCGGTAATGGTCTGTCGACGACAGACGTAATGACGTCAGCGAATGACCTATGATGTCATGATGTCCTGACACCTGCAGCGGTGACGGCACACGTCGCCATGTAAACGAATGTAAAACGAAAAGTGTTTCTTCTGCTTCAGAATTGAAAGTTGACTATTGCCACTATGTGCAATGCACTCTTACAGGTACGAAGTTTCTTTCAGTCCAGGTCACAGTACCGAGAAAAACGTGACGCGACCGCTAGGAGGAGCACAAAATTGGTCCTTCAGAATTAATATATCGATAATAATAAAAAACAAACATAATAACTTAAAATCTCACCATAGTATTATATAAAATCCAATTTTGCAATTTCATTTGATCTCCAAGTTAATTAAAAGATGATGATGTCATCATGATGTCATACTGGGACCCTTCTGGTTATCCAAAATTTTGGAGCATGACCTTTTTCAATCCTTGCTTTGTGCTTTGGTGAAATGGTGAAAAAAATGGTACTTTTGTCCAATTTGTAACGATTGTTGTCATTTTCGTCCTGAAATTTCACTATTTAGAAGTGAAATTAATATTCTCACTGAGATGCCTGATTTTATCATACAATGCCTCCGCAACACATCAGCACAGAAGTCTTATGAGAAGCAGGTGCTTGAGACTTGGGAAGCACAGTTTCTTTATCTGCAGAAGGAAAAGACTATTCAAGAGAGACTATTGTGTATTACCTTGGGGTATTTTATTGAAGTTTGGTCGATAATTTGCAACAAATCAACTGCTGATTTTATCTGTGTATAATGATAGTCTTACTTGTGAAGGCAAATGCTGATTGTATCTACTGTGTTGAAATTAACCAAAAGGCTGATTGGAATGTACATGGTATCTTATGAAATAGTTCACATCATATGATTGTAGATACAAATTATCTTGTTAAGCCACTTAACGCCAACATGAAAAAAAAATGTACTGTTTTTTTATTATTATAAAGGACAAGGCTCATTTACTACATTTTATCTTGTCATCTTCCAAGAGATCTTCTGCTTGGAAGTTTTTTTATCCTTTTGGATCCACTCTCATATTTCCTTGTTCCAACAATGATATATTGTTGCTATGTGACCAGCCTATTGCCTCGTATCTAGTACAGTATTATGTATGTCCTTGTATGTACGTGCATATATTCAATTAGACCAATAGTATTTGTGAGTATGGATGGGAAGATATTGATGGGGATTGTAGCTTCTTGGGTCTCAGTCTTCATTAGAGAGGATATGGTTTAGTGAATGGTTCTGTTGTGAAGGCATGGGTACCGGGTTCACCTGGATTTATTCAGCACTCAGCAATGGTGTGGTAAATATTGTAAGATGGTGAAGAGGCAAAGGAAGGATGTTGCAGTCATATGGATGGATGGATTTGGAGAATGCATATATAGGTTAGTGCCACATGCCCGAATCACATATGCCATGGAATTATTTTGGGTGCCAGGAAGATTCAGGGATTTTCTGATGGCGTATTATGATCAGTTTTGGATGCAGTTTGTGACAGTCCGATACAAGAGACAGGCAGTGGTTATAGGTGGGGATTCCAATGGGGTGTGCCATTTCCCCCATATTGTTTGTTTTGGTTATGGAGTTGCTGATACATGCTGAGAGTGGCTATGGGACAGAGGTGGTGCTGACCTCTAGTCAGACCTTGCCAGCAATGTTTGCATTTATGGATAATTTGATAGTTTTTCAATGTTCAGCTGATGCAGCCAGGAAGTTGTTCGAGTGATTGAAAAGATTGATGCAGTGGGAAAGGATGGGATTCAAGGAGAAGAAGTCGAGGAGTGTTGTGGTGAGATGAGGGGTGGTGGATCCTCCCCTCTTTCCATCTCACCTCCTGTTTGAGCTGAGTGTTGAGGTGGTACCATCATTGGCAGAGCCCCCTGTGAAGTGCTTGGGAAAATGGTAAATTGTCAAGATAAATGATGTGGAAAGGGTATAGGAAGTAAGGGAGAAGCTCAGACAAGGTTTGAGGAAGATTGATGGGTATGGTTTGCCAGGGAATTTGAAAATGTGGTGTTGGGTTGATGGCACGAATATCATGGCCACTGATATATGACATTGCGATACGGCATGTGGAGAGAATGGAGGTGCTTAGGAGAAGATGACTAAAAGTACCACGGTGTTTGAAGAACATTGCTTTTTACGGTCAGGGTGGAAAAGTTTGGTTTCTATTAACAGTGATGACTGAGCAGTAAGGCGGTGCGGGTGTGGAAGTTCATGATGGTGTGGGATTTGAGTGATCCGGTGGTGAAGAATGCTTTCCTGGAGAAGAAGGCAAGTCGAAAGTGGGAGGTGAGATCTTTGAATGGGATGGAGGAGCGGTTGCAGCAGAAAGAGGTGATGGGAATATTGCAGCATGAGAAGCAAGGCTTTGGGCATGTAAAGCATGGTCTAGGCCTTGGGAGAAAGGCATTCAAAAGGAAAGGAGGAAGAAGGTTGAGAAGGAAAAAGGAGGAAAGGAGATATGTGTAGGTGGTGTGACAGGTGCACCAGCCAGCAAGGCATCGTTGTGTCCAAGGTGTGTGTGTGTGTGTGTGTGTGTGTGTGTGTGTGTGTGTGTGTGTGTGTGTGTGTGTGTGTGTGTGTGTGTGTGTGTGTGTGTGTGTGTGTGTGTGTGTACCATATGTGCATATATATATATTCTTTTTTTTTAACCATACAATATATACCTACAAATTGCATAAACGACATTAACATGTTTTAGAAGATTGTGAGTATGGTATCTCATTCCTCGAACATTTGGAATGGACCATAGAATTTTGTTTATTAGCTTACATGCTAAATATGCAATTTGTGACCAAATGTGAGTTTATCTTCAGTTAAATTTCAAAATCATGTTCTTCGTTATTTATTACACGTCTCTTTTTGTAACATCTGTAATGTTAGAAATGCAATAATCAATTAGTGTAAATTATGTGCTCCAAGCAAGATTATTTTTCTCTGTGAATGAAGTCAACAGAACATTGATCGAGGTATGCTTCCCACAGCAGTTAGCATGCCTCAATCAACGCCCTGCTGATTTCATCCACAGTTCTACTTGTGCGACAACCAGATCAACAATAGCCTTCACCAGCAAAATTAGTTCTTCATTCTATTTTACTCCATGACCTGCCATTTGTCATTCTATTCTTCTTTGCAGTGCCAAACCTTCCAAGCC
>NC_140967.1:62676274-62726274 GCF_056783735.1 Eptatretus burgeri
ACACCACCACCGTCCCTGACTCGACCCGGTCACCATTACGCACGTGTTTTTGGCTGGGGACGTGGGCGGAGCTTTCGTCGTCTCGGGTCGAAGCTTCTCTCCGAGGAGGGGAGGAGAGCATTTCCTCCAGCCAATGAGCGGAGGGCGAGCACTACCCATGCACCCCAGCCAATCGGGAGGCCGCCACGAGTCACCTGAGAACCCCTCGTCCAATCAGGAGATGAGTGGCCAGGAGAAGAAGCCCCTCTCACCAAAAGAGGAGATCGGTTTGGTCTGGACCAGTTTTTTGAAGAGACCGGGTGATCGTGGCGACGGCAGAGTGGTGAGCAGTCAATGGGACGATTGGCTTGGTCAACGAGGGTTCTGCAGACGATAGTTGCGACTGTGAGCGTACTGCAGACAGTCTGAGACAGTGGTGGTTGTGGTTGACTGGTCTCGTTCGGGGCCGTGGACTTCGGGTCGTGGGTTCGAGTCCCACCAGTGGTTTGGAGTCGGTGTGGCCGCACGAAGTGGACCGGTATCCCGGCCCGGCTTGACCGAGATATACCCATGGGGTCCAGTTTCTTTTTGGGTGTGTGTGTGTGTGTCCGTGGACCCAGTCTGTTAAGTAGAATTGTGTTAGTGCTTTCCTTTGCTTGTAAATTACCATTTCTTTATTCGTGATTAAGGCTGCTCTGTGTCTCCCTCCCTTATAAATAAACCCTCTTGTTAAATGTTCCTGTTCGTTGCCCGTGTTTTCTTCCATTGACCCAGCACGGTGCGGGTTTGAGGACTAGTAAGACCGTTCGTGCCGTAAGTTGTTCATTTGGACCGGCGCGGCTTTGGTAACTCCTGCTCGGTTACGCCGGATCCGAATCAGTAACAGCGACTCGGTCCAGACAAAGTCGGTTGAGGGTGTGGCTTCCCTGGTAGCTAGACTGCATGGGTACTTAGGTATATTGAAATTCAGCAATTAACCCTACCCCACACGGTCGAGGTATTGGCGTACATGGTTCTTAGGTGACCCGTCGACTCCGGAGTTATCTGGGGTGACGACCTATAAATTCCGGGTGTTCAGTGGGAGACGACTCCATTGCTCCATCTGGTGGTTGTTTATTGCCACCGACCCCTGGCCCACAACAATATATGTACATGTATATATACTGTATGTCTCTCTCTGTCGAGTGCAGCCTGTGGCTGCTGGTTGCATCATTGGTTGGGACGCAGCTATGCCGCTGATGCAGTGTCCCCCTTACCAGTACACTGGTACTCATTTTGCCAACCTCGGAAGGATTACAGGCTGAGTCAACCCCCTGGTGTATTAATTCAGCGGTCCAACGGGGCTTGAACCCAGGACCCTAGGATCCCAAGCCGCAACCCTAACCACTAAGCCAGGCTTATGTATATGTATATATGTGTACATATATGTATATGCCTGGTGTTGGGTCCATGGTGAGGGTGGTGGGCTTGGGATCTGAGAATCCTGAGTTCAAATCCCACTCAGCTGTTGAATTAAAACCAGGTGGGGTTGACTCTGCCTGTCATCCTTCGAAGGTCGGCAAAATGAGTGCCAGCTTGCTGGTATCCTGTGTCGGAGTGGCGACCCATCCAGGATTGTGCCCAATAGCCAAGGAGACTGCTTAGGCAGCACCAACGCTCTGCACAGAATATGGTCCCGATGGATGGATGGATATATATTGTTACGGATCTGGAAACCATTTGCATTCAACATACAGGTCCCAAAAGTTAGTTATGCCGTTAACTACATGTGAGACAGGTCATTTCCTTTTGTCTAGTGGGAGAATCAAAGGTGTGCATTGCGATGTCCTTTTCAGTCGGTTATTAAATCTTTACATCCAACGAACCCTTCAACGAATATCTTGAAACCACAAATCCTCCAACGCTACATCCAGCGGACTATCCAGCCTGCTACTGAGCAAGCGCTTCGCTCTCCCAACCCGAAACCCCGCCCAGGAAGGGCATGCCGTGGAACCCTGTCCAATCAAGGCAGACAATGTGGTGTGTGCTTCACGGAGCTCCGCCCCATACAAAGGCTCTTTTGTTCCCTTTCGTGGGTATTTAAGAGAGGGGCGCATCTGAAGAAAGAGGAGAAGTGCGAGAGCTGTGTGGAGTAATGAGAGAGAGAGGAGGTTTCGTGACCCTTCCGTCATCACCGCCACCGCCAGGAATACAAGTCAGTTGCGCGCCGTCTCCCGGGCATTCAACGTCGAGAAGTGGGTCCCGTCCGCGACCCTGATCTCTGCCGGGGACTCCGACTGCTCCACGCGGGTTCCTCCATGGGCACGAGCCCCCGAGCCGGACCACCATTGGCAGCTGCCGCACCGGGGAGCACCCCCCTACTTCCAGCGTACAGGTATCCCGCCGAATTGCCTTATTTGTCCCCTTCCGGTCTCTCTCCGGTATTGCTTAACCGGTACCAATTAGGGGACTCTAGGTTTTCCCTGCTGTCTATCCATCCTCTGTCCATCTCACCTGTGGTTTTTCCAGACTTTTTTTCCCCATACCCTTTAACAAATTCAACTGAAACTTGGTACGTGGCTTGATGATATGTTACACAAGTTCCAGTTTCAGGGCGTTTCAACAATTTTTCACAGAGTTATGCCCTTTTTGGACTTGGAAAATATCACATCGGTAGGAGACATGTATTGCAAAGCAATTCTCGCTCTTGTTTTGATGGTGTCTTCATTTTAGAATGCTCAATTACTGTTGGTTTGTTACATCATCAATAAACCTCCATGGCTGGAGGTTTGTTGATGTTCACTTGCCCTGAATCATCCCCAATGCTTTACATTCATTAGCTGGACAGCTGGCCTGACTCCACCACAATAAAATTATGCGCCACCATTGCATGAAGCAGCAAAGATTGGCAGGCCTCAGGTTTTAGGCCTGGGTGTTTGTCCATGGCCCAGTTGCAATTGGAATGATCCCAGGTATATAACCATGATGTATTATCTATGAATTTCAGCCATAGTCATCTTTTTGCTTCATGAATGTACATCAGGTTATTTTATAATATGAAATAGGCAAAGCCGAGAAACGAACGAAACATGGCAAGTTAAAAAGTTTTCTTCTTCTCCTTCATTTTGGTTCTGGTATCAGCTCGAGCATGCGTTAAACGCAAACACATTTTTATCCCACAAACATTCATTGGAACCCGTTGGGGACATGTATTCTCTCTTTTGTTTAATATAGTAGGACGTCATGAAGGATGCAAACAACAGGCACAAATAATTAATTTAAGGTGTTAAATAAGGTGGTGTACCTGGTGTTGGCGCAGTGGTTAGAGCAGCAGCTTGCGACCCAAAAGGTCCTGAGTTCAAGCCCAGTTAGGCCACAGAATATATATATATATATATATATATATATATATATATATATATATATATATATATATATATATATATATATATATATATATATATAAAAAGTTGTATAACACCAGGGGGTTGACTCAGCCTGTCATCCTTCCGAGGTCGGCGAAATGAGTACCAGTGTACTGGGCCCGGTGTATGCCCCGGTTAGAATAGGTGTACCAAATCCCTGTGTGTCGTATGAGGTGACCAGGGTTGCGTCAGGAAGGGCATCCGGCGTAAAAACCGATGCCAAATCATTATGTGGACAACAAAAAGCATTTCCATACCGGATCGGTCGAGGCCCGGGTTACCAACGACCGCCACCGGTACCGGTGGTCAGCAGGGTACCAGTGGAAATTGTATTACTGCTGGGCAAAGGAGGAGAAAGAGAGGGGGAAGGTGAGTCCGGAGGCAGTGGGAGAGGGGGAAGGGTAGAAGTGTGGAGGTGAGAGTTGGAACTCTGAATGTTGGGACGATGACTGGCAAAGGGTGAGAGTTGGCTGATATGATGGAGAGAAGAAAGGTGGACATACTGTGTGTACAAGAGACCAAGTGAATGGAGAGTAAGGCTAGGAGCATTGGAGGTGGTTTCAAACTGTTCTACCATGGTGTGGATGGGAGGAGAAATGGTGTCGGGATAATCCTGAAGGAAGAGCATGTCAAGAGGGTATTGGAGGTGAGGAGAGTGTCGGACCGAGTGATGAGTGTGAAGTTGGAAATTTAAGGGGTGATGATGAATGTCATCAGTGCATATGCCCCACATATGGGGTGTGAGATGGAGTATATAAAGAAGATTTCAGGAGTGAGTTAGATGAAGTGGTGGTGAGTGTATCCAAGGATGAAAGAGTGGTGATTGGAGCAGATTTCAATGGGCATGTTGGGGAAGGGAATAAAGAGGATGAGGAGGTGATGGGTAGGTACGGTCTGAATGAGAGGAATGTGGAAGGGCAAATGGTGGTAGAGTTTGCAAAAGTAATGGAAATGGCAGTATTAAATACGTATTTCAAGAAGAAGAAGGAACACAGGGTGACGTACAAGAGTGGAGGAAAGTGCATACAGGTGGATTACATCTTAAGCAGGAGATGCAACCTGAAAGAGATGAGAGACTGTAAGGTGGTGGCAAGGGAGAGTGTAGCTCGACAGCATCGATTGGTGGTCTGTAGGATGATTTTGGAGGTGAGGTTGAGGAAGAGAGTGAGGGCTGAACCAAGGACCAGGTGGTGGAGGCTGAAGGAGGAAGACTGTTGCGTGAAATTTAGGGACGAGGCGAGACAGGTGTTGGATGGTGGTAAATATGGGAGGGATGATTGGGCAACGAGAACAGAAGTGGTGAGGGAGATAGCTAGGAAGGTACTTGATGTGACATCTCGACAGAGGAAGGAAGATAAGGAGACTTGGTGGTGGAACGAGGAAGTACAGGAAAGTATAAGGAAGAAGGGGTTGGCGAAAAAGAAGTGGGATAGTCAGAGAGATGAAGAAAGTAGGCAGGAGTATAAGGGAGTGGCGGCGAAAGCCAAAGAGAGAGGTGGCAAAGGCTAAGAAAAAGGCATATGACGAGCTGTAAGAGGAGTTGGATACAAAAGAAGGGGAAAAGGATTTATACCGATTGGCAAGACAGAGGGACCGAGCTGGGAAGGATGTGCTGCAGGTAAGGGTGATAAAGGACGTAAATACGAATGTGCTGACGAGCGAGGAGAGTGTGTTAAGAAGGTGGATGGAGTACTTTGAGGAGCTGATAAATGAAGAGACAGAGAGAGAGAGAGAGAGAGAGAGAGAGAGAGAGAGAGAGAGAGAGAGAGAGAGAGAGAGAGAGAGAGAGAGAGAGAGAGAGAGAGAGAGAGAGAGAGATAGATATAGAGATAGAGATAGAGATAGAGATAGAGATAGAGATAGAGATAGAGATAGAGATAGAGATAGAGATAGAGATAGAGATAGAGATAGAGAGAGAGAGAGAGAGAGAGAGAGAGAGAGAGAGAGAGAGAGAGAGAGAGAGAGAGAGAGAGAGAGAGAGAGAGAGAGAGAGAGAGAGAGAGAAGGTTGGAAGAGGTGGAGATAGTGAATGAGGAAGTGGGGTGGATCAGTAAGGATGAAGTGAGGACTGCTATGAAGAGGATGAAAAGTGGAAAGGCGGTTGGCTCAGATGATATACCAGTGGAGGCATGGAAGTGCTTAAGAGAGATGGCAGTGGGATTGTTAACCAGATTGTTTAATGAAGTCTTGGAAAGTGAGAGGATGCCGGAGGAGTGGAGATTAAGTGTACTGGTTCCGATTTTCAAGAATAAGGGTGATGTGCAGAGCTGTGGAAATAACAAAGGGATAAAGTTGTTAAGCCACACCATGAAGTTGTGGGAAAGAGTAGTGGAAGCTTGGTTGAGAGGAGAGGTGATGATCTGTGAGCAGCAATATGGGTTTATGCCAGGAAAAAGCACCACTGATGCGATGTTTGCTTTGAGAATGTTGATGGAGAAGTATAGGGAAGGCCAGAAGGAGTTACATTGTGTGTTTGTGGATTTAGAGAAAGCTTATGATAGGGTGCCAAGAGAGGAGTTGTGGCATTGTATGAGGAAGTCAGGAGTGGTGGAGAAGTATGTGAGGATCGTGCAGGATATGGATGAGGACAGTGTGACAGCGGTGAGGTGTGCGGTAGGAATGACGGACCGGTTTAAGGTAAAAGTGGGATTGCACCAAGGATCGACTCTGAGCCCTTTCCTGTTTGCAATGGTGATGGACAGGTTGACGGACGAGATCAGACTGGAGTCTCCATGGACTATGATGTTCGCGGATGACATCATGATCTGTAGGGAGAGTAGGGAGCAGGCTGAGGCGAGCCTTGAGAGGTGGAGATACACACTGGAGAGAGGGGGAATGATAGTCAGTCAGAGTAAGACGGAGTACATGTGCTTAAATGAGAGGGAGGGTGGTGGTATAGTGCGGTTGCAAGGAGTTGAGGTGGGGAAGGTGGATGGGTTTAAATACTTGGGATCAACTGTCCAAAGTAACGGAAAGTGTGGGAGAGAAGTGAAAAAGAGAGTGCAGGCAGGATGGAGTGGGTGGAGAAGAGTTGCAGGAGTGATTTGTGACAGAAGGGTAGCTGCAAGAGTGAAGGGGAAAGTATATAAGATGGTAGTGAGACCAGCTATGTTGTATGGTTTGGAGGCGGTGGCACTAACAAAACGACAGGAAGCAGTGCTGGAGGTGGCAGAGTTAAAGATGCTGCGATTCTCGTTGGGAGTGACGAGGATGGACAGGTTAAGGAATGAGTAAATTAGAGGGACTACGCAGGAAGGACGGTTTGGAGACAAAGTGAGAGAGGCATGATTGAGATGGTTTGGACATGTGCGCAGGAGGGAAGCGGAGTATATCGGGAGAAGGATGCTGAAGATGGAGCCGCCAGGCAGGAGAAGAGGAATGCCAAAGAAGAGGTGAATGGATGCGGTGAGGGCGGACATGCGGATGGTTGGAGTGTCACTGGAAGATGTGGAGGATAGAGCGAATGGAGACGGTTGATCCGCTGTGGCGACCCCTAATGGGAGCAAGCTGAAAGAAGAAGAAGAAGAAGAAGAAGAAGAAGAAGAAGAAGAAGAAGAAATAAAGTGGTGTAAAAGACAGCGACTCAAAAGTCCGTCAACTTCCGATTACAGTTTTTTTTTTCCTCCAGCCTTTAAATTTGTCTTTCATTTCAATTGAATTATATACTTGAACACTGTTGAACACAAATTGCCTTCTTGACACTTCCAAAAACCTCCAGTTTTTGCAGTACTTGGCAAAATATTATTCCATTTTATGCCATCTCGGCCAATCAAATAAGCCGCTTGCACAACCAATCAAACCCTACCTGTGAAACGCCAATATCGAAATTCAGGCGAAACTGCGGCTCATTGGGGGTGTTCTGTGAACCATCTGGATTGGCATGTACTGGGCTTTATCTCATTCGTAGGACATTTTGAATGCCCCATGTTGCATAATTATCAATGTGTCATCCCATAGCGTCGGTACTGCCTTTGCAGTCTCTTCACAAGGACAAGGGTTACTCTGGGTCATTTGCCGTTGTTTTCCCAACAACGTTGTTTTCATTAATTTGTATTTAGTTCAGGATGCCAGCGATAACTCGCCTACTCTCTGGTAAAGACATCTTGGATTTTTGACTTCCACCAAATACCAGTCCTGGCGGACGAGGCTTAATCTCCAGGTTGACGGCACATACATTGATACATCGCCCTGTATGTGAAACACCAGGGTGACAATTTATAGCTTTCTGCAAAACACCAGGGTGACAGTTTGTAGTTATAGGTCACTGATTTGAACCTTACCCTCACTTAAAGGAGGCACTGGATCAGAGACACAAGATGCAGCCTTTAGAGAATGATGCGCAACTGTGGGCCTAACTCATAATTGACTCCTTTCCCCCAATCCGGGTCACCATACTCATCAGATGTAACATATTGTTGTAGATATTGTTGCGGACGACCGCCTTTAGACCAATTGCGGCCGCGCACGCCCACCAAACGTGGAAATCTAGTCGCAGCTTCCGGATCAACGCCGAAACCCAGATACGGATGTTTTTAACACACCATAAACCAGCCGACACTTCTGTCCACGTGCTACAGGGTCGATCGCCGAATTGTCGATGTACCTAATTATTCGCGCAGACAGAAATGCCGGGAGTTTATACCTCGACGGGACCTGCATGAAAACGAGCCGCTTAAGCAGCTCGTTCCATTTGCAATTGCCGAGCAGTTTTATATCGCCAAGTCCCGTCGGACCAGATGTATGTTTTATCGGCTTATATTCAGCCAGCTAATATTCCGAACGCATCATGGCAGTCAATGGCAGAAAGTGACACAACGAGCAGGTTAACATTAAAATAAACCAATGTCACCCCCACGGTGACCAGTATCTTGCCAAAATGTGAACATGAGTGACTTATTTATTCGATTAAAGTTATTCAAAAAATAAGGGTTTCGTCGACTTTGATGCTTGACCTTTTTGTGACCTTGACCTTTGACCTTTATATTTTCGTACGGTTAATGGTATCTCTCCAGGACCGTTGTACATGAAATATCAAGAGATTTTGATGAGAACTGAGGAAATAAAATTTTCATGAAAAATCCCTTTTTTTGTCATGACGTCATCAAATGATGTCATAGCATCAAACTTTTGACAGATCTGGAAAGCACTTATCAAGCGCTTTCATATGAGGTATTACTCGATATGGTATCTAAGATTTCAAAATTTGACCTTGGGGTCAAAAACTTTCGACCTCCAGCGCTAACCATGAAGGTCAAGGCCGATCGCCACCAAAAATTAATCAGCTGAGCGCCAGACCATGAACTATACTCCCATGAAGTTTGAAGATGATCCGATCAAAATTACTCAAAAAATAAGGGTTTCGTCGACTCCCCTGATTTGCGACAAAGTGACCTTGACCTTTGACCTTGACCTTGAAAATTTAATGCGCTGAAAGGGACCTCTATAGGACTCTGATATGCAAAGTTACAAAAATTTCCAATGATAACTGTGCTCTGCAGAGTGATCGATACATGATTACAGACAAAAATAAATAAATAAATAAAAAAACATACAAGCTGACTAACATATCTTGCAAAAACTTCGTTTTGGCAAGATAAAAATGGGGACATTTATTTTAAACGCACATATGCAATGAATGGGGGAATGGGACAGGACACGAGCAAAAACCTACAGCGGATGTCTATTGTTATGTACACAAGCATACACTTAATCTTAGGTAGACAAGGCACCACAGACTTTCATCCAAAACCCCAAAAAGAAAGAACCGGGCTCGTGAGCCTTTATAATTGCTTGGAGCCGGGATGACCGAAGGGGCTCCGAGATACCGAGCGGGCGGCCTGGCTACCCTCGTGGTGACTCACTGGATCCTGGTTCGGCGACCCTCGGTGTCTGTGCCCGGACCCCCAAGCTCCGACTGGCTCCCTTGGTTGTCCGGCCTCCTCTGCGGCCTGGTCTAGTCGACGACGCGCTGGAGGAGTGAATGGGTCTCGACTCAGGCCTCCTGGTTGCGCCGGCGAAACCCAGCAAACCAACTGCCCGAACTCCGAACTCTCCAGTTCTCAACGGGGCGTCTCTCCACTCCCACTGCCAACCGCAAGCCATGAACTCCAGCGCAGCACAAACTCGAGCGCTCTCCCAACTCCACTCTGACTCCAGACTCCAGACTCCAGACTCTCCAATGGCCCAGCCCAACTCGCTTCTCGGTGTTCCAGCACAGCTCTTTTTCGGGTCCAGGGGTGCTCGCTCTTTTACCTTCGACCATTCACCCCTGGCTGGCTCCGCCCCTCTCACTTTCGATTGACCAGCTCTTTCAGAGGGTAACGCCATTTTGATCCGATCTTGCTGTCAAACGTGGCCGTGTTAGAGATCACCGTCAAAATGTGGCCGTGTTGGAGATCACCGGCAAACGTGGCCGTGGGTTGTCATTGTTGTGGTTGTTGTTATTGTTATTGTTGTTGTTATTGTTATTGTTAAAATAAAGATAGACTAGAACGGGCACTCAGTAGAGCGCATACCTTCGCCAACGCTACATTTTGCCCCCCCTCCCCCAGAAACCGTTGATTGTGATGGTATTTAATCCCATACCATATGTGTTATGATGGCTTAAAAACATTAAATTTCCTGTGTCATATCGTATATCACAAGATTGGGCATTGAATTCACAACATTTTGGCATTGGTTACATGCAAATTGGATAAAAATCGACCGCACTATGGCAAAATGACCATTTTGACCTTTTCATGACCTCGACCTTGACCTTTGTACTCTTAATTTCGTAATTGGTATTAGAGTGTGGGGAACAGAACAGTCAACATTTTGGTGTTGGTTTCATGCAAATCGGATAAGAATTGACCGTGTTATGACTAAAACCGCACATTTTGCAATGTCGTGACCCCCCCCCGACCTTTGACTCCCAACCGCTAATAAGGGTTATTACGTCATTGTGTCATGTCACATATCACAAGATGGGGCATTGAATTCTGAGCATTTTGGCATTAGTTGCATGCAAATTGGATACAAATTGACCACACTATGGTAAAAAGACGATTTTTGACCTTTTCATGACCTTGACCTTTGACCCGATCGCTCCCAAAATCTAATCAAATGGTCCTCGGATAATAACCAATCATCCCACCAAATTTGCTGCGATTCAGTTCAATACCTTTGGAGTTATGCGAATAACAAACAAACAAACAAACAAACAAACACATATTCACAAATAAATAAATAAATAAATACACAGCGATCAAAACATAACCTTCGCAACAAAGTTTGCGAAGGTAAAAAGAATAACACTACCTCAAAGATGCACAGCCCGGCACACGAACAATCCCGTTACACATTGGTGGGGAAATCTAACCTGAAACACACACTTACCGAAATAACTGACCTCTGGGGAAACCTGAATGGTGTTCTGTGAATTTACACAACCGTAACAACATAAATATCCATCATGTGGTTAACCTACTCACCTGTTGCTCACTCATATAGTAATCATAGGCATCTCGAAGGGGCTGTACCATCACTGGCTCAATTTGAGGGAAGATCTAAGGGTCAAGGATGGTGAAATGGTTCAAAGATTAAGGGTATAAACTGTATGTAAAAAGCAAAGTCATTTGAGTCGATAGTACCATTTTGCTGCCTATTAATTTTAGAGTATTTAAAATGTCGATAACCATGGTTATCAGTTAATGATTATTCTGAGCTCGGGAGATGTATGACCATATGTTTGAATTTAATATTGCTTGATTTACACCTCGACTATGATGGTAGTGTTGAAGTCTGGTGTCTTTGTCGGTCGTTTTCTTCTCACATGTGAAACACCTCGAGGGTGGAATTGTGCCATTTTTGTGGGTGTAATATGTGAATCAACCTGTGAGGGCATTTAAATTATTTCCAACAGAGACACACGCCTAAGAGGGTGAGGTGAGTAAATATTCAGGGCACCGGTTAAAGGTGCATTAGGATGTCCCAAGACGTGAAGGAGGGGTGTGCTTCAAGCTTCTGTTTTAGCACTGAGGCGCCAGGGCACGGATGTTACTACAATAAGGTGATGAAGTAAGAGCTGCCTAAAGCAGGTGCACAGGAGATGGCTCTGTCATTGGATGAAGCCTATTGGCCTGGCCAATGATGATCAAATAGACAATGGCACTGATTGTCCTGTTCATGGATGAGCTAATGGTCGGTAGTGCTGTTGATTTAGCGTGCCAAAGTAGGTGGCAAGACAAAGTGTTAAGAGAACGTAAGCTGGGTATTATTGAATGGACAAATATTATGTTGAATGTGAGGGTGCAAGGTTGGAAAGTGTATCTGCTGTGGAGCAGCTGTTGAGCCCAGGTTACGTTCAAGCTCTATCCTATACTCCTATGCTGGATCTGTGCTTCACTCAGTTCAGGTGGAAGGACTCTGGGGGTGTGTTCAGTTACCAAGTTTCTTGTAGAGCACTCACCAAGTGGGTAAAGCACTCAAGCAAGCACTCTATTCAAAACCGTTGATAAGGAACAACTGGCTTGGCAAGTGCTAGCTAGCTACTTGGTAAATGAACACACCCTGAGCTAGTTGTGCTACTGCTGGATGCCTGGTTGTTACACTTTGTCACAAAATATCTGAGAGCTTTGAATGCTCATGGAATTTGCCAACTCTCGACTTGTGCTTGTTTTTACTCGACACGGATGATACGGATCATATGGATAATATATCTCTATCTCTCTCTCTCTCTCTCTCTCTCTCTCTCTCTCTCTCTCTCTCTCTCTCTCTCTCTCTCTCTCTCTCTCTCTCTCTCTCTCTCTCTCTCTCTCTCTCTCTCTCTATCTCTATCTCTATCTCTATCTCTATCTCTATCTCTATCTCTATCTCTATCTCTATCTCTATCTCTATCTCTATCTCTCTATCTCTCTATCTCTCTATCTCTCTATCTCTCTATCTCTCTATCTCTCTATCTCTCTATCTCTCTATCTCTCTATCTCCCCCTCTCTCTCTGGTTATGGACAAACATTATCCATATCTGATATGGCCTCTATTCAAATAGAGAGCCTCGATTTGAAAATGACTGGACACATTTATTTCATTTTGCCACATGAAGGCAATACTATTTTGGCATGAGGCATGGCAAATGATTTTAGGATCAAAGCCAAAAGTCATGGGACAATTATTTGAAAGAATAAATACAAGATTGTTTTATTCTTTAATGCTTTCCACATGTGTTTTCTTCATGATTTTGGGAAACATTATATATTTATATACACTTTACCATCTCCACGACCAACACACAACTGTTGATTATTTATCTATTTATTTATACACTCTTTACTATCACCGCTATCGACATACCACCTTCAATTATTTATGTTTTCATATGCACTTAACTATCAGCATTACCAATATACCACCTTAAGCTTGGTGTTGGCTTTGTGGTTGGGGTGGCTGGCTTGGGATCTTTAGGGTCCTGAGTTTGAGCCCCATTGGATTTAAACCAGGTGGGGTTGACTCAGCCTGTCATCCTTCTGAGGTCAGTGAAATGAGTACCAGTGCACTGGTAGGGGGGCACAGCATCAGTGGCATTGTCGTGTCCCAATAAAATGATACCTACTTGGCAGCCAAGCTGCCATATGCATGAAGAAGAAGGAGTACCACCTTGAATAATTATTTATTTATGTACACTTTACAATCCCCAATACCTCCAATCCACTGCAATTATTTATTTATATACTTTTTACCATTATACGACCTACTACGTACCACTGCAAAAAAATTATTTATTTATATACCTTATACCATTGACCGACTTACATTCCAAATTGAAGTATGTCATTATTCATGTACACTTTACCATCTCCACGACTGACATACTTATTTATTTATTTCCATGTAAATAAGTAAATAGAATAACACATCCCATTTTTCATTTATGGTTGGGGGCTATGTCCTCGATGAGGACTTGCATCCTTGTTTGTGTCTCGGGTTTCTATACTTTGTCCAACTCGCTCAAACCATGTAATTTTGACTGACACCTGACCCACTGATCACCTTACAACAAGGACAAGGAAATCCAACACAGGTGGAGGCCATTCAGCCCATCATGCCTGCACGAACACCACACCAACCCAAGAAAGAAAATGGGAAAAAAAAATGTTTTTAATTAATGAAAATTTTTTTTTATTTTGTTGTCATTTTTTTAGCAGCGTCTCGCGTAGTGAACGCTGCTCTCAGAACGCTCGGCGTTGTTGTTGTTGTTGTTGTTCTTCTTCTTCTTCTGAAGACAAAACCTTTACATTCGGACTCAGCTCTTTTATATACATGATCCGGATCTCCTTAAATACTAAACACCTGTACACATCCTCGCATTGAGGGTGCCTTTTGAGAGCGTCTATCATGAACTTCTAAATATATTCGAACATTTGCTTTAAAGTTTCGAAAAGTTCACGTTACTATTTAAAGATTATTCCATTTAATGTATTGTAAATTCGTAAATACATTATTTATTTCATAAATACGTAAATACGTAAATACGGGTCTCGCTATTGGCTTAATCAAGGCACGTGACAAAATATCGGAAGTTGCTGTTGTTTTTGTTTGTTTGTTTTTTAGCCGACAAAACCTTTAGGATGCTGCTCTTGGACACATTTGTCCTTGTTTTTCCTTTCTTTTCTTCCCCATGGAGAGGGGACATGGACTTGGTTAAAAACACACATCAACCACACAACCCCCCTCAACAAGACCCCCACAAACAGCTCTCCGTTCACAATCACCCATCAATACTCAAACTACCTAAAAGTCTTATCAACATCCCTATACCCATCTATCTCTATAACTTCCAGGTACCTATCTAAATCTAATTTAAATTTATCTCCTTTTTCTGCTGCCACTACCTTTCCAGGGAGACCATTCCATGCGTTAAGTACTCTGAGTGAAAGACCGCTACCTTACTACCATCTTAACTCTCCTATTCTTTACTCTCAGGCTATGGCCTGTCACTGGTTCTGTCACTGTCTACTCTGTTGAATAATTCATCTGCACTTATTTTATCGATACCTTTCATTTTCTTAAACATCTCTATTGTACCTCCTCGTAACCACCTCCTTTCTAGTGTATAAAGCCCTGTCTTCTTCAACCGCTCCTCATAGCTGAGTCTAGCTCAGCCCGGAATCAATCTACGAGCCCTACGCCGAACCTTCTCTATGGCATCTATGTCCTTCCGGAAATGTGGTGACCAAAACTGCACACAATATTCTAGATGTGGCCCTCACTAAATTCCTGTACAATGTTAACACCACCTCTTTTGATTTATAATTGCCCCCCCCCTCCTTATACAGCCAGAAACCCTATTTGCTTTACCTATAGCTGCCTGGCACTGTGCTGCCTGCTTACCTCCCATATCTATTACCATCCCCAGATCCTTCTACTGTGTGACATGCTCCAAAATTACCCCTTGTATCCTGTAATCTCTATTTTCATTGTTTTTCCCATCCCCAACACCTTACACTTGATCAGGTTAAATTCCATCTGCCAGTCTTTTGGCCAATCCATACAAGTATCAATACTCTCTTCTATCTGTTCACCACCCCCTCTGCTATCTACCTTACCTCCAAACTTTGTGTCATCCGCAAATTTGGAAAGCATACTCTTTACCCCATTATCCAAATCGTTGATGTGAATATTGAATAGTAATGGTCCGAGTACTGATCCTTGAGGTACCCAGCTACTTACATCCTCCCAGCAAGACATCCTCCCACTCACAGCCACTCTTTGCTTCCCATCACCAAGCCAGTTTGCAATCCAATTAGCTACCTGAGCAACCACTCCACAAGACCTCACTTTGGCTATCAACCTCTGATGGGGCACCTTATCAAATGCCTTCTTAAAGTCTAGACATACTTTGTGCACTGCCTTTCCCTCATCCACTCAATTAGACACTGCTTCATAGAACTCTAAAAGATTTGTGAAACAAGAACTACCTTTGGTAAACCCATGCTGACTACCTTTACCTAGTTTGTACTTGTTTAAATGGTTCCTCATCCGGTCTTTAATTAATGTCTCCAACACCTTCCCCACACCTGAAGTCAAACTAACAGGTTTATAGTTTCCCAATTCTTCTCTGGATCCTTTCTTAAATAATGGTGTTACATTTGCTACTTTCCAATCCTCCGGTACCTGTCCTGACTCCAGTGAGCGATTGAAAATATCCGTTAACATCTTGCTTACCTGCTCGGCCACCTCCCTCAATACTCTCGGTTGTTATTCCGTCTTTGGCTTTAAACTGTGATTTAAACGATGAGTCTTGTGACTCTTAGATCACCTTAGCCATGCTAAAGATCACCTTGAGCTTTATTTTGGCGATCGAGGTAATTAAGGACTTTAAATTGTTGGCAATGAGCTGGTTTATTTGACTTTAAGGAAGTACTTCACTCCCACACCTCCCTCCACCCAACTCATGGCTATATTATCCAAATTGTGCAACTGAATGGTACTGGAACATTGAGGCATGAAAGGCCAACTTCAAGGCAGAAATTTCAAAATTGTGACTGGAATCTTTCATGGGTGCTGTTCGTACTTTCATGACGGCTTCAAACATTGGCAACAGCATGTGC
The DNA here is from genome assembly GCF_056783735.1 of Eptatretus burgeri. Taxonomy (NCBI): domain Eukaryota; kingdom Metazoa; phylum Chordata; class Myxini; order Myxiniformes; family Myxinidae; genus Eptatretus; species Eptatretus burgeri. The sequence continues at coordinate 62,692,245 of NC_140967.1, forward strand.
TTGATGAACCCGATCTGTGCCCCGGGTTTTGTCACCTTCTCACGGTCCATGAAAGGTGCCACTGGAAGCCCCTCTCGCTTCTCGCGATCGCCCTGGAATCATCAATGGAGAAATAAATGCAAATCATGGAAATAAAGCAATGAGATGGTTTCCATCATCGGTCAAATAATGATTTGTAAAGTTTTTATACTAGTCTCCGAATAAGTATAATATGAGCTCCCTTCCAAGGAACTTCAAACACAAGAGGAGGCCAATGAGCCCATCAAAGCATGTGCAATGGTTGCAAACCTATGGTTGTTTCTCCATGCTCTATTCTTTCATTCAATGCTTAGTATCAAGCAAGTAAGCAGTACGTACCATTTCTAAAGGATATGCCATGACTCGGATGGCATCAAGTTCAAACCACCGACCCCCCCAGACTCAGAGTGGACAATTCTAACCATTATACCACCGAGTCTAAGTTTTCATACTCAGGCTCTAAACAAGAAGAACTTCACAGGTAATTTGAGTTTATGGATCAGAAATGAATGTTGTGACACCTTCCATCTTAACGAAATCTTGACTCCCAGCGATCATATTCAGGTTAGTATGCTTTCACTCAGTCATTATCATCATCTTTCTTTATGGTGTTCATTGCTGCCCAAGCAAGGCAAAAGTTACACTGGGTGTTTTTCCGTCACCTTCTCATCAGCCAGGGCAGGGATATATTTGGCCAGGCCGGTGCCAGCAATAGCTCACCTACTCTTCATGAAGCACACAGTGGAATCTTTAACCTCCATAAACTAATGGCAGCGGATGGAACATCCTATTTAACGTCCGTCCAAGGGATGGCACACCCATTGATTTAACCTCACCCTGCCTGTGAAAAACCAGGATGACAGTTGATAGCTGGGCCGAGATTCAAACCCAGGATAGACAGCTCTGAGGAGAGTGTGGACAGCTCTACGCCATTATTTTCATTATTATACTGAAGGGTTTAATACCTGCATAAAATACTCCTCCAGAAGGCAATCCAGCCATGGTTGGGCCACAGACATGGGTCGTACTTCATTGGAAATATCACAGCATTTAATGAGGACCATTTTCAGCTGCAAAACACAAATAGGGAAGCACAAAGAACACTACCATGAGACAAGCACAGCTTGCTCTTAAGTACCGAAAATCCAGTCCGAAGAGATTCCCACCATCATCAGTTCTGCACCCATACTTTTCGCCTTGCTGATCGATCATTGTCTTCCAATTTTAATATTCATTCGGTTATTTGAGATCTTTCGATATTTCTCTGATGATGGACCAAATAGCCTAAGTTGCCCGACCTACCACCTCCCAGCTTTAATCCCATCATACCATGGAAGCGTAGTGGATTAGATCATGGATGGGACACCTCAACAGAAGATCAGGTATCGCATGCCGAGCAATAGTAAGATTAGCTCATTTGGTTGCATGCTTACCTCCAAGCTGTCTGGTCATATCAATTTTCCTGCTGTGCAGTGGGGTTATGATGAAAAACGACTGTCTCCGTGCAGTATGAGTACAATGTACTACATCTTCTGCTGGCACTGTACCAGGCTGTTTTTCAGATGGGGATATACAGCTGCCTGTTCCATCTCCATTCAGATCGTGGGCATTAAAGATCCCACAATATTTCTCAAAAAGAATATGCAAATATGTGCATACAAATTTAACCCATCGAAGATTAAACAAGGTACAGAATACAAGTGATATATGTATATATATATATATATATATATATATATATATATATATATATATATATATATATATATATTGTGACGTTCACGGGACTTGAACAGTCCCTCCAATGTAGAATGAGCCGAAACGATGGAGGCGGTTTATTTATTTATAACCCAAACATGGCGGTTCTAATCGCTCTACCGCAAACGGGACGAGGAAGGTGGCACGAGTCGCTTTTCACTGAGTTGATGATGTTTATTCTTTTTTTATTATTACCAGAAATAACAAGACCCGGCAAGAGGAGGGATCCGGGGCGATCCGGGCGACAGTTCTCAATCCCTCTAAGGCACCAAGCACACACACACACACACACACACACACACACACACACACACACACACACACACACACACACACACACACACACACACACACACACACACACAACGTAGCTATTTCTGGTGGTCAGGCTGGACCGTGTTGTGGATGCAACTGTCCCTGGATCGGCGTCGGACGAGCCGGCCTTGCTCTCGTCAGGGGGGCAGGAGAAACCGCGGTGCTGTCGACCTCCTGGTCCTGGCCTAAGTCCGCCCACAGCCGCCAGGGAACCAGCTCCGGCGCCAAGCCGCGAGCAGGATAGGGAGGCAGGTCCGCCCGCCGCCCGACCCCGCACTCCGAGTCAGCAGAACCCCAGAGCCAACCAAAGCGAGGCACGAGGCTCGGCAAGGCTCCCAGACACGATCAAGAACACGATCGATTCAGCACAACAACCAGGACGCTCTCTGCCTCCACAGCTTCCACACCAAAAAAACACGATCTTTTTGGTTGTAATCTTCTTCCTCTTTTTTTTTCGACCCCGAACAGAACCTTTTTATCCTTCGTCCTCGTCACTCCCAATCGAGCCGTTTATGGGCCCACCGCCATCGCCTTCCGCCAATCGTGACCACGGGGCGGAGCCATCCGCTGCACTGTCCTGTGACGTCACGGCCAGTCTCCAGAGAATACCAAAAAGGGGTTTACGCAGACACACTTACCCTATCCCGTGTCCCTATCTAATTACGTGACAATTATCATCTCCCCCCTTGAAGAAATGAACATTTACTAGACAACTTATCACCACTGAATTGCTACTTATTACATCGAGATCCTGGTAAACTCGAACAGCATGGCATACCTAATTAAACATCCTAATTACCCTTTGAATGCATACCCCCCCCCCTCAAACGTAACAATATATATATATATATATATATATATATATATATATATATATATATATATATATATATGTAGATATACATATATGCAGTATATATACATATATATATATATATATATATATATATATTATATGCACATATATACATATGCAGTATATATACATATATATATATATATATATATATATATATATATATATATACACACATATATACATATACAGTATATATATACACACATATATACATATACAGTATATATACACACATGTATACATATTGTTGTGGTTACCAAATTCGCAAACCACCATTCAGGTCCCTAAGGTGAGATATCTCGGTAAGTATATGTGTAGTTAGGCCCAAACCCGTTGTCTAGAGGGAATAAATGTTATTCATGCGTGCTGCGACTCTTCAGGATAGCCGTTTTTCTTTTACTATCTTTATTTTGGACCAACCGCCATGATTACCACCGCCAACAGCGTCTCAACAGTCATCACAACATCAACCACCCACCGCGGCGCCGCTTCACCACAACAGCCACGACCTTGACCGTCAACCCTCGCAACCGTCGCATCGCCACCGTTCTTGCGCCGCTTGTGGGTACCGGTATTGGACTCGTGCAGGGCGCGCGCCGAACAGCGTGTACAAAACCACGGACTTTCCGCTCCAAAAACGGATCAAAAACGACACACGCCCACTTTTGTTCCGTCCAATCGGTGAGCGAGGGGCGATTTGGCCCCGCCTCCAGGGCGTTGGAGGGCGGTCGCTATATGCAAATTCATGGATCAAAATGCATTCACGCCCACTTTTTCTCGGACCAATGGGGAGCGAGGTGAAAGGTCGAAGGCAGGGGGTCAAAGGCGAAGCCACGGGGCTGATATAAGCGGCTGCGTTCGTCAGAAAAGTCGTCGTCGTGTGCGTTGGGGTTGAGTGTGCGTTGGAAGGAGTTCGCAGGAGGAAGAGTTCGGAGTTGGAGTCGGAGCGAAGAGGACGGAGCTGTGGAGAGGCGGCGGCGGCGAGGGCAGACGAGGGGGTGCTCGCGTCGGTGCCGGGAGCTGCACACCAGGGAGGCCGACGGCGCGACCTGGTCGAGGTGGAGACGCTCGTCGCGGGACCCGAGACGGAGTAAAAATCCTCCTTTCCCCGAGCATCAGCAACCCCCTCCTGTTTCCCCCCGCGCTGAGATAGTGCGACCAAGGGGGCCCCCTTCCCACCCCCTACCAGGCACTGTCCGCGAGGCCCGCGGAGTTGGGGCACCATCGCCGCTTCGCGCCTCATCATCAGACGGGTAGGCCCGACCCGGTCTCGGCCCCAGGCCCGCCTCATCCTGGAGGGTGGTTCTCTTTTCTTTTGCTTTGGGAATATGTGTTGTCGGCGCCGTCTGCGAAGTAGAATTGTATAAGTGTTGCCGTGTGCTCGGTAGTCGGTATTAGCTCTGCATTGTGTCTTCGCTTTTACATTTGCTTTTTGTGTAAAATTGCATTGTGTTTCTCTTCTTTTCTATGTGCTTTTGGTGGAATTGTATATGTGTGCTTTCCATTCATCGCGAATAAATGTGCTTTATGTTGAACTGTTTCCCGCTTCGCTACGTCATTTCTTTCATTGAATCCTCATCTTGCTTCACGTAAAGGGTTGGTAGTGGGCTGAATACGCCCGATAATTAATCGAACCGTCGAGGCCGACGATAACACCGCTCGGTTATCCCGATAGTACGGAACGGGTCGCTTAAGTGGCCCGTGTCCGAAGTCGACCTGCGGCGAGGTGCGATCGCCCAGTCTACCCTCCGTGTGGGTACTTAGGTAGGTCGAATTTGGCGAGCAACCCTATCCCACGCGGGGGCCGATTGGCTCGATCGCGGTGAGACCGAAAGGTCCACCCGTGACTGGTTCCCGGCGTTAGTCCGAGAGGGTCACGACTGGATTGTCCGTCCGGTGGGCGACGTGCCGCGATTCGAGTTACGTGGCCATCAGCACGCCGGCGGGCGCGAATCCGTAACAATATATATGCACATATATACATAAACAGTATATATACACATATACATAAATACATATATATATATATATATATATATATATATATATATATATATAAATATATGTATATATATATATATATATATATATATATATATATATATATATATATATATATATATATATATATATATATATATATATATATATATATATATATATATATATATATATATATATATATATATATATACGTATATATATATATACACGTATATATATATATATATATACACATATATATATATATATATATATATATATATATATATATATATATATATATATATATATATATATATATATATATATATATATATATATATATATATATATATATATATATATATATACACATATATATATATATATATATATATATATATGTGTGTGTTACGGTTCTAGGAACCGTATGCATACAAACATACAGTTGTCCTGAAGTTAGTTTTGCCATTAGTATATTATGTGCAGATATATCCCTCCCTTGTGTGTAGCGGGAGCGACACTGGGGTGCGTTGCGATGGGCTTTTAGTTCGGATTATAAATCATTTCTCCCCTTTTATTTTATTTCCCCTGTTGTTGGAGCCGCAGTACCTTCCTCTCGCTTGCTACTCTCGTTTGGGCTGGACAAGCGCTTCACCGCCTACTCGCCGAACCAGCGACTCGTTTTTAGAGGCAAAATCTTGCAGTAGTTCCTTCTTGGGGGGTCCTCATATGCATGGAGTGGACGGGCTTGTCCGCCTGGCCGAAACCCCGCCCAGAAAGGGCGGGTCCCATGAAGGCCCTGTCCAATCGGGATGGACGACGACGTCAGCTTCGCCAAGGCCCCTCCCCGCCCAGGGGGATCTATAAAGTACGAAGCAGTCCTCAGAGGAGGGTTGAGTGCTTGGAGTTCGTGGAGTTCGTAGTTGGATTTGAGGGTTCCTTTTTGGGGGGGTGGTTGAGTTGGTGGAAGGGTCTTGAGAAAGAAAGAAGGAAGGTCGTTGGTTCTTTGGTGGTTGGAGAGTTCGGTGGATTCGTTGGCGTTGTTGCAAAGTGTCTACTCACGTCTCTCCTCGGCGGCCCACGTTCTCCACTCAAGCTCCTTCACGGAAGCCCTGTCTCTCAATGGTGAAGAATCACTTAAAAAATTATAGTAGTCTGATCCAGATCCGGATCTTCACCAAAATCTAATCAGTTTGTCCTTGTTACACACCCAAAATGTGCACAAAACTTCATCCAGATCTGTCGACAACTTTTTGAGATACCATGTACAAAAATAGACAGAAAGAGGTGAAAACATAACCACCATCACCTACGGTAGCAGATGTAATCTATACTAATAAAAGGCAATGTGTGTGTGTGTGTGTGTGTGTGTGTGTGTGTGTGTGTGTGTGTGTGTGTGTGTGTGTGTGTGTGTGTGTGTGTGTGTGTGTGTGTGTGTGTGTCCTCCATAACTCCAAAACTATAAAACCTAGCTGCCTGAAACTTTGCCTGCATGTGACGAAAATTCCAAGGAAGCGCAAGAGAGTGAAAATTGGGTGTTTCGGTGAATTAAAACACCCCTTTTGAAGATAATTTAGGTGGTGTTCATCACAAAAAATAATAATAATGAACCTGACCAAGATGGCGCGCCGCCATCTTGGTTATCCCTCTGTGGTTGCTGGTGTCTTCAGCCGCCATTTTGTTCGGCCTATTCAAACATGCCTCAATTTGAAAACACAATCTACTTTCACAGTGTGTGTTTGGTTGGTATCTCCATATATGGGTTCCAGAAAGTGGAATGGAGCCCTCCCAGGTCTGTGTGTGTGTGTGTGTGTGTGTGTGTGTGTGTGTGTGTGTGTGTGTGTGTGTGTGTGTGTGTGTGTGTGTGTGTGTGTGTGTGTGTGTGTGTGTGTGTGTGTGTGTGTGTGTGTCTGTCCACATATGGGGTTTCAGGATGTGGAATGGAGCCCTCCCAGGTCTGTGTGTGTGTGTGTGTGTGTGTGTGTGTGTGTGTGTGTGTGTGTGTGTGTGTGTGTGTGTGTGTCCACATATGGGGTTTCAGGATTGTGCTGTATCACGTGATTGGGTTTTCGTGTATCATGACTCGCCCGCTAGGGGTGGCAGGAATGTACATCAGGATGCGCAGTAAAGCGGAGTTGCTGCTAACACTCTTGCTTCTCATGTTCCACTGCACCTCGTACATAGACGAGGATGGTTGATCGACGAGTCACGGCGCACGGACAGGTGCCCGTTTTCGTCGGAGACGACTTCGAATTGTTTTCAGAACAATTGGCATGCTATTTACACGCAAATGATGTGGTCGAAGAGAGCAAACAGAAGTCGATCTTGCTCGCCTCGCTATCGACGGTACATTATCGACTACTGAGTGATTTGGTGGCGCCGGACAAGCCCCGTGATGACGGGCTGTCGTTTCAGGACATTGTGCAGAAGATGAAAGCACACATGGCGCCGGAGAAGTCATTACAGCTCGCTCGATACCAGTTCGATCACTTCTCGAAAGGTGCGGAGGAGCGCATCGCTGATTTCGTGGCGCGAGTGAAGCATTCTTCCGTGGCCTACAAGTTCACGGCGGAGGAGCGTCCAGCTCGGCTCAGAGATCGTTTTATTGCTGGTTTACAAGATGCGAAGATGGTTTCGGCGGTTCTACGGCTGAAGGGTGAAGCCATTACATTTGACTCGGTGGTCGGCACTGCTACAGCTATCGAGCAGACTCGCGGAGATGTTCAGGCCATTACCGGCCACAGCATGCCGGATGGCCCGGAGGCCCACGCGGGGTCGCGAGTGCCCCGGGACGCACGCACGACCTTCGGTGCGGGCCGGACGTCGCCGCGCAGCTGCACGAGCGACGAGGTGACGCAGCGGACGTGTTTGGGATGAGGAGGTCGACACCTGCGCCATGTGTGCCTGTATAAAGGCACCGTGTGTTTACATTGTCACAAGGTGGGTCATCTGAAGTGTGTGTGCCGTGGGGCGCCGGCCACCGTTAAGGTCATGGACGGTGATGTGCGCGGCGACCTCGGTGACCCGGGGCGGAACCGGCAGCCGTTGTTGAGCCTGTTTTCAATTGGCCCTGCGGCAGCGCGCCCGATGACGGTGGAAATCGAAGTGAACAAAACGCCGATCACGTTTCAGGTTGATACGGGAGCGGCTGTGTCGATCATAGGCGAACAGACCGCGCGTAGACTCAACGGCCTGAAGCTTATCAGGTCAAACTTCATGCTGTTCACGTACACCCGCGAGAAGATAACGCCAGTCGGGATGGCAGACGTGTCTGTGCGGTACCAAGGCCAGGTCGCCGCGCTTCCGTTGTACATCGTGCGGGGGAGGGGACCGTCTCTCCTCGGCCGAGACTGGCTATCCCGCATCAGGCTAGACTGGGCCGCCGTTCACCTTGTGCAACCCGTGCCGAGCCGATGGGAGGATCAGCGCTTGGAGAAGATTCTTCAAAGACATCAATGTTTGTTTTGCGACGACCTTGGGAAACTCAAGGGCGTGCAGGCAAAGCTCTTCCTGAAGGAGGGGGTGGTTCCTCGTTTTTGTGAACCACGACCGGTGCCGTATGCCCTGCGGGACAAGGTAAAGGGTGAACTGGATAGGCTGGAGGCCTGTGGAGTGATCGAACGGGTGTCGTACTCAGATTGGGCCACCCCGGTCGTCACGGTGCTGAAACGGAATGGAGACGTCCGATTGTGCGGGGACTTCAAGTCCACGGTTAACCCGGGGCTCAGCGTGGAGCAATATGCACTGCCGTCAATCGATGAAATATATGCACAATTGGCGGGGAGTCGATACTTCACGAAGCTAGACCTGCGTGATGCATATTTTCACCTGGCAATGGATCCTGGGAGTAGCGAGCTTTTGACAATCAACACGTGTCAAGGGCTCTATTGATATACCCGACTCTGTTTTGGGATTGCTTCGGCCCCAGCCTTGTGGCAGAAAGCCATGGATAAGGTTTGCATTGGCCTGCCCGCTCAGACCTACCTGGACGATGTGCTCATTGCGGGGAAAACGGCGGACAAGCACCTTGCGAACATTGCCCAAGTGCTGACAAAGCTAGAAGCGTGCGGCCTGCGCTTGAACAGGGACAAGTGCGCGTTCTTCAAGCAGCGCTTGGAATACCTCGGGCACATCATCACGCCGGAGGGGCTGTTGAAAGGCCCTCGGAAGGTGGAGGCGATTCAGTACATACCACCGCCTCGCGACAAGACGCAGCTGCGCTCGTTCATTGGTATGGCCCAGTATTACCAAAGGTTCGGGCGCGGGCTCAGCTCACAACTTGCGCCGTTAACGCGGTTGCTCCGGAAAGACGAGCGCTGGGCCTGGGTCCTGCACACCAGGCGTCGTTCGACCGCGTCAAGCGGCTGCTCACAGAGGATACGGTCGTCGTGCACTACGAGCCTGCGCATCCGCTCTTATTGGCATGCGACAGCTCTGCATATGGCATCGGGGCAGTGCTCTCCCACAGGATGGATGATGGTTCCGACCGGCCTGTTTGTTTTGCATCCCGGACCCTGTCCGCGGCAGAGCGGGGATATGCCCAGATCGAGCACGAGGCTCTCAGCCTCATCTGGGGTGTGCGGAGGTTTCATCAATACCTGCTGGGGCGGCATTTCACTTTGCAGACGGATCACAAACCGCTTCAATTCATCCTGAGACCCGAACGCGGGGTACCGGTGGTCGCGGCCGCGCGAATACAGCGGTGGTGTCTGTTTCTTGCTGCTTACGATTATGATATTCAGTTCCGAAGCACCGAGAAGCATGCTAACTGCGACCGACGGACTCTCACCCTTGCCGTGTGCAGAGGTTCCAGCTGCGTCTGAGTCGGCCGACCGGGTGGATGTGTTCGCGCTGGGCCAGGTCCAAAGTGGGCGATCACGGCCAAACAGGTCGCGGTGGAATCGGCTCATGATCCAGTGCTCGCCCGTGTCGTCCAGGCGATTTCTACGGGGAATTGGAGCGATCTACTTTCGACACCGGCATTTCAGCCTTTCACGTCACGCGCATCGGAGCTGTCATTGGTCCAACAGTGCGTTATGTGGGGAATGAGGGCGGTGATTCCGCCAAAGTTCAGGCAGCGGTGTTTGGAAGAACTGCATGTCAGTCACCTTGGCGTCGTGAAGACCAAGAGTCTTGCTCGTAGCCTGTTGTGGTGGCCGGGGTTGGACAAAGACATTGAGCAGTTGGTTAAGCATTGCACCACGTGTCAAACAGATGCTGATAACCCGCGTCGAGCCTCGGGACGATGGCCGACCCCAGACAGGGCCTGGCAGAGGGTCCATGTGGATTTTGTGGGGCCGGTTAATGGCAAAATGTTTTTGATTGTGATCGATGCATTCTCTAAATGGCCGGAGGTTGTAGTATTGCAGCATATATCAGCAAACATTACAGAAGAGAAACTGCGGACGATCTTTGCTAATAAAGGATTACCTGAGATCCTGGTCTCTGATAACGGTCCGCAGTTCATCGCAGGTGTATTTGATGAGTTTATGTGTCAAAATGGTATTCGACATCTAAGGTCCACACCGTATCATCCTGCGACGAATGGGCAGGCTGAGTCGTTTATTAAGATGTTGAAACGGGCTTTGCGCAGGGGGGGGGAGGTGTTGCACCTGTGCAGACGGTGGTCGATGTCTTTTTGCTCCATTACAGGAACGCGATTCATCCTGTCACGGGTGATTCTCCTGCCATTCGTCTCTCTGGACGGGCATTGCGATCCAGACTGGATTTGCTGCGACCTGGAGGGTCTGTGAGTGGGGCGGTGTCGCGCCCGACGCTGCTGCGTGGTTTTGATGTGGGACAGCGGGTAATGGTGCGCGATTATTTCCACGGTTCCAAATGGGTGCCGGCTGTGGTCTCTGTGGTACTGAGGCCGGCGAATTGCATGGTGCGGTCTTCACCTGATTCAGTCCTGCCCGAGGACGTCGGGCAGGCTGGTTTGCCGGGGGCGGTTGTTATTGCGGATGGGGCAAGTCCGGCGAGGGTGTTACCTCGACCGAGCCGGGAGGCGTCTGAGCCTGGGCCGTCTGGCGTCGCTGCCCACCCGAGGCGGGTCAGGATGCGGCCGCTGTACTTGGAGGATTTTGAGTGTTGATTGGTTTTGGTTGGTCATGTTATGATTGTCCTTTCATCATTTGACTTGTCATTTTATGAGGGGAGGAGTGTGCTGTATCACATGATTGGGTTTTCGTATGTCATGACTCGCCCACTAGGGGTGGCAGGAATGTACATCAGGACGCGCAATAAAGTGGAGTTGCTGCTAACACTCTTGCTTCTCATGTTCCACTGCACCTCGTACATCACAAGGATGTGGAATGGAGTCCTCCCAGGGCGGGCTTAAAGTATCCACCTTCATTTTGGTAAGGGGTCACAATCGACGAACCAAGCTGTGAAGTTTCTTTTGTATATGTGGGTTTCAGAATATGGAATATATCCCCCCCAGGTCTCGAAGTATCCACCGTCGTGTGTGTGTGTGTGTGTGTGTGTGTGTGTGTGTGTGTGTGTGTGTGTGTGTGTGTGTGTGTGTGTGTGTGTGTGTGTGTGTCCCTCTCTCTCTCACACATGCACCCCTCCCTCCCACAGTGAATAGCAACGTTTGGTGAGGTGTTGCTCTCCCCACCTCCCCTCTAACTCCCCTTCCTCTATTGACCCATCGGTGAAGCGATGGGTTGTATTTGCTCATTATTAATAAAGGAAATAGTTACAATTCCGGTATGTTCTGGGTTGTTGAAGTCGAAGCTTTCAGTTTTCTCATTGAAGCCTTTCAGGATCTCCCCATGACGTGCCATGTCAGTTGCAAGGATCAAAGAGACCATTCCCTGTGAGGAGAAATGATTTAGGAGATGGTCGAGCAGGGAGAATGTGGGGAAGAGGAAGTTGTATGGACAGTCAGAATCATGTGTGTACAATGAAAAGCAGATGTGGAAGATAGGACAAAGAATGATAAAGTCGAGATGTTTATCCTGTAAAATCACCACTCAATATCACTCGAAAACACACATACACACACCCGTCTGAGTTTTTGCGTCACATCAGGCTCCAAGGAAGCAAAGATGTTGGTATGAGGTTGGGCGAGAAGTTTGCAAGCTACAGCCGCATGGTGATTCTCAAGGGGAGAAATGTCATTGTACCGCAGTGCTAGTTCTGTGCGTGCGTTTATTTGGTACCTGGAATGGTGACACACAGCAAATACGAAGGAAGAAAGTAGACAAAAGGAAGAACAGGAAAACAAAACATCTGGTAAAGACTTTAAAATGTAAAGACTATTCTTAAGGAGAGATTAAGATGCTGTGATTTGTGGAAAGATGGTGATGAATATCAGGTGAGATGACAAAAAGAGTTGAAAAAGAGGAAAGGGTGAAGGAAAAACGAGGTTGAAAATAAAATGAAGGCTTTAAGTGAGATACCAAAGAGGTACAGGACATGAGACTGAATGGGACAATAAGACAACACTTGCGTGTTATTGAAGCCTGGATGGTCAAGGTCGTGGCAGACTGCAGCCACCAACAGGATGGTGAGATCCATCCGAGTCAATTTTTCCTACAAGACCGATACAAATCGATCACGATTCATTGTTTAGTTTAACGGCTTTCAAACTCGCATCAAAATATTTAGGATCAATTTGATTATGCTCCACAACAGCTGCATTTTCACAAGATTCCTCTTTAGAAACATTCAAGAGACAATTATTGGAAGAACAATTAATGTAAATAGTAAATTTTTCCCATACATGAAATTCACAATCTTAAAAAGGCAGCTAAACTAGCCAGCTTAATGTTGTTCTCCAAAGGGAAAGTGACGTCACAATGCCCCCACTACCTGTACCTCTTTGGGAAGGCGATCTTAAGCATTTTCCCCCAACAGGAGTATAAGGCAATCTTTAGCATTCTCCCCAACAAGGGAGGGTAAGGCGATCTTTAGCATTTCCCCCCAACAGGAGGGTAGGGTGATCTTAAGCATTTCCCCCCAACAGGAGAGTAAGGCGATTTTGAGCATCCCCACCCCAAACATGAGGGTAAGGTGGTCTTTAGAAGCCTGAAATCCGGAACTTGTTTTTTTTCACGTGAGATGAAAGTGTGCGTTGGCATGCCCTGACAAAATAAGCGTTTTGTCCACATTAGACATGAGCTTTGGAGGATAGTCGCCATTTTCAATAATTCTGTTTCAGTTCTGAAGGACATTTACTTGCTGTCTGGGTGTCAGATCTTACAGATTTTCCACGAATACATTCACTGTGCTAATTAAAGGCCGTTTGAAGTTATAAAACTAACCTTGGCTCGCCATGAAAATTTCCATGGAATATCCCTCTCCCTCTTATTCTTGTTCTTCCAAATGCTCATCAATGTTTTTTGCTTTCTGCATTAAGATTGCTTGACTCATCAGCTGGGGCAAAACATGTTCTGTGCATCAGCTGCGTTTACGCACAATTTTAAAAAAATTTGATGTGCTATACGAGTGTATGCAACATTGTGATATAGTAGGTTTGTGTTGAATGATATTGTGTTATACAAGGTATGCCCATACAGTTTCCATTATACACAGTCATACACACATTTACTCAACAGATGCGATCTTCAAAACAACAACAACAACAACAATGAAAACTGTCATTAAAACAAAAATCAGGCAAATTGCTCATCTCTTTATTTGAATTACATACATTAAGGAAAACCCTTCTGTAGTTTTTACACTACTCAGCCTTGAAAAGTCTGGCAAAAAACAAAATACCACACAAAAAAACCTTCAGATATTACATACAGAATTTCTTATCCCGTTATTTGGGCGGAGTGTAAAAGCCAAAGACCGCCACCTCGATCACTCCAGAAAATAATGAAAATAACTCAGGGTACATACATGAAGCAAAAACATGCCTACTGCTGATGTGCATATATAATATAGTTGTTATATAGCTTTGATAATTCCAATAGCAATGGGCTATGGGCGAGCTGACACCTGAGGCCTGTGGCCTCGCCGAAAGTACATGCAAGGAGCACAAAAACGACAGTAACCAAGCCACAACGACAGCAGCAGCACCAACTATGTGTTATGAAAGATCCTTTTTCACATGTTTCACTTTATTTTATATCTTCAATGAGATTCACAGAGAGATGTGCAATACCTTTGTGAAGTACAACATGCTGTCCTTTGATTAAACCCATCTGTGAATTAACAGGTAGGCAATGCCGAGTCCAAACTTACCTGCAGACTGCACAGGTGTATCATGCCGTAAAGCATTTGTGTGACGCAGAAGCAGTGGCGGAAGTTGTGGAAAGGGTTTTTCCGGTAATGTTCCTGCACAGCCAGCTGCAACCACACGGGCATCAGTTGTGTTGACATTCAGGATCACTCCGCAGTGGGATGTGGAGTTCGGAATTTGAGGATGATTTTAGGAACCAGTTAAACACTTTTATAATCTGAGAAATACTTGTTCAGCATTGATAATCACAGGCATTTTCTATGGCTTGTGAGATTATGTCTCAGAGACTTTAGACTGTCTCAACAGGCAACACCTTCCCTCCCCACCGTTCTCTATATTTCGATTTCATTTGATGTACCATACCTTTTACAGAGCATCGGTGCTGCCAAAGCAGTTTCTTGGCAAGGGTTATACTGGATGGTTTGCCATTGCCTTCCCAGCATTGTTTGTGTGTGCTCTATCCTTTTAAATTTAAATGCTGAGCACCAAGAAAGGAAGCAGCGCATGCCATTATTAAAGTCTTGGGTATCAATGACTCGGATGGAGTTTGAACCACCAACTTCCCAGACTCAGAGTGGATACTCTAACCATTATGCCATTGAGTCTGGTGTTCTCTATACAAGCGCATATAAAGTTTCCAGGGGTGAAATTATTTTATTTCAATTTACTTATCAACGAAAGTTGCTCATTCTGTGGAAGAAAAATAAGAAGAATCCATTTGGGAAATCGAAATCCCATTTATGTACGAGTATAAACATATGTGCTTGTGTCGGAGTGGCGACCCGTCCAATAATGTGCCCAATAGCCAGACTGCTGAGGGAGCACCAACGCTTTGCAGAGTGTGGTCCCAATGGATGGATGTATAAACATGATAATAATTGAAGATGGGGTTGAGGAGTTGGCAGGGGTTGGGGTTGGGGGGGAGAAGCAAATGAAAGCTGACAGCATTTTGTTTAATTATACCCATGTTGCAGAGAACCTTTGTGCTTGCAAATATTTCGAGGATGTGTATTCCTTGATTCAGCACATATATGTTGAGCAGTGAATGATGCTGTACGGGCAATACAAGCAGTCATCTATTTATTACATGCACAAATGAGTCAATGTTTGACACTCCATCTGCACCCACTGCCCTCCTGCACACACCCATTCGCATGCTCCATATATGCTTATTCTCTTTTTTTCTTTCTTTTTTTTTTGTTTGTCCATTGGGTAATTTTGTGCATCGGGCCAATGTCAGATGGCTTTTATACCATATTGCCAAAGTTGGACCGACGTTGAAAATCTGCTTGCGACCGTTCTGACCTTTGCTGATCTATTGCCAATGTCAGCCCAACGTCGGTGTGCTATCTTGAGAGCGTTTAAAGTCATCGGAACAACCTAATTTCAGTTATGTCATTGCCTATGCAGGCAGAGGTGCCATCAATAGATAATTCAGAATTTGTGAAGGTTAATTGAATGCCTGCGAAAATATATTATGATGGTGCCTGGTCTCCAAAAAGAGTTACCCAAGACCACCAGAGAGAAACTTCGAGGATGTATGAGCAGAGGCGTTATTGCTCACATATGCCGTGAGCATCTCCCACAATGAGGCTGAGTCTTTGTGCCTGTCACTCAATCACCGCAGGCTGGTCAGTGGTCTTTTTGTCTTCTACCATGTCCTCTCCAGCCTTGCCCCCCACCCCCTGCTCTCTCTGCGATTTGTCCCCACCACATTTCCGCAGGCTGCTCAAGGTCCGCCATCAACCCCCTTCTGGAAAAACTACCAAAATCATGAATCACTGCTCACCTTCACTCTATTCATTCCCATTCTTCCCTCCAGGCCTTCAAAACAGCTGTTCACCACCACCTCTTATCATCCCCCATCCTAATCCTCGATCTTTTCTACCCCCGATAATCCACCCAAGCCCACCTCCTTCAAATTCCCTGCTTTCCTTCCTGAAAGTCCCTGTAATGTCCATCTTGTGTTCTCCATGTTCCCTGCCCCATCCCTCTCCCTTCCACAGATCTCCTAATGACTCTGTTCCCCACTGTTTTATCCTTCCCACTCCTGCCCCTCTTGTCTCATGCCCCCCTTGCTGTGCTTTACGTGTTAGCTCTCACATGAGCCTCGACAAGGTATACAAAAAAATAAAAAAAATGAAAAGGAAGGGGGTAAAGATGACGTGCATCAGTCTCACTTATCTGAAAACAAATGGACTGATCGGCTCTCTTAACCTGAGGTCTTAATCACAACAGACTCATACGGCGAACACAAGAGGAGACAGAAGAGGAGGAAGAAATTATATGGGCTTCCCTTGAGGCATGAGGATGCTTGGCGTGAGAGAACACAAATCAGACCTGTGGATGAGCGGACCCTCAACTCGTGCTGCAACTGGTACTCTGTACTCCCGCTTTGGAACTTTACTCAGCCGGCCCTCTGGGCTCCACACTCTCCACTCCCACTGGCTTGCATTCTTCAGTGCTTCTTGGTCTCGGCTTAAAACTGGAACTCGGCCTCTCCTGGAACTGCACTCAGCACTTATGTGCCAGCTTTTTATAGCCATGGCCCTGACGTCTTCTTCTGCTGGGTCCGCCCATTGCTGGATATTGCAAACGTGTGTCTGCCATGTCTCTACAGTGTGCCACAAATGGCACACGTGGTTCCGTATGTTCCTCACAATTACACCAGAGATAGCACAAGTGGTTGGTTTCACAACCATATGGGAGGTGAGAAAGTACAGCAGGGAAGGATTAAGAACCACTAAATACAGATTGATAAAGGAGAAAGACAAACACAGGGTCAAGGCTAGGGTGACAGGGAGCTCTCTATATGCACTGAACAGTCCTGGCATTTGCAAAACCAGGGTGCAACAAAATGTCTTTGCAAACATCTAATACTAAAAGGAGAATTGTGTGTGTGTGTGTGTGTGTGTGTGTGTGTGTGTGTGTGTGTGTGTGTGTGTGTGTGTGTGTGTGTGTGTGTGTGTGTGTTTTGTTGTTTGTTATCTCCATATGTGGGTTTAAGAAGGTGGAACAGAGTCCTCCCAGGTCTTCATGTATCCACCCCTGTTTCAGTAATGGGGTCATGATTCATGGACCAAGTTGTGAAGTTTTGTTGATCTCAAAGTTTTATTCTGAAGGCTCATTTCAGGATTGTCACTGAGCCCTGAACAGCCTCCAACTGCTGTTCATTTGTATTGATATTCCCATGGATGTTTTTAAAGAGCTCCATAGGATTCCTCTTCATCATTTGTGTTGCTCTAAATTGTCACTGTTACAATTTCGGTGCTCTTTAACTTCCAGGTTCATTTCACTTCATTTTTGAGGTCTTCATATTTGGTCATATTCTTGATTTCTGTGTTATTTCAGCCAAAATCCCTGGGAACTGATAACTCAATTAGCAACGTTGTTTTTTAAAAAAAATTAAATTATAATAACTAACTACTATATCCGGTAGCAGTGCTTTGTTTGCTGTGTTCATACTCGATGGGATCATCAGGTCATATATGAGTGTTACTTTCTTGTTATCAATTATCGCTTTTGCTTCATGTTTCAATGAGTTTTCTGGGATTGGGATATTGAAGTTTTCTGTCGATGTGCCAGTGGATTACTTTACATACCTTGATGTGCCTTTGGGTGCACAGTTGTTCTGACATGAGTTTTTTACATCCTGATGGGAGGTGACTCATGCTTTCTGTTTCTACCTTGCAAAATCTACACTTGTGTATATTTTGATTGACTCGGTCCTGCCATTTTCTTAAAATCATTCGTGCAGTGTCCCTGGTCTTGGACATTTATAATGGAGTGTGCGTGTGTGTTCATTCTAAAGGGTTCCTGCGGTCGTAAAATAAAAAAATACTATCGTTAGAAAGCTCACAATATATTTACTTGGAACAAAAATTTGTGGTCGTTTAATTGTGAAGATGTCTATTTTTAAAGTCCCTCTTTTTCGGGATTGAGTAAAAAGTCAAGGGACTGGAGCTTAATGCAGTGGCTCCAACATCTATTACTGAAAGGAGAGGTATTACTAACAGGAGGTAATATATATTATTCTACTACAGCAGGAATCCTTTAGTAGAACACGGAAGGGGAATACAATGAACAACCACAGCTACGTCAACAACAATTATGAGTTACAAAAGATCCTTTTTTGCTTGTTGAACTTAATTTTAATGCTCGTCGATGCTCACAGATAGACATGCAATACATTTGTGAAGTACAACCTGCTGTCTTGATTAAACCCATCAATGAAGTGACGGGTAGACACGCCTAGTTAATATGCAACTTTCAAAATGACATAATCCACCCCAAAATGGTCAGTGCACATACGAAGAAACCTCAGGAAATTTGTTTGGGGCGAAAGAAAGAACATCATGTGTCCAGGATAAGGATTGTTGTCTGACATGGATCACAAAGCTCCAAAATAAGTCAACAATACTTGGAAAAGTACCTGAAAGAAAGGGCTGTTCCTCTGCACAACGAAAGACTTGAACTTTTTCAGCTCGCCAAATGGGCACTTGCTCATCCTGTAATCTCCCGACCACGTTGGCCGGTGCAAGGCCTGAGCGGATGGGAGTTTGCTACACCCCCCCACCACCTACACACACACCCCATCCCTGACGGATCACTTCACTACCAGTGAATGGAATGTGTATTTGGATTAGGTGCTTCTGAACACTGGTGGGAAGGTTATTTCTGAGGCATGTGAATGTACAGGGTAAATTAAAAATGATATTTACCATTAATCATTTTGGGAGGGTGGGCTACGGGAGCTGTGAGGGTTGTTATAAATATATTCTTTGTTTGATTTCAGGGCCACAAAATAAATTATACAAGACTTTTTTTTATCTATTACTAAGGGAAAAGTGTGTGTGTGTGTGTGTGTGTGTGTGTGTGTGTGTGTGTGTGTGTGTGTGTGTGTGTGTGTGTGTGTGTGTGTGTGTGTGTGTGTGTGTGTGTGTGTGTGTGTGTGTGTGTGTTATATCCCTGGCAGACGCTATGCTTGTACTAACAGGAAATGGTATGAACCCGATTCTTCTCATCCACTGATATTTCTCATATTCCTATATTTCCATGAATCCGATTTATATTTAGGAATGGAACAATTATGGTTAACCATCTCGAAATTGCCACTTGTTTGTTTAAATGCTAAAAATTATGTTTTAAAAGAAAATTTGAATCACAGATTTCATGCTGGTAATATCAGGTTAAAAGTGCTCAGTGAGCAGAACAGAGTCAATGTAAACACACTTAGTACATGCGCAAAAGGTCTCGTTTAGAATTCATACATCATTTCGAAAATGTCGCATATTATCAAATAACTACTTAATTAACTGCTTCATTAACTCCTGTCATTTTTGCAAGAACATACAACAACAGTATTTTGTCTTGAGTCTAATTTACCAGCATCAGAGGCCTTCATCATCATAATCATCAATATCAGAGAGGAATCTGCAATTGACCTATGAAAAAACTCTGACAGATACCCAAAAGATTGACACCTGAAGTCAAAAAAAAAGACTCCCAAAGTCACAATAGATGGTTTTTTGTGTGCACAGTGGCAGGATTACATTACCAGCCAGCGCTTCAACGTAATTGGGTTGATGTGGAACTCATCCACCAATCCGAGCTCATGAAACAAGAACTCCAGGCAGCTGAGCATCTGAAGAACAATAATTTCCAAAATAATGTCACAACTCTACATAACCTTGTGTTCTCTTAACATTTAACAAAATTGATATTCATACAATAAAATCTGCATGATATTCTCAGTGCAAATATCTCTTAGAAAATGGAGTAAACGTGGATGTCACCAAAACTACAAAATTGACATTTAACAGTTCTTGGGCCGAAGTAGAAGTTCCAAACCCAGTTCTACATCTGGTTCCAACCCCAATACTGCCCTTAAGTGGCCATCTAAAGCTAGCAGACAAGCACATACTTTAGCCTTACTCTAGTGCACATAATCTAGCATGTACTTTGTTCTGTGATCCAATAAATTGAGAAGGGTACTCCCACCTTCGGGGTGGGAGTGCCCGCTTTTCTTCATAATATCTTAACTTGTTTATCTATCTTAACACATGTCTAAGTTTTCACCTTCCACCATGAGTCTGTGGAGTACAGTATTCACAGCATCCACACTGACTGCATGCCTCAAAGTGTCCAAATCCGGGAGCACGGCCAGCGCAATATGAGGTTAAACAATTGGTGCACTCTGTCTGTTTGTCCAGCAGTCTATTTCTATGGTCCCAGAACTACTAAATTTCAAATGAATTTTATATTTTGGAAACTGTAGAACACAACTCCGAACACAAACCTGCACTTTGGCTGTGAATTTGGCAAATTGTATGGAATCTCATCCGAAGTGCGCATGTGCATAGCATGATAAAGGAATTGCTTCAGTTTCTCTGTTAGTCCAGCAGTCAAACAAAATTGAAATGCATTCCAAACAGGAAACTTACTGTTTTTTGGGACGTCGGAAAGGATACAAACAACAGGCACGAATAACTAATTTAACATGTTTAACAAGGTGGCATGTATGTTATCTCACAACTTTCGCAACTATGTTATCTCACAACTATGTCTTTTTGTGAAAGACGCTGCGTCGATAGCGGTAAATCTTGGAATAAATGTTTTTTTTTCTTGTCTTTAAAACGTTAATTATATTTCAACTGAATTATATACTTGAACACTGTAGAAAACAAATTGCTTTGTTTGCACTTCAAAAAACTGAAGTTTAACAGTACTTGGATAAAATATTACACCGTCTTTACCAGTCAGATTTGCTGCACACTCTGATGGCGGTGTTGGTTCAGCTCTGGACTGTTCCGTTTGACCCATTAGCTTTGTATGGTTATATACCGTCATACTTGTTATCCAAAGTTCACAAGCAAAGCTGGTATAAGTTGTTGGAAGCAAAAGTTGGAAAGACCCTTTCTATATCCTCTTTCTCAAGACTGCACGGGGTAAGGTGTTCTGTGAACTCTCCAGTTGCAAAGTGCAAATGTTGTCAAATGTTCATCCTAAGCCACATACCTCATTTGGCTCCCAGTCCCAGACATCAAAGGTTGGCGTTTTTAAAGCCTCTCTCGTTTCTTCAGACAACAAGTACTGGGCAAAACAATGACATAATACTTCTAATATTGATAAAACAAACACAAAACAAGATCCTTTTATGATTCAGATCAAAATTGTGAAATACACGAAGCACGGACGGATATAATCAAGGATGCAAGTTATCTCAGATGGTATCAAAAACCCTGTGAGTGATGTGGTGTAAGTTTCCATTCCTGCAAAGGTCAGATCCAAATACAACACTCAGAGGTGTTCAATGTCCATTTGGGGCTCTGCATCAGAGGAGGTCATTCTTTTGAAGGGATTTTGACCTGGTTGTCCCATCTACAATTCAGACATGAAAGATGTAATCTCATAGTTTTGTGAATAATGATGTAATCTCATAGTTTTGTGAATAATGATGTAATCTCCTGGTTTTGTTACTCATGATGTAATCTCATGGTTTTGTTCTTCTTAATATAATCTCCTGGTTTTGTTACTCATGATGTAATGTCATGGCTTTGTTAATAATGAAGTAATCTTATGATTTTGTTAACAATGATGTTATCTCAAGGTTTTCTTAATAATGATGTAATCTCATGGTTTTGTGAATAATGATGTAATCTCATGGTTTTGTTAATAATGATAGAATCTCATGGTTTTGTTAATAATGATAGAATCTCATGGGCTTTTTTTTCTTCTTGATATAATCTCATGGTTTTGTTACTTATGATGTAATCTCCTGGTTTTGTTAATAATGATGTAATCTCATGGTTTTGTTAATAATGATGTAATCTCATAGTTTTGTTTATAATGATGTAATCTCACTGTTTTGTTCATAATGATATAATCTCATTGTTTTATTAATTAGGATGTAATCTCATAGTTTTGTTCATAATGATGTAATCTCATTGTTTTATTAATTCAGATGTAATCTCATAGTTTTGTTCATAATGATGTAATCTCATGGTTTTGTTCTTCTTAATATAATCTCCTGGTTTTGTTACTCATAATGTAATGTCATGGCTTTGTTAATAATGAAGTAATCTTATGATTTTGTTAACAATGATGTTATCTCAAGGTTTTCTTAATAATGATGTAATCTCATGGTTTTGTGAATAATGATGTAATCTCATGGTTTTGTTAATAATGATAGAATCTCATGGGCTTTTTTTTCTTCTTGATATAATCTCATGGTTTTGTTACTTATGATGTAATCTCCTGGTTTTGTTAATAATGATGTAATCTCATGGTTTTGTTAATAATGATGTAATCTCATAGTTTTGTTTATAATGATGTAATCTCACTGTTTTGTTCATAATGATATAATCTCATTGTTTTATTAATTAGGATGTAATCTCATAGTTTTGTTCATAATGATGTAATCTCATTGTTTTATTAATTAAGATGTAATATCATAGTTTTGTTCATAATGATGTAATCTCATGGTTTTGTTGAAAATGATGTAATCTCATGGTTTTGTTCATAATGATGTAATCTCATAGTTTCGTTCATAATGATATAATCTCATAGTTTTGTTCATAATGATGTAATCTCATGGTTTTGTTCATAATAATGTAATCTCATTCTTTTATTAATTAGGATGTAATCTCATGGTTTTGTTCATAATGATGTAATCTCATAGTTTTGTTCATAATGATGTCATCTCATGGTTTTGTTCATGATGATGTAATCTCATTGTTTTATTCATTCAGATGTAATTTCATGGTTTTGTTTATAATTATGTAATCTCATTGTTTTATTAATTAGGATGTAATCTCATGGTTTTGTTCATAATGATGTAATCTCATAGTTTTGTTCATAATGATGTAATCTCATTGTTTTATTAATTAGGATGTAATCTCATAGTTTTGTTCATAATGATGTCATCTCATGGTTTTGTTCATAATGATGTA
This sequence comes from Eptatretus burgeri, assembly GCF_056783735.1. Taxonomy (NCBI): domain Eukaryota; kingdom Metazoa; phylum Chordata; class Myxini; order Myxiniformes; family Myxinidae; genus Eptatretus; species Eptatretus burgeri. Next base: position 62,715,328 of record NC_140967.1, read on the forward strand.
ATCTCATAGTTTTGTTCATAATGATGTAATCTCATGGTTTTGTTCATAATGATGTAATCTCATTGTTTTATTAATTAGGATGTAATCTCATGGTTTTGTTCATAATGATGTAATCTCATAGTTTTGTTCATAATGCTGTAATCTCATGGTTTTGTTCAAAATGATGTAATCTCATTGTTTTATTAATTAGGATGTAATCTCATGGTTTTGTTCATAATGATGTAATCTCATTGTTTTATTAATTAGGATGTAATCTCATGGTTTTGTTCATCATGATGTAATCTCATTGTTTTATTAATTAGGATGTAATCTCATAGTTTTGTCCATAATGATGTAATCTCATGGTTTTGTTCATAATGATGTAATCTCATTGTTTTGTTAATTAGGATGTAATCTCATGGTTTTGTTTATAATGATGTAATCTCATTGTTTTATTAATTAGGATGTAATCTCATGGTTTTGTCCATAATGATGTAATCTCATGGTTTTGATCATAATGATGTAATCTCATTGTTTTATTAATTAGGATGTAATCTCATGGTTTTGTTTATGATGATGTAATCTCATTGTTTTATTAATTAGGATGTAATCTCATGGTTTTGTTTATAATGATGTAATGTCATTGTTTTATTAATTGGGATGTAATCTCATGGTTTTGTTCATAATTATGTAATCTCATAGTTTCGTTCATAATGATGTAATCTCATAGTTTTGTTTATAATGATGTAATCTCATTGTTTTATTAATGAGGATGTAATCTCATGGTTTCGTTTATAATGATGTAATCTCATTGTTTTATTAATTAGGATGTAATCTCATGGTTTTGTTTATAATGATGTAATGTCATTGTTTTATTAATTGGGATGTAATCTCATGGTTTTGTTCATAATTATGTAATCTCATAGTTTCGTTCATAATGATGTAATCTCATAGTTTCTTTCATAATGATGTAATCTCATGGATTTGTTCATAATGATGTAATCTCATAGTTTCGTTCATAATGATGTAATCTCATGGATTTGTTGATAATAATGAAATCTCATGGTTTTGAGACGTTTTCTTTTTTGTTGTTTGTTTTCTGTAGTATTTTAAACATTTATTATATTTCATTAATATAATAAATGTTGAAAAGTTTGTTGCTGTATATTGATGTTATTTTGATCTGACCTTTGCAGGAATCGATCTATTTGCACTGTGATTCTCACAAAATCCCATGTAAAAAATTATGGTCAAATCGCTCCTCATTCCACTACTCCTTCCGGAGTCGGACTCCAGCCACGTTCCGGAGTCGAACCATAGAAGTTGGACTCCAGCCACCCAACACTTCTATTTTGTGTCTAAGTGCTGCAGCAACCCCATAATGATCCTCTGCCATGATAGTGGAAATACAAAGAACTAGACATAAAATACCAAAAATATTGGAACAACACACCCAAACTTGAAATGCACCAACTTGCATCTGAATATTCTACCCACAGTGGAAAGTAGTGAACAAAATATTAGTGAAAGGGACACTCATGCCCTGCACATTTCCTAACTGTCCCAATACCTTTGGTAATCGAACCTTTTTTTCTGAACAATTTATTTATGTTTTCTGAAACAATTTATTTACAGAACTTTATGTTCTGTGGCGGTATCTTACGCTGCAGTGCATGTGTGTTGGGATGAGAGGTGTGCAAGTTGGCACCTTGGCATGCATGGTGACATCACGCCGTGGGGTAAGCCGTTGTTCTTCAATATCCACTCTACACAGAAACATAATTCAGGGTTTTGGGAAGTGAATGGTGTGTGATCTGTATGTGTGGTGTGCACAAACAGTGTGAAGGATGAACATGGAAATGTGGGATGTTCGTGTAACGTGTCATTAGATTTGCCAAGTGGTCTACAACAACTACTACTACTACTACTGCTACTACGACAACAATAGCCTCATAATTCCATCCTTTGTCGGGTCAACCATAGAAGTCAACGTCCTTCAGAAACCGGCTGGCCAGGCCTGACATTCAGCAGAAGCTGATTTAAGCAGGAAATTGTAATTTGTTGAGGCTACCGGCGTTGACTCGCGTATTCTCCATGAAAGAGACCATAGGATCTCTAACATCTGAGACATCCAGCGTAACTTCCTTCCGAAGGATGGTGCACTAATTGGTGCAACACCTGCGGTGACCAATCTTACAGTATATAATCAGGTTGAGAATCGACAAAGACTAGAGTTCAAAGGTTAGTATGATCCATCTGCATCATCCTGTCGGACTATTTAACATATGGCCTGACAGCCCCTATATATTATTGGAGAGTATTGCAGTGAGTGGTGCACTAAATTATAATTTCGTATGCAGTCTGTGGCTGCTGGTTACATCACTGCTGGGAGCGCAGCTATGCTGCTGATGCAATGACCTTGTTTCCCAATAAGCTGATACTCATTTTGCCAACCTTGGAAGGATGACAGGCTGAGTCAACCTACCTTTATTAATTATTTAACGGCATGATGGGGGCTCCAACTCAAGACCCTAAGATCTTAAGGCAGGAAGTTTAATTGTAAAGCCAACACCAAGCTATGTGATAAATAATGACATAATATATCAGAATGCTTATAACGCCTGGTGTTGGCTTAGTTACCTTGGTAGTTAGGGTGGTGGCTTGGGATCCTGAGGGGTCCTGAGTTCGAGCCCTGCTTTCCACTGAATTAACATCAGGGGGGTTGACTCGGCCTGCCATCCTTCCGAGGTTCGCAAAATGAGCACCAGTATACTGGTAATTATCCCTGCGTGTGTTGAAGGCGACTAAAGGGTTGGCATCAGGAAGGGCATCCGGCCGTAAAAACATTGCCACAAGAAAGGGTACCATGATTGCAGCCTGCAAAAAGCTGACCCCTGTTCAGGGAAAAAGGCTTTAAAATGGTGTCAGGTCAGGTCAGGTATGGGAGCATGTGCCAGAACAGCGCGTTGCTGCGTCCACTTTCCGCCGGTACTCCAGGGGCCTCCGTCTGGCCATCCCCCAGGCAGATGCCAGGCCCATCCCCATCTCCTTGAGATGATGGTCAACCTGCTGTAACCACGAGGCACGTGGTCGGCCCACTGGCCTCCTCCACTCATGAGACTCCCTTGCTGAGAGAATCTGGTGAGCAGGATCAGCGTCAGGAAAATGAGCCACATGTCCATACAGCCGCAACTGACGCTCACGGACTATGCAGGTAACAAATCTCATCCGAGTTTCTCTCAGCAACCGCTCGTTGGACATAAAATCCGACCAGCGATAGCCAAGGATTCTCCGAAGAGACCTGGTACCAAAGGAATTAAGTCTCCGTCTCAGATCCTTGGTCAGAGTCCAAGTCTCGCATCCATAGAGCAAGACTGGAAGTACCAAGGACCAGAAGACTCGGACTTTCGTCCTCCCGCACACGTACCGGCAGCGCCACACCCCATGATCCAGTGAATCCATCACTCCCCAGGCCCAACCCAGACATCTATTGACCTCTGACTCGCAGCCAGCAGAGACATGAATATCACTGCCAAGGTAAGTGAATCCCTCCACGACCTCAACATCCTCACCACAAACAGACACAGACAGGACAGCAGCATCCAAGATGTCACCAAAAGCCTGGATATTAATTTTGACCCAAGAAACCCGTAATCGCAGCGGCTCCGGCTCCTCATTCAGCACCTCGAGGGCCACCAAAAGGATGTCTAAAGTCTCCGCAAAGATGACTGCATCATCTGCAAAATCAAGGTCCGAGATCTTGACATTCCCAAACGATGCACCGCAGCTAGATCTCTCCGACATCCTCCCTAAAATCCAGTCCATACAAGTGCTGAAAAGTGTGGGGGCCAGTGCACACCCCTGATGAACTCCAGTAACAACTGGAAATAAGTCAGAGATGGTACCACCACACTTCACAGCACTCTCAGTACCAGAGTAGAGTTCAGACATCAGATCGATCAGTTTTGGTGGCACCCCACGAAGACCAAGAATCCTCCAGAGGACATCCCGATTCACTGAATCGAACGCTTTACAGAGATCAATATAGGCTGCAAGCAGCCCCTGCCGAAACTCTCATCTGCATTCGGTGAGGACACGAAGGGCAAGGATACGGTCAATCGTTGACCTCTTTGGTGTAAAGCCTGACTGCTCTGGACGCTGGTGCTCAAGCAGATGGTGGCGAACCCTATCAAGAATTATCCGAACAAAGACCTTGCCCGGCACTGAGAGCAGCGTCACCCCTCGGTAGTTGTTGCAGTCTTGGCGATCACCCTTCCCTTTCCAGAGAGGGACAACAAGGCCCCTCTTCCAGTCAGTTCGGATGATGCCTGCGTTCCAGGCAGAGCACAAAACTGCGTGCAACGACACGAGTGCAGCATTTCCACCAGCCTTGAGAAGTTCAGCATGGATGCCACAGATCCCTGGAGCTTTGCCCCGTTTCAACTGGTTCACCGCAGCCCGTGTTTCCACAAGCGAAGGTGGACCACAGTTGATTCGAGGGTCAGCAACAGGGATTGTAACACCCTTGACATCCAACTCGACAGCTGGGGGATCAGCCTGGTACAACCGCTCAAAGTAACCGGCCCAGCGGGCCTTCACTTCGGACTCCTCTGTCAAGAGCCTACCACTCTCTGCTCTCACTGTAGTGCTCCGAGGGATGGGCTTGGATGAATGCAATGCGCGAATTCCCCTGTAAGCGGGACGAGAATCACCTGTCCACAGGTGATGCTCTACCCCTTCACAGATTCCTCGCACATAGGCCTCCTTGTCCACCCTCAGTGCACGTATAGTTTTACGCCTCAGCTCCCTGAACAGCTCAGCTCTGCCATTCAGCCTGGCCCTGCGACTCTGGTCAATGGTATCCAGTGTCCCTTGAGAGACAAAATTCTTCTTTGCCCTGCGGTGAGCTCCAAGACATCCACCGGCAACATCAAGGACGGTGGTCTTGAAGGCGCTCCACAACTCTTCAGGACCCCCCAAAGCACCCAGACCCCCCAAGTGTCCACTCAGCCTGTTCGCAAACTCCTCAGCTACTCTCTCATCCCTGAGCTTGCCAACATCCAGCCTCGGCTGGGATGGTACCATTCTCCAGGATTTAAGGTGCAGCTTTAGAGTTGCTACAACAAGCCTGTGGTCAGTATTGAGGAACTGAGCACTCCGGTAGACCCTGCAATTCTGGATCATCCTCCAACGACCATCAATGAGGACATGGTCAATCTCCTTTGCCACACCGCCAGCGTTGGAATACCAAGTCCAGCGATGAGCTTGTGGGCGCTGAAAGCATGAACCAGCCACCCTAAGTCCATGACTTCTTGCAAAGTCAAGGAACTTAATGCTATTCTGGTTCATAGTTCCTGACCCATGGGGACCAACACACACCTCATAACCATCCCTATCAGTTCCAGTCGATGCATTCAAATCTCCCAAGACTAGAAGTGTATCTCGTCTGAGGCACTGATCAACCACAGACTTGAGCGTGGCGTAGAATGCATCCTTCACGGTGAGATCACTCGCCTCAGTCGGAGCATAAACAGAGACCAGGGAAATGACACCTAAGGAGTGACGAATCCTTAATCTCATAATACGCTCATTGACCGGTGTTATCTCAATTATCATTGGGGTCAGCTTATTGGACACAGCCACAGCAACTCCTTGGGTATGGTAACCATCAGAGCGACCAGACCAATAGTAGGTGTAACCACCCACCATTATCTCGCCGCAATCCGGTCTCCGAACCTCAGAGAGAGCTGCAATCCCGATGTCCAAACGCTTGAGCTCAGATGATAACAGAGACAGGTGATCATCCTCTCTTAGGGATAGGACATTCCAGGCACCCACCCGAAGGGACCGCCTCAGGTTAACCCAAGGAGACCGCCATTTGGTGGACGACACCTCAGCACCACTCTGACACACTCTCCCGCAATCTGACCCAGGGATGTTACCCCGTGGTTTCCCTCCTATCATCAAAGATTGGGGGTCCCGAAGGCTTTGCCCCAATCTCGTCATCCGGTGAGCTGCCCTGCGAAGGGAAGCTGCACAGGAGGTACTCCCACAGAGTGGGTTTTCAGACTTTTTTGCATTTTTGTGTTTTGCGGAATGAAGGGTTTTACGGTGGCCGGAGTGCAAATCCTGCCACCAACCTCCTAATGAAAGTAACCCAACTGCAAGAGGACGTCCACAGACACAGTTGGGCACTAGATATGGATGGCCGTTGCCTCACAAGGAGCTCCTCCGCCCTTTGACAGGTTTTGTTTTTAATCCTGCTGGGTGTCCATATCCAAACACCTTCCTCACCAGAAAACCTGGTGGGGGAGACGGTTTAGTCGCCGACAACCCGACCATGGAACAGGTTAGTGCAGGTTTACATGGTACCTGTAGCAGGTCACAGATCGAACCTGACCTGACCTGACGAGCCCTGCTTTCCACTGAATTAACATCAGGGGGGTTGACTCGGCCTGCCATCCTTCCGAGGTCGGCGAAATGAGCACCAGTATACTTGTAATTATCCCTGCGTGTGTTGAAGGCGACTAAAGGGTTGGCATCAGGAAGGGCATCCGGCCAAGAAAACATTGCCACAAGAAAGGGTACCATGATTGTAGCCTGCAAAAAGCTGACCCCTGTTCAGGGAAAAAGGCTTTAAAATGGTGTGATGATATCAGAATGCTGATAGCAGAATCATGAATGAATCTACCATAACCTGTTCTTTTTCTGATGCCACTGTCGAAGAAATTCTCAATTCGTTCTGTACATTTGAGTCATTTATTAAAACAACAAAAACACATGCATATGGAGAATTTTATAGAAGAAGTTAAGCAACACAACCTTCCTCCAAAAAATCTCCAGATGCATGTTTTTGTTGGATGTTGTTTTAATAAATGACTGAAATGTACAGAAGTTTTCTTCTGTTTCTGTCTCAAATTGAGAATTTCTTCGACATCACTTTAACTTGTACTTCTCACTCAAATAGGGTATTTGGATACATATTTGGTCTAGTTCAAAGCTCTTTCTCAGAATATTATTCAAATATCAAGCTACACAATTTTCTTCACCAACCGTATGAACTCTGCCACTTAATGTCAGCGAAAATTATGGTAGCAAAGGTCCAGACTCACTTCAGCAACAGCCAGTGACAGTTGTTTTTTTGGAAATTGCGCAGCTGTGACAGAGAAGGCAAACAGCGAGCACATCTGCATAGCACAACTACAAAGACACTCAGTGGAGCACCTAGTTTTCCTAGTTTTGTCATAATCAACCAACTTATCCACCTGGTTTTGTCATAATCCATCCACAATTTTTTTGAAATTATCAACATATCATGCAATATATCGGTTTTGACCCCATCTTTCTACGATGAAGAATCACTTGGTAATTTTAAAAAACTTCTCGTGTCGGGATCTGGATTCGCATCTGGATCTTCACAAAAATCGAATCAATTCATCCGTTGTCACACACCAACCTGTCCATCAAGTTTCGTCCAAATCCGTCCATAACTTTTTGAGATATCTTGCTCACAGACAGACAAACAGACAAATAAACAGGGATGAAGACATAACCTCTGTCCACCTTTGGGACCAGAGGTAATGACAATAACTTGGTTGTCATTACTAACTTGAGGGGCCTGCCATAATAATGATACCATTCCTTTCGTGCTGTAAATGCACATAGGACTACTGAGGCAGTTTCATTAGCAAGGAGTACAGTCCTGGACAGGTTGCTACTCAAATGCAGATTACCCTGAATAGTTATTACCCCAGTACGTGAGTACACTGATACTTATTTCGCTGACCTCAGAAAGATGATAGGCTGAGTCAACCCCACCTGATGTTGATTCAATGGTGAAAAAGGGGCTCAAACTCAGGACCCTAAGATCCCAAGCCAGCCACCTTAACCATGAAGCCGACAACAGGGGCCTGCCGTAGTTGTACAAAAAAAAATGGTGTTTGTTTTACTTCAGGTGAAAATGAACAAACATTTATTTGTCCAAAAATTTCGTTAAAACCATTATATAAATTAATTTATTTATGTCTCAGGTGGCGGATGGTTAGTATCATTGCTGGGAGCACGGCTATGCCATTGATGCAGTGTCCCCTATAGATTAGAGCAGGAATTTGTAATTTGTTCAGGGTGCATCTGGGTGCTAACTCTTCTATTCATGAAAGACACCATGGCGTTTTTAACATCCCCCAACAATTACTTCTGGAAAATGGATCTTCAAGGCTTAATGTCTAGCATGAGTTTGATTCCTTTTCAGATTGGTGCTTCACAGGCAGGTTGTTGAATGCCAAAGTGCATCGCCGTCCCTTAAGTGGTCCTTCAGTTGGGTGTGCCCTCTCCAAGCAATACTTGGTGGATATTAAAGATCCCACAGTGTCTTTCTCGAAGAGTCGGCAAGTTATCGCCAACACAATGATCAAATTCCTAATTTCTGCCACTTTTAGTTTGGCCTGGCCATCCTGTTCGAGAAAGACAAGGGCCAAAAACTTTCCCAAGCCAACTTCACAAGAAGGAAGGAATAATTGGAGCCCTCAAAGTAGTAGTAGGAGTAGGAGAAGGAGTAGTCAAAGTAGTACTACAAGTAGACAAGCACACACAATCATGCAAAAACGCACCTGTTATTTCGAGATTCCACTTCATCCTGAAGCCTCCTGATATTTTGTTTACAATCTTCTATTTCCACCAGCTTGAGACCTTCCACTGGAGGACACACAGAGCAATGTCAACAAAAGATTTGTTTCACTGCTTATCATAACATTCAAATAATGAAGACAGATAGTATTCATATTAGACTACTACTATAGATTAGACAGATAGACTACTACCAAAATCACGAATCACTGCTCATCTTCACTCTTTCATTCCTCTTTTTTCCCGCCTTTGGAATAAACTTCCTCACTCTATTCTTTCCCATTCTTCCCTTCAGGCTTTCAAAACAGCTGTTCACCACCACCTCTTATCTTCCCCCATCCAAATCCTCGATCTTTTCTACCCCCGATAATCCACCCAAGCCCACTTCCTTCAATTCTCCTGCTTTCCTTCCTGAAAGTCCCTTTAATGTCCATCTTCCCCTCGCCATGTTCCCCGTCCCATCCCCATCCCTCTCCCTTCCACAGTTCACCTGTGTCTGTTCCCCAATGTTTTGTCCCTTCCACTCCCGCCCTTCTTGTCTCATGCCTCCTTGCTGTGAGTTGTGTGTTAGCTCTCATACGAGCCTCGACCAAGGTATACAAAAAAAAAAAAAAAAAAAAAAAAAAAAAAATAAAAACCTCCCCAAATTAACGAGATATATTGTATCGACTACACGGGTTTCTCGACTAAAGGATCGAGCTTGTATTAATCACAGTCGAGTCATCATCTGAGCTCGGTGTTAACCTTCCGATAGCACTCACGGTTGGCAATGGAAAATCTTTAATGTCAAGGTATGATATGAAAAAGATGCTTGAACTACATTTTAAGGTTAGACTTTTTTTTTTCTGAGGGTAAGAGCTGCTTCCAGTTTAGGTGAGGTTACCTACATTCTATACGTTTCTCCAGCAGAGCAAGTCGGTTGGAGATTTCCTTCTGATATTGATCAAAACCAAACACCCTGCAAATCAGACAAGCATACAATGTAGAATAACCACCTCCAAATAGGCTACCACAATGAGGAATCTGACATTTCTCAGTACTGCAGTATTCAATACAATGGAAATGATAAGATATTTTTACATCTAAATGTCAGCACTTAATCCTCAGGTGTGAGCCCAAAATAAACAGGTCCCATTGAGACTCCAGCCTGATTAGCTGTCTCACAAATCCTACAGGCATCGGTGGAAATACAAGTCCGATAGAATAATGATTCTAACATTTACAATATGGCTAAGCTTCAAGGAAAAAGAAGAATCTAATTAATCAAACAAAGGACATTGTGATTGACTCGTACCGCGTTATCTGCTCCGTAACTTGCACTATAGCGTTCTGGACACCGTCTTCCCGTTCGGCAGGACACAACTTCAGCGCATCTGTCTCAGGTGCTGATGAATATAAACAAAAATGAATGATGCAGCAACCATCTCTGTGTAAATTTAAATTCAGATGGGAACACGATGGCAAGGGATGGGTTTTTTTTTAGGAAAGGTTGTGTATTTCCAAGTACAAGTAGGGTTGCTGTCACTAAAACCTAAGCAAACATTTTTCATTGACATCAATACTTTTGTAAACTATTTTGTGTGGCAGAAGAGTAAGAAACAATTCAAGTTTCATTGTCTAATTGAATCTTTCTTTGGAGGATCACAATTCATGAATTGGGCCAATGAGGTCGTTATAAACATGGAAGGTTCCAAATGAAGGAAGGTTCTCCATCCGACACTCTAGTTAGGAAATTAATTTGGAATTTTGCCAAGGTACCAGTACACAATGTCCTCAAAAACATCAAACTAGTCCACTTCAGAATGAAGACCTCCCTAATCCCATGCTAAGGGTGTAGGCACACTCACCATGGTTTGCAAGGTCAGGTTGGTGAGAGCGAATGGCCATGGAACTCGAACCTACACCATTCACTGGAGAAATAACAGGTCTTTAACTATTCGACCAAGATGTGTGTGCACACACACACACGCACGCACACACACGAACCCTTTTCAAAATGGATCGTAAATATTCTTTAGAGTAATTCAATCTGGGGAACGTGCAGTATTATCGAGTGTACAATTTTTGTTAAGTTTGAATTTAATCTTTTATTTAAGTGACAGTAGTCTTTCTGTGTCTTTGTTGAAGTCTCGAGTCTCTGTCTGTATTTATTTTGTTGGCCGATCAAACTCCCTTGAGAGCGAAATGGTGTCATGTGGACAATCGACATAATATTTGAACCAACAACGAAATTCTTCTGAATTTTTGTCTCAGTCCAGACTTTCAGGCTCCTGCGCAGGGCTGAAAAAACAAACAACCAAGTTCTGTGTCAGAAACAAACTGACATGAATTGATTTCACCTTT
>NC_140967.1:62731274-62788774 GCF_056783735.1 Eptatretus burgeri
TCATGCCACTGAACTGTTTATGATCTCAGAAGATGTTATCAAGCCACTGGAAAAACCAAGATATATGCCAAGGAGTGGACATCCCAGGACAATGACTCCTGCTTAGGATTGATACATTTCCACAGCCCATCAATGCAAGAGGACTGCAAACACACTCCCTGAACCTCGAGGCAGCAATGATTGCTGCCATAGGAGCACATACCAGGTATTGAGATTGTTATTTCCACGTTGGATCCCCGTGTGAAGACATTCACCACAATTCAGCATTTTGTGAGAAGGTCATAATGAAATGGATATGTAATTAGCACCTCACCTGTGTCCCATGATGTCAAATAAATAAATCATAACAACAATCACGTGTTCAGATTTTTAGAGAGAGAGCGTGCGTGCGTGCGTGCGTGCGCGCGCGTGCATGACTACTCTGTCTCCTGTCATTGTCTTGCATGTAAATATAAGAGTTTATCTTCAAGTTTGACAATGTAAAAAGTTTTAAAATCTGGTTGTGTCAGCACACTTAAGTTCACGTCGGCCACATAGCCCACTTTAGATCAGGAAACAAAAAGCAAGACCAAGCCTTGCAGGGTCAAGCTCAATGGTTCAGCCCGACACAACACGGTGTAGGCCTCGTTGAAAAGGGTTTGTTAAGGTTGCAGTACGTTTCACTACGAAAACGAAAAAAACAAAATGGGGGCTTACCTTCCTATTTCATTGTTAGAGACAAATATCCCTTCAATTATTGAGAAATCTCATGTAAATGCATCTTTCTGAGTATTGTAAATATAGAAGTACTTTTCGGGAATTCAAGGAAGACAGTGACATTATAACTGAAGAGTCGTAGGATACTAAAACTTTACGAAAGAAGACCCGATCTCGACAGTCCTCACACCTGGGCATCCTGACCACAGCACACAATAGTTCCCGAACCTCATTTGCTGAGCAATGTCTGTTGAAAATCACCTGCAACATCATGTCACACTTTTTAGCACATGTGGAGCAAAACCATCAACACATCTGGACAAATGAAACCATGATACTAAAGACTGGTAATTCTAAAACCAGGGAGAGATAGAAGGACGTGAAAGTTAAACTTGACAAATGTAAATAGAAACTCTGACAAAATTCACAAAGAACAAAAGAATCCTGATCATCATCCTGATATAATTGCCTCCACTTTTGCTGCTTCATCGTCAATCGCCTGATCATGAACCATCGTTTTCATATCGTCATCAGCGACATCCACATTATTATTTGTTATTATTATTATTACTATGACTACTATTAGTATTGCTCTTGTAATAAGAATTACAAACTTCCCTACCTTTTGGATTTTGCCATCTGTTTCAATATATATATTCCTTTGCTCAAAAAGCGAAATCACGGATCCCATGGTGGAAAACCAGGGGGACTCATGAGATTGTGGTGCAGGAGGGTTCCATTTATATAATGAGCTTGTGAAGGAAACTGATTTGCATCTCCCCACCCCATAGATTGTCCATCCAATACACACCTGCACCCACCCACTACCCACCAAACACACACCTTCACCCACCTGCACCATCTACAAAATGTACATCTGCACATTCACCGTCCACCAAATGCACACCTGCCCACCCACTATCTAGTACATGTAGTACATAAAAGTTTATATTTTAGATATTATAATATATCAGGTACCGTGAATGTTTACGATACCAAAACTAAGTGTTCCAACTAAGAGTAGACTACTGATAAGTTATTTCCAAACTCCACACATCACCTCTGAACATTAAACCTTCCCATTGATCAATCGTGCACGGAGCACCGAACAGGACTTTTGTCATGTAATTGATTTCTAATGTTTCCATTAACGTCTGATTAATTTGATCTGATTGTGTATCCGATGTTTACTCTTGTACAAGGTGGTCCATCCACTTCCACTTTGCTTGAATGCTCTCCTTGGCCTTCTGAGGATATTTACCTTTTCAAATTCAACACGGTCCTTGTCGACTACACAAAAATTAGAGCCATTTCCACAGGGACTGGGAAATTGTGCTTTTCATAATGAGCAGAGGTGAACGACGGACAAGGCATCTCTACTTATGGACACGCAGGGGCAGTCCAGGCAAAATTGAGAAAAGGAAGAGCTTGAAGGATGATGGGGAGAGAAAGGAAGTGAAGGGAGGTTGGAGAGAAAATGAGGAAGTTTGAGAAGAGATATGAGGAAATGGAGGGATCCTGATTGCAAGGGGTACAATGTATAAAACTTTTCAAGACCTGAGCAGAGAAATGTTTTTTTCTTGTACGAATTATATTGTTGCGGTTCTACAAAACCGCATGCCTCTAAGGCAATGGCACCCAACATACAGTGATCCCCAGACAGTTATTTCGTTCGTCTTCATGCAGTTAGACCTTCCCCTCATGTCTAATGGGTTAACGGGATGAAGTGAGTTGTGTGGGTCTTATAGCTCGGTCTATTAACAATATCTCTATCTTCTGTTCTGATTTCTATTCCAACCCTTTCCATTTAGCTGTGGTACAAATTAAGCAAGCACACACGCCATGCAAAATGTGATTGAATGAGCACAGTACGATGCCTCTCGTGGCTTGGAACCAACAAAGGCTACCACGCACCACACACTACACACCATACCGCAAACGCATCGCGTGCCATTGTTTCATTCAAATCTGCACACCAACTTCTAACCGGCATCTCAGCTTGCTCACCCCTCGTTCACCAAAACCTCACTACGTCGACCAAAAACACTTCCTGCACATGGGAAAAATATTCCCGCACCCCCTCATACCTCTGCAGCGCCACAATTCACCACTATACAGAAAAGTACGGCACAACTCAGACTGTCCTCAGACTGCGCGAAGCAGGGCCGAGCAACGGACATTAATAGCTCAAACACATCTTGCCGGGGATATCTGGTAAGGTGATCCGGTTTGAACAAGGCCTACCGAGGGCGTCACCTGAGCTAACAACCTCCTATGTGGTACCTTATCAAATGCCTAGGACTACTACATCCACTGCACTTCCCTCATCCACCCAATCAGAAACTGTTTCAGAGAACACCAAGAAATTTGTTAAACATAACCACCATCCCCCACCCAACCCCCAGTTGAGAAAATTCATGCTAACTTCCTTTAATTAGTTTGAAATTCTTCAAATGGTTCCTTTCCATTCCTTAATTAACATCTCCAACACCTTCCCCACAACTGGTCTAACTTACAGGCCTATAGTTTCCCAATTCCTCACTGGAACGATTTTTAACCTAAGCCTGGTGTTGGCTTAGTGGTTAGGGTGGCGGCTCGGGATCCCAGGGTCCTGATTTCCAGCCCCGTTGGCTGCTGAATTAACACCAGGGGGTTGACTCAGCCTGTCATCCTTCCGAGGTCGGCGAAATGAGTACCAGTGTACTGGTCCCGGTGTATTCCCCGGTTAGAATAGGTGTACCATATCCCTGTGTGTCGTAAGAGGCGACCAGGGTTGGCGTCAGGAAGGGCATCCGGCCATAAAGCATTGCCTCAAGAAAAAGCCAAACCCCTGCACAGCAGGGAAAAATGGCTGTAAAAACGGTCATTTTTTTTTTTTTAACGATTTTTAACCTCCGCCATCGAAGATGGATGGAGGTTACTGTTTTCACCCCTGTTTGTTTGTGAACAGTATTACGGAAAAACTCCTGGACGGATTTCGACCAAACTTGGTGGGGGGATTAGGTATGGTCCAAGGATCATGCCATTAGATTTTGGACTTGGTCCAAAAAAAAAAACAAAATTTTGCAACTTTTTTTCAAAAAAATTTCGATTTTATTTGAAAAATATTTGAATTTTTTTTTTTGCATTTCTACATGTTTTAAGTTATTTCCAACCCCCCCCCCCAAAAAAAGATTTGTTAGAGAAAAAAAACATTTTGCAACTTTTTTTTAAAAAAAATTTCGATTTTATTTTCTTGGCATTTCTACATGCGCGTCGATCAAGTTTAGTTTATTCAATCGTGGTTCAGTAGAGTCTGATCCGTTTTGACCTACAATGAATAGGATATCAGGTTCACTTCAGTGACCCAGCAGTATTGGCGGCGGAGGTTTTGCACTCTACCGAGTGCTCCCCCTCTAGTTTAATAATGGTGTTACATTTGCTACTCTCCAGTCCTCTGGTACCTGTCCTGACTCCAGTGAGCTATTAAAGATATCCACGAACACCACACTTATCTGCAAAGCCATCTACCTCAATACTATTATTGAAGAAAGGCCACCTCCCAAAATCCTAGCTAAATATTATCCAGCCCCAGAGCTTTATAACCCCTTTCATATTTGTACCCGTTTCTTCACTTCCTCTACTCGTCTACTTAAACTTTGATTTCTTCAAAAAGGCCTTCTTCACCCCCGAGATAGATATGCTCAGCCATTGGAATACTGTTCCCGTGTGAATGTAGAAGTAAACAAAGAAACTATATAATAAGCCTGCCCTCTCACCTCCCACCAATTCTCCTGTGCTGTTCTTCAATGGGCACCTGTTGCCTTTTTACCTTCATATATATATATATATATATATATATATATATATATATATATATATATATATATATATATATATATATATATATATATATATATATATACAGATGCTGAAAAAGTAGGTATACAGTAAGGACTGCACTTGTTTTCATTACTGTATACCTACTTTTGCAGCCCCTTGTATATATACATATATACACATTTTTATATATATATACATATATACACATTTTTATATATATACATATATACACATTTTTATATATATACATATATACACATTTTTATATATATATATATATATATATGTATATATATATATATATATATATATATATATATATATATATATATATATATATATATATATATATATATATATATATATATATATATATATGAAAAGCACGGTCCTTGAGGCGGTGAATCCATGAAGCTGTACGACAGTCCGTGAATACTATATGCCTATTCATCACGTCCTGTGTGAATGTTCATTCCTTAAGACCCCAAAGACCCTTTTTACCCCTTGGACCTTCACACCATTTAGACCCCTTACACGCTTCAAACAGAATAGACAGCTTAGACCCTTGACCACTCGGACCATTTGGACCTTCTTTTGTCGCAAATAAATATCATATCACCAATATTACAAATAAATTTGTATTTTTTTAGTGTATATGTATATATATATATATATATATATATATATATATATATATATATATATATATATATATATATATATATATATATATATATATACACACATATGTACTCTACATAGATGTCAAGTGAAAGATTTCGATTTGTTCCCTTTTACATCACTACTCTATTTCTGTCATCTTGTCCTCCTTTGGGCATGATGAGTTCAAGTTAATTTTCCAAGCGCATTTCCCTTTGGGTGATTACAAATATGATCCCTGTTCTGAGTCAGAATTACCAAGAGAGGTAATATATCGTTATAATAAATCTCCCTTCCACTTGGTGACATTTTAGAAAATACTAAAATCTAGATAGGTCAACAATACCTGCTTAGAAAACGTACAATTTTAAAACCAACCTTTTAATGGTCATCATTAATGATACCCAAGATGAAAGATTGGATTTTTCACAACAACAACGAAATTACCAACATATATATATATATATATATATATATATATATATATATATATATATATATATATATATATATATATATATATATATATATATATATATGTCAGAGCCTGGTGTTGCGCCAACACCAATAAAGCCTGGTGTTGGCGCAGTGGTTAGGGCAGCAACTTGGGATCCAAAAGGTCCTGAGTTCAAGCCCCGTTGGGCCACTGAATTAATACACCAGGGGGTTGACTCAACCTGTCATCCTTCCGAGGTCGGCGAAATGAGTACCAGTATACTGGGCCGGTGTATACCCCGGTTAAAATAGGTGTACCATATCCCTGTGTCGTAAGAGGCGACCAGGGTTGCGTCAGGAAGGGCATCTGGCATAAAACATGTGCCAAATCATTATGCGGATCATAACGGATGATCCGCTGTGGCAACCCCTAACGGGAGCAGCCGAAAGAAGAAGATATATATATATATATATATATATATATATATATATATATATATATATATATATATATATATATATATATATATATATTGTTGTGGTTACCAAATTCGCAAACCACCATTCAGGTCCCTTAGGTGAGGTATCTCGGTAAGTACATGTGTAGTTAGGTCCAAACCCGTTGTCTAGTGGGAATACATGTCATTTATGCGAGCTGCGACTCTTCAGGATAGCCGTTTTTCTTTTGCTATCTTTATTTTGGACCAACCGCCATGATTACCACCACAACCACAACATCAACCACCAACCACAACGCCGCTTCACCACAACCGCCACGACCTTCACGTCACACCTCGCAACCGTAGCATCGCCACCGTTCTTGCCCTGCTGTGGGTACCGGTGTTGGACTCGTGCAGGGCGCGCGTCGAACAGCGTGTACAAAATCACGGATTTTGTGCTTCAAAAACGGATCAAAAACGACACACGCCCACTTTTTGCCGTCCAATCGGTGAGCGAGGGACGATTTGGCCCCGCCTCCAGGACGATCGATATATGCAAATTTGTGGATCAAAAAGCCTTCACGCCCACTTTTTCTCGGGCCAATGGGGAGCGAGGTGAAAGGTCAAAGGGAGGGGGTCAAAGGCGAAGCTACGGGGGGATAAAAGGCCCGTGTTCGTCAGTCAGAGCCGTGTGGAAGTCTGGAGCCCGAAGCCTGCAGTAGCTGGAGAAGCTGAAGAGAGTCGCGAAGGGGAGAGTTGATCGGAGAGTCCAACGAGGAGAGTCCAAAGAAGAGTCCAACGGGAGAGTCCAAAGAAGAGTCCAGAGTCGGAGAGTCCAGAGGCGGAGAGGCGGCAGCGGCGAAGGCAGACGAGGGGGTGCTCGCGTCGGTGCCGGGAGCTGCACGCCCGAGGGAGGCCGACAGCGCGACCTGGCCGAGGTGGAGACGCACACCAGGGATAATAAAGATCCTCTATACCCCGAGCATCAGCAACCCCCTCCTGTTTCCCCCCGCGCTGAGATAGTGCGACCAAGGGGGCCCCTTTCCCACCCCCTGCCAGACACTGTCCGCGAGGCCCGCGGAGTGAGGCGCCATCGCCGCTCCGCGTCTCATCACCAGACGGGTAGGCGCGACCCGGTCTCGGCCTCAGGCCCGCCTCATCCTTGAGGGTATTTCTTTTCCTTGGTTTTGGGTATGTGTTGTCGGCGCCGTCTGTGAAGTAGAATTGTATAAGTGTTGCCGTGTGCTCGGTAGTCGGTATTAGCTCTGCATTGTTTTCGCTTTTATATTTGCTTTTTGTGTAAATGGAATTGTGTTTTTTATGTGTGCTTTTGGTGGAATTGAATATGTGTGCTTTCCGTTCGTCGCGAATAAATGTGCTTTATTGTTGAACTGTTTCCCGCTTCGCTTCGTCATTTCTCCTATTGAACCTTCATCTTGCTTCACGTAAAGGGTTGGTAGTGGGTTGAATACGCCCGATAATTAATCGAACCGTCGAGGTCGACGATAACACCGCTCGGTTATTCTGATAGTACGGAACGGGTCGCTTAAGTGGCCCGTGTCCGAAGTCGACCTGCGGCGAGGTGCGATCGCCCGGTCTACCCTCCGCGTGGGTACTTAGGTAGGTCGAATTTGGCGAGCAACCCTATCCCACGCGGGGGCTGATTGGCTCGATCGCGGTGAGACCGAAAGGTCCACCCGTGACTGGTTCCCGGCGTTAGTCCGAGAGGGTCACGACTGGATTGTCCGTCCGGTGGGCGACGTGCCGCGATTCGAGTTACGTGGCCGTCAGCACGCCGGCGGGCGCGAATACCGCAACACTGGTGTCAGGTCGTGCGATACAAATCCATCGCCCTCCTCGCGGCACTGGTATCGGTGAACAGGAAAACAGGCTCTCCTGTCTCCGGCTAAATTCACGGGAATCGGTCCAGGGGTGAGAGAAGCGACCCCCGATTCCCTCCAAATTACGAGCGAGTTAAATTAACCCTTCACGAGAAGCAAGATGGCGTCTCAAGGCGAGCGGGAGCCGGGGGTATTAGAAATGGATGGAGAATGTGTAGGATCCATGGTCCAGGATGGAATCCCCGAGCAGGAAATGTTGATTGTGCAGGAACACGGACTCGCCCAACTGAACCCAGAACCTGAAATGGGTGCGGCAGCGGCCGCAGTGTATGACACCTCCCCCCCCCTCTCCACCAAAACCCTTCCCCAACCCTTGCCGAAACGGCTCAGCTGAGTGCATCCAACATGGCCCAGCTATGCGCCATGCTGGCGGCAATGAACGAAAAGATGGATACAAATACAAATGAAATGAAAAACGAAATGAACAAGCAAATAAACGGAATGGAAGCAAACATGAAGGAAGAAATGAAAAAGTTACGGGGTGAGACGCAGAACATGGGCCGATGCCTGCAGGCGGGCATGAAGGCCGTGACAAAGGAAATAATAGTTGAGACAAGGGAGGTAAAGGGTGAAGAGTTGGCAGAGACACGGGAGATAGAAAAAATAGAGGAAAGACAACACGATGAAGACGGGGTAAGTGACGCGCACACACACACGGAGGTAGTGGAGGACAATGGGGGTGAGCTGGCGGACTGTGTAGGGACCCAGTGCGAGCACCTGGATGGCCTCCTCCAGGAACGAGGGGAGGGAGTATGCCCCCTTGAGGTGAGTCACGACCAGGTGAGTTCGGTCGTGCTTTGCGAGGTTGAGGGGACGAGTGCTGTGGACGGGTGCACGGAGAGCTTGGGGGGTATAGAGGCCCCGGAGACCCTTGTGGGGACACAAATCCCCAGTATGGTTGTCCCTGTGTGTGTGGTGCAAGGTGTGAGTGCGTCCCCGTGTGTGGAGGCGACCCCGTGTGTGAGTGGTGTGGTGGCGATTGTGCCGGAATACGTGCTTCCCAGCACGCCGTGTGTGGATGAGGCACCGTGTGTGGAAGAGGCCGTGTGTGTGAGTGAAACGGCCAGTATGGATGAGACACCGCGGGTTAGTGCCCCCGCGTGTGTGGGTGAGGCACCGTGTGTGGATGAGGCACCGCGGTGAGTTCCCCCGCGTGTGTGAGTGAGGCACGGTGTATGAGTGAGGCACCGCGGGCGAGTGCCCCCGCGTGTGTAAGTGGTATGGTTTGTGTGAGGAAAATGGCAAACGTGAGTGAACGGCCGAATGCAAGGGAGACCGTGTGTGTGAGAGAGCGGTATGTGAGGGTGTGGTGTAGTCAGGCCCACGGGGAGGGGCATGATGATGATGCATGATGGGCGTGATGGTGGAGGTGTGGCCGTGGGGTTCGGCGAGGGATATGAGGTGTGCACGCCGTCTGAGGTGTCGTAGTAATACTGGAGTCGGCCGGCTCCAGTATTACTACGACACCTCAGACGGCGTGCACACCTCATATCCCTCGCCGAACCCCACGGCCACACCTCCACCATCACGCCCATCATGCATCATCATCATGCCCCTCCCCGTGGGCCTGACTACACCACAGAGGGAGATGTCGGTTGGCATGCGGGAGCACGCAGCCGCGTCTCCCGGTGTGAATGTGATGGAGTGGAGTGTGTGCGTCGTAACACGCAGGTGTGCGTGGGTCGAATGGCGACGACGGCGACATGTAAAGAAAGAAAGCCGAGCAGCGGCTGTAGTTGTTTCGGGGACCGTGCCGGGTTCACCCAGCAGTGAGCACGCGGTTCGTGCTGAGCAACGCACGAGACCACCACGTGCTCGCTTGCGAGAGTGAAGTCCCGGTCCGGAAACGCACGCGGTGGATTTGCCGATCCCGCGGACGGACAAAGTTTAGGCAGGTAAATGGATTTGGACCGGACGGGTTCTCCACGCGATCGTGTGTGTTAAGCTCCAACGGGCAAAGCACATGTGTTCGCGTGGGGAACCCCTCGAGACGTGGGGCTTGTGTTTTTTTTTATGCGCACGGTGACGTCATGGCTGCACGTGGGGTTGGAATCCGGCAGGAGGGGTATCTCTGCCGGATGGTACCGTCCAAGGAGGGACGAGGAACACGTGCAGCTGCATGACGTCACGGCCAGGTGTAAAGTGCGCGAGCTCTGAGTTGCCGCGCAGGTGCTGCGCATGAAAAAAAAAAAGACAGCAAGCCTCACTTTCGGGTGCAAAGGATTCCTGGGCAAGGGGTGGAGACCCCCTTACCCTGGGCACAGGATGGAAACTAGTTAGGGGGAAGGGTTAGCTTAGTTAGACCGACTTCATGGGGCAGGGGTAAGTCCTCATGGAGTCCGTGGAATGGATTAGTTAGAGAGATTGTAGCCAGATTTAGATTGGGAAATAAAATTATTGATTTGGAGACAGAGACAGACTTTGGATGTGTAGAGTTGACGTAGCTTAGCTACGTAGTGTTAAAAGGAACGTGCTACTAGTTTAAGGGACGACGTGGGAGCACGAGTTAGTTAGGGGAGGTAGTTAGAAGGATGGCAGAGTTCAGTGGTGTGTGTGTTGAAGAGTTGGTGAGTTGTGAGGTGAGTACATGATGAGTGAGTGAAGCCAGCGGGTCTGTGTGAGTGGAGCGAATGGGGAATGCATGGTGCGATGAGTGATTGGGGGGAGGAGTGACTCCCGCCCAAGGGACCCCGGGGTCAGTGTAGAGTCAGTTAGCTGGGTTAGTCAAATTGAAAAATGGAGGTCGTTTTGTTGTTGGTGGGAAAGTAGGCTCGAGACCCATTTGGAGGGGTGCAGGAGCCCTGTTGACGGGCTTGGGAGCGTGGCTGCGAAAGGTGAGTATCGCTGAGTGGGTACCCCGGGCACCAGGCTAGTCGGCCGCGGTAGGCCATGGGCCCATGGGGGGCCGGGAGAGAGTAGTGGGCACGGGTGCGCCTGCTTGGTGCGGGGGCCCGGGGCGCCATTAGCCGCGTGGGCAGTGTTGTGGGCACGGGTGACCCTCGGAAAGGGGCCCGGGAGGCCGGCCTGCCACGTGTGCGTTTCAGGGGAGGTGCCATGGGGGGCACTCCCCGGTGTTAGGGAGCTGGTAGGCTCGGAGGCAGTGTAGTGCCCGGGGGTGCCATAGCGGGAGATTCGGCAGAGGGTCGTGCCTGCCAAAAGGGAGCCACGTGTCCCAGCCATGAGACCGTGTGAGGGCACGGAGAGAAAACTGGGGGGGCAAGGCCCGAAATTGTGAGGACACCAACACAGGCGACGGGAATCTGGGTTGTTAGAACCAATAGTTTAAGCGAGAGGCGCTTGTTGAAAGCCCCGGGGTAGTTTAACAGTTAAATGGTTGGGGTAGATTAGGAGATGTACCCCTCCGCACCATCCATCCCCTCGCTCTCGTTGTGGGCCGCTGGACCCACTTTGGTTAAGATCGCCGAACTCTGGGGAGGCCATTCTGAGGCTTGAGTTGGGCCTCGACACAGGACGTTAGCTCTCCCTTATTCCCCTCCGGGAAGGGAACGTAGGGGTTGGGAGTAGGCTAGGTGACAGAATAGGTTAGCCGAACAAGGACGATAAAGGGGGTTAGGGGACGATTTATAGTGGGGGAGTAAAAATAAAAACAACAAAAAAATAAGTTGGGGCTAAATTGGGGTTTGACAAATTAAGGGAGTGGGTATGTACAGTGACAGGCAAAGGCGATAGGTTGGGAGGGAGACAGGTAGGTAGGTCCGAGCCCGCCTTCCAAGTGGCCAGCACCACCGCACCCCCTCCACCAACCTCCACTGAACGGCAAAGGCTGGCCAGCTTCATCGGCTGGCTGTTTTTTTCTGCAAGGCCTGTGCCGGCCAACTTCATCGGCAGCTGTTATTTTGCTGCAAGGTCTGTGCCGGCTGGATCGTCTGCAGCTGCTGTGTTACTGCAAGGCCTGTGCCGGCCCACTTCATCTGCAGCTGTGGTACTTCAAGGCCTGTGCCGGCCAGTTCATCTGCCGGCTGTGTTTGCCTGCAGCGGCCTTATTCTGCGGGCTGAGTTTGCCTGCTCACCTTTGCCATGCCATGCCCACTGCCCATGTTCACCAGCCCCGTTCAATTTTGCTTTGCCCCCCCCCCTGTTCATTTCCATGTGCGCCAGGATCAAGGCAACAGTTTGCAAGCTGCGAGAACTGCCCTGTTGGCAGCTACAACACGGGCCTGCAGTGGCAGCCCGTGCACCGTGTTTTGCATCCATCCATTCATCCATTCATTCGTTGTGCTCATTGCGTGTGCCACTTGAGCTGGCACGGAGACTACGTTTGTGCAGCCCATGCACCGTTGTGGTTCACTGCGTTCAGTACAAAAGGGAAGGCCTTGGACTGCGTGTGAGCAGCCAGCCACGTTCCCTGTCACCTGCATTGTTTGAGCCAGAGACTGCATGTGGGCAGCCTGGCTCCCTGCTAACTGCTTTCTTTTTCAGAGTTCAATGATCCTGGACCATGGTTTAGTGTAAAATTTGTAAGTTAAGGTTAAGATGTACTGTAAATATGAGTGCGCCCCCGGCATGTTTGTCTTAGCGCCGGCAATTTTATTTAAGTCGTCCGTGTGAGTGAGTTTGTTTAGATAGTTACGCAGCCCTCAGGTTATTTATTTTGGGGACACGAATACCATGAATGTCGCACTCAGGGATCCGTAGGTAAAATGTACTAGGGGAAAACTACACATGATGGCACACGAAAATTTGACGACTCGGGACGAGTCTGTAAAAAGGGGAGGGGGTAGTGTTGTGGTTACCAAATTCGCAAACCACCATTCAGGTCCCTTAGGTGAGGTATCTCGGTAAGTACATGTGTAGTTAGGTCCAAACCCGTTGTCTAGTGGGAATACATGTCATTTATGCGAGCTGCGACTCTTCAGGATAGCCGTTTTTCTTTTGCTATCTTTATTTTGGACCAACCGCCATGATTACCACCACAACCACAACATCAACCACCAACCACAACGCCGCTTCACCACAACCGCCACGACCTTCACGTCACACCTCGCAACCGTAGCATCGCCACCGTTCTTGCCCCGCTGTGGGTACCGGTGTTGGACTCGTGCAGGGCGCGCGTCGAACAGCGTGTACAAAATCACGGATTTTGTGCTTCAAAAACGGATCAAAAACGACACACGCCCACTTTTTGCCGTCCAATCGGTGAGCGAGGGACGATTTGGCCCCACCTCCAGGACGATCGATTTATGCAAATTTGTGGATCAAAAAGCCTTCACGCCCACTTTTTCTCGGGCCAATGGGGAGCGAGGTGAAAGGTCAAAGGGAGGGGGTCAAAGGCGAAGCTACGGGGGGATAAAAGGCCCGTGTTCGTCAGTCAGAGCCGTGTGGAAGTCTGGAGCCCGAAGCCTGCAGTAGCTGGAGAAGCTGAAGAGAGTCGCGAAGGGGAGAGTCGATCGGAGAGTCCAACGAGGAGAGTCCAAAGAAGAGTCCAACGGGAGAGTCCAAAGAAGAGTCCAGAGTCGGAGAGTCCAGAGGCGGAGAGGCGGCAGCGGCGAAGGCAGACGAGGGGGTGCTCGCGTCGGTGCCGGGAGCTGCACGCCCGAGGGAGGCCGACAGCGCGACCTGGCCGAGGTGGAGACGCACACCAGGGATAATAAAGATCCTCTATACCCCGAGCATCAGCAACCCCCTCCTGTTTCCCCCCCGCGCTGAGATAGTGCGACCAAGGGGGCCCCTTTCCCACCCCCTGCCAGACACTGTCCGCGAGGCCCGCGGTGTGAGGCGCCATCGCCGCTCCGCGTCTCATCACCAGACGGGTAGGCGCGACCCGGTCTCGGCCTCAGGCCCGCCTCATCCTTGAGGGTATTTCTTTTCCTTGGTTTTGGGTATGTGTTGTCGGCGCCGTCTGTGAAGTAGAATTGTATAAGTGTTGCCGTGTGCTCGGTAGTCGGTATTAGCTCTGCATTGTTTTCGCTTTTATATTTGCTTTTTGTGTAAATGGAATTGTGTTTTTTCTGTGTGCTTTTGGTGGAATTGAATATGTGTGCTTTCCGTTCGTCGCGAATAAATGTGCTTTATTGTTGAACTGTTTCCCGCTTCGCTTCGTCATTTCTCCCATTGAACCTTCATCTTGCTTCACGTAAAGGGTTGGTAGTGGGTTGAATACGCCCGATAATTAATCGAACCGTCGAGGTCGACGATAACACCGCTCGGTTATTCTGATAGTACGGAACGGGTCGCTTAAGTGGCCCGTGTCCGAAGTCGACCTGCGGCGAGGTGCGATCGCCCGGTCTACCCTCCGCGTGGGTACTTAGGTAGGTCGAATTTGGCGAGCAACCCTATCCCACGCGGGGGCTGATTGGCTCGATCGCGGTGAGACCGAAAGGTCCACCCGTGACTGGTTCCCGGCGTTAGTCCGAGAGGGTCACGACTGGATTGTCCGTCCGGTGGGCGACGTGCCGCGATTCGAGTTACGTGGCCGTCAGCACGCCGGCGGGCGCGAATACCGCAACAATATATATATATATATATATATATATATATATATATATATATATATATATATATATATATATATATATATATATATATATATATATATATATATATATATATGTGTGTCAGACTCTGTGGTGGAATGGTTAGGGTGTCCGCTCTGAGTCTGGGAGGTTGGTTGTTCGAACTCTGGCCGAATCATACGAAAGACTTCATAATGGAACACGCTGCTTCCTTACTTGATTCTCAGCATGTAAAGGATAGAACACGAACAAACAACACTGGGTAGGCAATGTGAAACCACCCATTATAACCCTTGTCAAGAAACTGTGTCAGCAGCACCAATGCTCTGTAAAGAGTACGCTAAAATAGCAGGGAGCCGTCTCTTGCTGGTACAAGGTGATATGTGAAAGATGTATTCATCGTAGTTTGGGAACCAAATGTAATTGTGGTGGTTCACTTTTCCACTGATATACAGAAGTTCCCTCGTCAAGAAACCTCGGGGAATTGTAGATATAACGAGGAATAACAACAACATTAACATTCACAAAGCTTGATGAATTATGCTTTCCTTTTCCATTTACAGTTGGTTTGTATCGTGTGTATATCAAAAGTAATAAAGTTCAAAGTTGCAAAAGGATTTTATGGACACCTGTATTTTGTATAAATTTGGTTATTACCTCCACTACCAAAGTTCGATGGAGTTTATGTTTTCACCGCTGTTTATCTGTTTGTCTGTCTGTGAGCAGGATATCTTAAAAAGTTATGGATGTATTTGGACGAGACTTGGTGGATAGGTTGAGTGTGTGATGGGGACAAAGTGACAAGATTTTGGTGAAGATCTGGATCCGGATCCAAATACGAGAATTTTAAAAGTAATTCTTCACCATTTTGAGAGATATGGTCAAAAACGATAGTCAGCACAGTATCTCAAAAAGTATTTGGATAAAACTTGGTGGGCAGGTTGGGTGTGTGACAAGAACCAATTGATTCAATTTTTGATGAAGACAAGGATTCGCATCCGGATACGAGATTTTTTTTTGGTTCCAAGGTGATTTTTCATCGTTGAGAGATTGTCCAAGAACGATATCTGCATTGCCAACTTGACCAATGACCCTCAAATCGTTAGATCTCTTGAACACCTTTCGTCAAATCCATCCCATCTTCATGCCATCAAACATCTCCACTGAGACTTGTTCCCTCTCACCCACCCGAACTCATCCCAACCCGAAGAAAACAGCTCCAAGCCTCTACTCTGCCAATGTCGCACTTGATCCGGACAATAACTTCTCCCTGAATATTAGACGTGAATTTCAGATCATTCTTCAAGAGTATGATGATGTCTTCCTACTCTAGGCCAAAAAGGTATAATGTTGTGTCTGGTTCATTCCAATCGGTAGTTAACATGGGTCCTGTCCAGCCCCCTCAATGTAAGGGTCACTTACCTTTATACTCTCACAACAACCTTGCTGAACTACAATGCAAGTTTGATGAAGATATGGGTGTCTTCATTAAATCAGAAGACACAGGAGTCAACAATGAGTACCTCAACCAGTCTTTCTTAATTAAGAAGTCCAGTGGCGGGTTCCGACTTGTCACAACTTTTGCCGATGTTTGTCGATATAGCAAACCCCAGCCTTCATTGATGCCTGATGTTGATTCAACTCTTCGACAAATCGTGAGATGGAAGAACATTATCACTCATGACTTGACTAATATTTTTAAAATCAAATCTCCCTATCTCAAGGGTCAATGAAGTATTGTGGTGTTGCGACTCCTCTCTGTGGTGTTCGGGTCTCTGCCAAATCCGCTATGGGTATGCCTGGCTCCGATCTGCACTGGAAGAACTTCCATGTCGTGTACTTGGAGACCTATTGGAGGAGGTTGTTGTGGCCAAACTCACTGATCTCTACTGTGGTGGAGCAAGCATAGACAAACTGTTAGCCAACTGGAAACGGCTGTTAGATGCACTCCAAGCCAAATGCTTAAACTTGTGAGCATCCATGACTGTCGTTGGCCCTTCTTTCATCACAATCCGAGGTTGGATGTGGCGTCAAGGCACGATAGCAGCCACCCACCATCGCATCTCCACATTATCCACATGTGCATGCCCCCCCCCCCCAACACCCGTTCCTCTCTCGTTTATGATGAACGCCATGACACTCTGCATGACGGCCTACTCTGACTCATTATTGAACTCTGACCAATGGATGGGCTGCCTGCTGTCATTTGGACTGATCAAGCCCCCACATTCAAGTCTCTCACTCATGACGAGCTCCGACAACATCACCACATCTCCCTTGAGCTTGGTCATGCCATAACCCCAACAAAAACCTTCTCACCGAGAAAGCCATTCAGGAATTGGAAATTGAATTAATCCACCAATTCCCATTATGAGGTCCACATTTTATCCTCCTCTTGCTTTTCCATCACGAACCCTTGTTATTTCTCCTGGGAGAAACCAGAGCCATTCTGCCCACATCATCAGGTCGTGTACAACGTGGGGCATCGACCTTGCTGGTTATGACTTCATTGGTTTACCATCCGGGAAAGGAAATGTCCTGTGCTGACCCGCTCAGTCACTTGCCGCTTCCCGTAACCATCTGAGGGCCTCCACAATCTGGTGATATTATTCATCTCGTGGCCAACGCCATTCATGACGAGACACCCGTGACCGCAAAGCAGATCGATTTTGCTACCATAGCAATCTGGATTTGTCACAATTTTAATGCTGTGTTATGTCAGGTGATTGGGCATCACTACCAGAAGAGGTGAAACCATACCTCATCCGGAAGGAAGGGCTCCTTATTGATGCAGACTGCCTGTTTTGGGTTAGCCGAGTGGTAATTCTGCTGAAACTCCGCAGGAAGTTTCGTGAACTCCACAATGCTCATCCGGGCTTTGGCCCTCCTATTGAACTCCACAAGGCTATTGCCCAAGCCCATGATTGGTGGCCTAGTTTGGACAGTGACATTGAGTCCAATGCACACCATTGTTACACTTGTCAAGCCCATGCCAAGCCACCACCACAGTCTCCATTGGCCATGTAGTTGCGGCCATCAAAGCTATGGTCCAGACTACACATCGACCATACTGGTCCATTTCAGGGGAAGCTTTTCCTCATTGTAGTTGATGCCCATTCCAAATGGATTGAAGCTCTCGTGGTGCCATCATCCTCTGCTGCAACAATTGAAGCTCTATGTACCATGTTCGCACAACATGGTATTCCAAACTCCATTGTATCAGATAATGGATCGTCATTTACAAGTTCAGAGTTTCAGAATTTTTGTGAAATGAATGGCATTAAGCACGACACATCTGCCCCCTACAAACCTGCCAGTAATGGTCGACCGAATGTGCTGTTTAGATCGTCCAGAATGGTCTAAGCCGCATCAAGGAAGGCTCCATTTAATCTCGTCTAGCTCGTGTGTTGCTCAACTACTGCACCAGACCACATCAAACCACCGGTCACTCACCTTCCAAGCTTCTGATGGGTCGTGAATTAACAACACGGTTATCATTAGTGCACCCGGACGTAAACCGTTGAGGTCGAGAATAACAAGCATCAACAGAAACGTAATCACGACCAAACATCTGTACACCGCAACTTCCAGATCAGTGATCCTGAATACTTGTTGAACTCCGGATGCGGAACCAAGTGGTTATCTGGCATCATTGTCGATAACGTTGGTGAAATGATGTTTCTTGTGAAGTTGTGTGACGGTAGGTGCATACGTAAACATGTTGACCAACTGAGGTTACGTCATGGGGAGCCAAACATTGAACCGGCTCAAGTGTCTTTGTCACCCACTCCTGTATTAACACCACCTGCGTTTAAACCTGAGGTGTTTCCTCATGAAAGCTTTTCACTCGTTGATGTACCTGAACTCTCTCTCGACCCTGCACACCTTGTTGAGAAGCTCACAGCAGTCGCAAGCAAGGATAGCCCTCAACTAGCCCTAAGAAGATCAGCTCGTGTCTGTAAGACTCCTGAGCGTCTTGATTTATTAAAAATTAAAAAAATAGGGGGGGGGCGAGATGAGTTGTATCAGTAGTTTATGCTAATGCATACATGTGTGCACCGGTGCATGGTTAAGGAGAGTGATGTGACCCACCAGTGTTAGTAGTGGGGCAACTTAGCATAACAATTGTGCATTTTGTGAGGAAAGCACCAAATTTGGCACACTAGTGGCCTATCATATTATGAACAGATTTGGATATTGGGCCATCTCAAAATTTTTGATGGCAGTGGAAAATGACTGCCACCACCATCAGCGGCTGAATTTGAGATGGCCCAATATCCAAATCTGTTCATAAAATTATGACGTCCACGGGACTTGAACAGTCCCGCCAACGTGGAATGAGCCGAAACGATGGAGGCGGTTTATTTATTTATAACCCAAACATGGCGGTTCTAATCGCTCTACCGCAAATGGGACGAGGAAGGTGGCACGAGTCACTTTTCACTGAGTTGATGATGTTTATTCGTTTTTATTTTCACCAGAAATAACAAGACTCGGCAAGAAGAGGGATCCGGGGCGATTCGATGGGATGGTGTGGGATCAGGCGTGGGGAAAAACACAGACAATTCCAATGAATATACAGTTCTCAATCCCTCTAAGGCGCCAAGCACACATAACACACACACACACACACACACACACACACACACACACACACACACACACACACACACACACACACACACACACACACACACACACACACACACACACACACACACACACACACACACACACACACACAACGTAGCTATCTCTGGTGGTCAGGCTGGACCGTGGTGTGGACGCAACTGTCCCTGGATCGGTGCCGGACGAGCTGGCCTTGCTCTCGCCAGGGGGGGCAGGAGAAACCGCGGTGCTGTCGACCTCCTGGTCCTGGCCCAAGTCCGCCCACAGCCGCCAGGGAACCAGCTCCCGCGCCAAGCCGCGAGCAGGAGAGGGAGGCAGGTCCACCCGCCGCCCGACCCCGTATTCCGAGTCAGCAGAACCCTAGAGCCAACCAAAGCGAGGCACGAGGCTCGGCAAGGCTCCCAGGCACGATCAAGAGCACGATCGACTCAGCACAGCAACCAGGACGCTCTCTGCCGCCACAGGGAACCACACCAAAAAAACACGAGTGTTCTGGTTGTAATCTTCCTCTTCTTCCTTTTCGACCCCGAACAGAACCTTTTTATCCTTCTGCCCTCGTCACCTCCAATCGAGCCGTTTATTGGCCCACCGCCATCGCCTTCCGCCAATCGTGATCACGGGGCGGAGCCATCCGCTGTACTGTCCTGTGACGTCACGGCCAGTCTTCAGAGAATACCAAAAGGGGCTTACGCAGACACACTTACCCTATCCCGTGTCCCTATCTAATTACGTGACATTTATCATTTCCCCCTTGAAGAAATGAACATTTACTAGACAACTTATCACCACTGAATTACTACTTATTACATCGAGATCCTGGTAAACTCGAACAGCATGGCATACCTAATTAAACATCCTAATTACCCTTTGAATGCATACCCCCCCCTCAAACGTAACAATATGTTAGGCTACTGGTGTGCCAAATTTGGTGCTTTCCTCACAAAATGCACAATTGTTATGCTATATTTAGCTGAGTTGCCCCACTATAGGGTGCTGTGCTGTGCTGTGTTGTGCCCCATGTCTGAAATAAACCTATTATTCCTAGTGCACAGTCGTCTTCGTCCCTGTTTTATGAGTACATTACACTTTGTGTGATCTGATGGATTGAGAACACGATGAGGTCTTTCTCAGCTAACTGGCGCACCCTTGTTCTTGAATCTATCGAAACACTGATAATTCTGAATCAGCAAATGTTTCGGTGCAAATGAAACGGCAGTAACATTGATGATTCGTTGACTTGACATCATCAAGTTTTGCTGACATAGTATTCATATCAAGTTGCCTTGAACATTTGCGGCGTCAGGTCACATGATAAAGTTTTGGCCCAAGGGTTCAGTGTTTACATACCGTGTTGACCAAATAGAGATTGGCAATTAAACCCACAACAGGAAAGTCGAGGAAGTCGTTAAACATTCCACCAAACAACTACTTATTTAATAAATGAATTATTGTTCAAAATTATTTTGGACATCTCATTCACCGCACGAATTCACAACAGCACAAACACATTCTTTTACACATTTATTTCTCCTTGGTTGTTTTCTCCATTTGTGGGTTTCAGGAGGTGGGAGGAAGGTCTCCCAGAACTCGAAATCTCCATCTCCTATTTTTTGTGGAGGATCATGATTCATGAAGCAAACTGAGAAGTTTTGTTCTCATAGCCTCGTTTCAAGGGCTCTTTTCAAAATCTTCACTGAACCTCTGACAGCCTCCACTTGTAACTCGTTTTTTGGTGATATTTCCCAGAATGATTTTTAATTACTCAGTTAAGGTTTTCTTCATCATTCCTGTTTCTCCAACTATCGCTGGTACAATTTCAGCTTTCTTCAATTTCCAGGTCCTCTTGACCTCTTGACCTCATTTTTCAGATCCTGGTATTTGGTCATTTTCCTGATTTCTGTGGCATTTAGTCCGAAGTCATTGGGAACTAAGACCTCGACCGACAATGTCGACTTTTCCTTTTTGTATTTGAGCACCACGTCTGGACACAATGCTTTGTTTGCGATGTTCACACTTGATGGGATCGTCTTGTCACATGTGTGGTTGAACATTTACCCATGATGGAGTGGTTTAAACCACCCCCCGACACTGGCTCTGGATGCTTCGAACCTCAGCGATGCTTGGTGATGATGGAGACAGTTGTTTGAACTGTTCTTGGAGGCGTCAGGACAAAGTTCGGAGTTGATACCGCAGAGCAAGAAAGTCGCCATCTTGTTGCATTGTGCCGGCGAGGCTGTGGTTGATGTGTACAACACATTCACGTTCAGCGAAGCCACAGACAGCAAGAAACTCGACTCTGTATGTGAGAAGTTCGAGGAATATTACAATCCGTGAATGAATGAAACCTATGAAAGGTAGTGTTTTTTGGGAAACCCGACAGCAACAGGGTCAACCCTTTGACTAGTATGTCACTGAATTGAGGATGAAGGCCAAATCGTGCATGTTGTGTTAGAGACAGGACACGACTACGCAGGTCAGCGTACTCAAACTCACGATTTTTAATCGTCGGTTCTCAGAAAATGGCGGCACAGCACTGATGTAACATGCCAGTCTGTGGACATAACAGTGCAGTTTTGCAAAACAGAAAACATGGTTCAAGACCATATAGTTTTCACTATTTGTGGTTGAGATGGGTGTAATAATTGTTCATCGATACTAATAAAAGGGTGTGTGTGTGTGTGTGTGTGTGTGTGTGTGTGTGTGTCCCTCCATAACTCCAAAACCATAAAACTGAGCAGCCTGAAACTTTGTATGCATACTAAGAAAACTCCAAGGAAGTGCAAGTGATAATTGGGTGTTTGAGTTAATTAAACACCTCTTTTGCAGATAATTAACTGCCTTTTTAAAATTACATCCTTCATGATCCTCAGCCACCTCGCTGTCGGGGGTCTTAAGGCGTTTCCTGGGTAACCTCGCTGGGGTCTGAAGCCATCATGTTTTTGGCCTGCTCAATCATGCTTTGACTTGGAACAGGCCGCAACGATTTCTTAACAATAAAGTTTTTTTTTTTTTTTCACTTTCCTCACTCATATTATCGAATGCCTGTTCATCATATCTACGAATCGCTGGGTACATTGCAATGTTGATAAACGCCTGGAGACGCCAGGGTTCGTGGCTTTGTTTCATTTGCGCATATGAATAACCGAGAAAAATCTCTTAAACTACACAGAGTTACAAAATGTAATCTCCAGATTTGAAAGTATCAGCAGTTCCGACTCATAAAAAAGTGTTGATTTGTCCAATTCGGACAATGCATGGGTGTTTTCAGGTGCATAGTTTTATCGACGGCAATTGGTAATCGCTTGCCAAGCCAGACATTCCGTTGGAGTGCTTGCTTGAGTGCTAAAGCCACTTACCGAGTTGTACAGTGCAGTTTGTTTCAGTTGATAATGGTATAATTTGTGTCCCGGTCGGGATGTACAGTTGACAGTTACTACAAGGTAGAGGTACGTATACAGCACGCATGGACGTAGTACATATGGGTAGATTTGGATCTGCACAGACTCTCCATTGTTGTGTGGACATGTCGTGTCTGTTATGGGTGCCGTGGTGGTAAAGTTTCATCCCGTAACTTATGGAGGTTCTATCAGGTTTTCCTTTGTCCTCACGCCTGCTTTTAAAGCATTTGGTTATCGGATTTTATTCCAAAGATTATTTGGTTTCTCTTTGTGAGTTTCAAAGGAAAATACATTTGATGACACCAGATTTCTGAGCCATTTTCCATATTTACGTATTTTCTAAATAACCGAGCCAAGTTTTTCCACCGGTCACACAAAGCTGTTTATAAAGATTAATGCTCGTGAACAAATCCCTGAAACATCTACAAAAATGTAACATTGTTTTTCTGTGAAAGCTACTCAAGGTTTCTGGGTTGTATACAGTATGAATTGTCGTCGGTAATCACACTGACTCCAACTTGCTGATTATCGGCGTCTGTCTCTCTGTCTCTGGACGTATCCAGATGGTCGTTATGTCTGGACGGTGGATATCTCCATATGTGTCTGGACGGTGGTTATGTCCGGGCACGGTTTGTCTCCAGACGTGTCCAGATGGTATTTATCTTCAGACGTGTCTGGTTGGTATTTAACTCCGGACGTGTCCGGATGGGAGTTTATCTCCGGATGGGAGTTTATCTCCGGACAAGTCCGGGCAATGTTTTTGTCCTGATGGGAGTTTGTCGCCAGACCTCTCCGGGCGGTGTTTATTGAGAGATTGGGCCAAAAACGACGTCGTACTGTATAGCATGATATTTCAAAAATGTAATGGGCCCGATATGTTCTCATGGATCAGGCATTACGTGGCAGAGGTATTCGCTCTATCAAGTGCCCTTCTTGTCAGATCTGTCTCTGTCTCTGACTTTGTTCCTTCAGCAAGGCTATATCTTTTAAGTTATAAACTTCAAACTCAGCGTACAAATACAACTCTGTGTGGGGGTTAACATATAATATGTGGCCAGGGCCTCACACGCGGGTGTGTTGGGACAAGGGGGTGGCGGGGGGGCGTAGATTATAGATGTAAATTTGTACCATGTAGCGCCACGTGGTGGTGGTGGTGGTGGCAAAGTGTATTTCAATTTCCCTTCTTTACCTGGGCAACGCTCAGGTTAAAGCACTCTTCGCACAGGTAAATTTCTCATTCCCCTCTCCAACCACCCCCCCCCCCCCCACCATTTCCCACCAAAAACAACAATGGAGGGGCCTGTCAAAGCCTGTAAGGGACATTTTTACCAGTAAGGGACATCAGGACGAACCCGGAGCAAAGGGGGGGGGGGGTAGAGCAGGACGTGAGGACGGGAACGAGGGGTGGCGAGTAAGGGTTAAAGCACTCTATGCACAGGTGAATTTGTCTTCCTTTCCTTCACCTTCCCACCTAAAATTTTTGGCAAACAGGACGACAAATTGGTCCGTCAGCGAAGCGACGGGGTAGTCTCTGCTCGTTTGTTCACAGTTAGGGTTCAATGTGACTTTTGGGTCGCCTTGTAATAAAACATTGAGAACATGTCACTGTTTTCTTCGAATTGGCTCACATTGATGCAGTAATTGCAGTCACCACAAACCGGCGCTCTATACACAGCTACTTGCAATAGCAACAGGTCACATCATAACGATAATAGTCCATGGGCCCAGGCATATATCGGTACCATCTGAGGAAACCAAAGTTTAGGGCTACTAAGTTATTGGTCGGGACTATATGATTATTTCAATATGTGATAACCGTTCCAGAAGAGCAGCTTAGTGTATGTATTTTGCATTTTTACCATTTTACCATTCTGAGATATTGACGTTTTGGGGGGAAATAAGAAAAAAAAATAAAAAAAAAAATAACCAAGGACCACTGGGAGGAAGTGGCAGAGCTGAAGTCCACTCAGGAGGAAGCAGACACCCGAATGCTTCTGCATGTAGCAGAGGCTGGGTACAAGGCTGTGGTGATCACTGCCGAAGATACAGATGTCCTCGTGCTGTGTCTTGCCTTCAATAAGGACATCCCATGCCCCGTGTCTCGAAGTGTGGTACGCAAACCCGCACATGGTTCCTAGACATTTACAAACTTGCTCGATCAATGGGAAACAGTGTCTGTGATGCCCTGGTTGGACTACACGTGTTCTCCGCTTGTGATACAGTCAGTGCCTTTGCAGGCCGGGGAAATATGGACGCCTTGAAGCAAATGAAGTCGGATAAGACCGACCAAGAGGCTTTCAGTCAGCTCGGTCATTCATGGGAAGTATCCACCGAGCTCTTTCAGAGGCTGCAAGAGGTCACCTGCCACATGTACGTGCCGTCTACCAACACCACGAAAGTCAATGAACTCCGACATCAACTCTTCTGTGCCAGACGGGGAGAGATAGAGTCCAGTCAGCTTCCACCATGTGAAGACTGCCTCTTCATGCACGTCCTCCATGCAAACTACCAGGCTGATATTCAGAGGCGCTGTCTGCAGTGCCAACCCTATGTTCCAAGTCCCAAGGGTTGTGGATGGACCACTGATGACGGGAAGCTGGCCATCGGGTGGATGCAGGGTTCTCCAGCACCGGATGCAGTGTTGCAACTGCTTTCCTGCAAGTGTGGACGGTCGTGCAAACTCCCAGACTGCACGTGCCTTGCCAATAGCCTGAAGTGCACTGACATGTGCAAGTTGCGAACCTGCAGCAACCAGCCCGCTGATGTCGAGGAAGAGGTTGTAGACCTCAAGGACTCTGATGCTGATAACAGTGATGAAGACTAGACTACTGATCCATGGTGTGAATGTTTTGGCACAATCACAAGGACATTCATGGCTACAAATATGCATGAGTAAAACATAGTACATAAACATGCCACAGTAGCGTGGTGAAATTTGGGTTATCCGTAAATTTCACATTTTGGACGCTTGTTGGAACTAGGGTAGGGGAAGGGCAATTCCTTTAACTGTGGTAAAACTTGTAAAATGGTCATAAATGTTTTCCTCATACAACATGTGCATGTTGTAGGCTATTGCAGTTCAGTAGCACTACCCAGGGAACTTGTATGACAATATTATAAATTAAAATTTACTGAAAATCACTAATCGGCAACATTTTGATCGGCCCTATTGTTCACCCCTTTCTGCCATAAAACAAATTCTGCCTTCAGGAATGACAGGGTTATTTGGATGGTATAAATAAAGCATTTCAGACATTTATTTGTGGTTTGCAGTTCATTCTAGCCCCATGTGGAAACAGCAATTGCATCATGAGTGAATGTTTCTGAGTTTGCCTTTTCGCTTTCATTATGCGGAGGGTGGGTACATTCCAGAGATGATAACTACCAATAAGCTGCCAGTCTGCAATGGTTATCACATCAAAATATGATCTATATCTATACACCAATTCAAAAATCATAACTCGGATTGGTTTCCTTAGATGGTACCGACAAGTGGAATTTCTGGCCTGGGCCCATGGACTATAACAACACTTGGTGGAGTGCAGCTGCCAGGGTGAACTGTTTACGTTTTTTTATCCCTCTGATCAGCCGGATCTGGATCTGCACCTAAACCAAAATCGAATCATCTTGTTCTTGTCATCCAACCAACTCATCGACTTAGTTTTGTCATAACTCATCCACAACTTTTTGAACTATTATGCTATTATATCGTTTTTGACCGCATCTCTCAATGGTGAAGAATCACTTGAAAAATAAATAATTATCGTCTCCAGATCCGGGTTTGGATAATCACCAATATCGAATCAATTCGTCATTGCCAAACACCCAACATGTCCACCAAGGTTCATCCAAATCCGTCCACAACTTGAGATATCGTGCTATATATCATTTTTGGCCCTCTCTCTCAATGGTGAAGAATCACTTTAATATTTCTAGTAGTCGGATCCGGATCTTCACCAAAATCTAATCAGTTCGGTGTTGTCACATGCACAACCTGTCCACAAAATTTCATCCGAATCCGTCCACAACTTCTTGAAATATCCTGCACACAATAAAACAAACAAACAAACAGACAAACAAACAGACAGAAAGGGGTGAAAACACAACCTCCTTCACCTTCGGTGGCGGAGGTAAAAAGGTCCAAGTGATCTACAGCTCAAAATGGTCAAGGGTCTAATCTGTCTGAAGGTTGTAAAGGGTCTCAATGGTGTTGAGGTCTGAGGGGTCGAAAGGGACTTAAGCAGTGTGAAGGTCTCAAGATTCTCGGGATTAAAAGGTCGAAAGGGTGAAGGGATCTAAAGGTGTCTAACGTGTTAAAAGGGTCTTAAAGGTGGAAGATGTCCTAAGGGTCTAATGAGTCTTTGGGTCCTCAGAATCCTTGGGGTATTATGGGTCTTTTGGGTCCTCGGGGTCTTTTGGGTTATCAGGGTCTTTTGTGTCCTCAGAGTCTTTTGAGTCCTTGGGGACCTTTGGGTCCTCTGGATCTTTTGGATATTCAGGGTCTTTTGGGTCTTCAGGGTCTATTTGGTCCTCCAAGTATTATAGGTCTTTGGGGTCCTTGGGGTATTTTGGGTCATCAGGATCTTTTGAGTCATCTCGGTTTTTGTTGGTATTTATGGTCTTTTGGGTCATCTGGATCATCTGTGGACTTTGGGGTTTTCTGAGTCTTTTGGGTCCTTGTGGACTTTTGCATCATCTGGATGTTATGGGTCTTTTGGGTCCTTGAGACCTTTGGGTCATCTGGGTCTTTTGGTTCTTGGGTCATCTGGGTCCTCAGGGTCTTTTGGGTCATCTTTGTCTTTTGGGTCTTCGTGGTCTAATAGGTCTTCAGGGTCTTTTGGTTCTTCTTGTTCATCACGGTATTTTGGGTCATCTTGTTCTTTTTGTTCTTTGGGTCCTCTTTGGGATGGTCGGGGTCTTCTTTTTTTTGGGGGGGGGGGTCTTTGGGGTCCTCAGGGCTTTTTGATCCTCTGGGTTTTTGGGGTTGTTTGGATCCTTGGGGTCTTTTGGGTTTTCGGAGTGTTTTGAGTATTCGGGTATGGGTCTCTTGGGTTATTTCAGTCTTTTGGGTCCTCGGGTCTTGGGGGTCTTAAAGGGTATTCATTGGTTGAAGGGGTCTCAGCAGTTGAAAGGGTTGAAAAATACATTCCAATAGTACGTAATTAATCGACGTCCGAGTGTGACGGTCAAACAGTATGTAATTAAGAGACATCCTCACTTCATGGATGAAATGACTGTGTTTTTCGTTTTTATATATATCTATATTTATTACCTCTGCCACCGAAGGTGAAGGAGGTTATGTTTACACCCCTTTTGGTCTGTTTGTTTGATTGTGTGCATGATATCTCAAAAACTTGTGGATGGATCCAGATGAAATTTTGTGGACGGGTTGGGTGTGTGACATCGACGAATTGATTCGATTTTGGTGAAGATCCGAGTCCCGATCTGGATACGATAATTATTTAATATTCAAAGTGATTCTTCACCATTCAGAGATAGGGCCAAAAACGATGGAGTTCTGCATGGCATGTTGTTTCAAAAATGTAATGGGCCCGATATGTTCTCGTGGATCAGGCATTATGTGGCGGAGGTATATGCTCCACCGAGTGCCCTTCTAGTTTGTAACTGCGCGGGAAAAGAACCGTGAATAAGACCACCACAATGTGGAGCTACACGGTACTCATGGACACGGAGAATTTATGCCCCCCCACTTTTACCCTCCAAACCCCCACGTGCACCTGAGGCTGTGGCCACATAGCCTATGTTGCCCCCACACAAAGTTGTATTTGAACCCCAAGTTTGGAGTTTGTAACTTAATAGATGTGGTGGCCATGAGAGAGATGGAGATATATATATATATATATATATATATATATATATATATATATATATATATATATATATATATATATATATATATATATATATATATACATACATACATACATACATACATACATACATACATACATACATACATACATACAAGAATATATGGCCCATTGCTTCACTGACGGAAATACCAATCTTTGTTGTGATGACTACTAAATAGGGAAGAAGAAAAAGGATTCCAAGTGCTGGGATAACCAGCGTCACAAGTTGGCATTTGCCGTTTTGCCACGTGTACCCATGGACCCACGTGTACCCGTGTACCCATGGACCCATAAAAAAAACAGTCATCACAAACCTTCCTGGGAGTTCCTTGAATCCGCCATAGTTCGATTTATTGAAATCCGATAATCCGTTTTCAAGTTATAACAAAACAGCATCTATCTATGTACAATTGTACATGCATATATATATATATATATATATATATATATATATATATATATATATTTTTTTTTTTTAATGTGCATACATATATACATATATATTTATATATATATACATACATACATATACTGTAAATTAACAAGAAAGATATTGTGAAATCCATAAAACTAAATTTGACCTTAAAAATACTTAGTGGTTGAATTCAATGACCAAATACCCAAATCCTCTTCCAATTTCAAGTCAATAGGATGAACATTGACATTTTAAAAGATGTTGACCTCAAAGATTCCTGTTTGTTGAATTCAGTGACCTGATATGCAAATCCTCTTCAAATGTCAAGCCAATGGGGTGAAAATTGAGGATTTTAGAAATTCCACCCCAGTTGTTGACCGTTAGCCGATGTTGGTGTTTTGACCTTTTGATCTCAAAACAATAGGCTTATTTTTTGTGTGTGTACTTCGACGAGGCAACAACACAACGCACAGCAAGGAGGGCATGATACAAGAGGGGCGGGAGAGGGAAGGACAAAACGGTGGGGAACAGACACTCTGAGATCTGTGGGATGGGGTGGGGAACATGGGGTATACCAGATGGAATTTACAGGGACTTTCAGGAAGGAGAGCAGGGAATTTGAAGGAGGTAGGTTTGGGGTGGATTAACGGGGGAAGAAAAGATCGAGGATTTGGATGGGGGAAGATAAGAGGTGGTGGTGAACTGCTGTTTTGAAGGCCTGGAGGGAAGAATGGGATTGAAGAGAGTGTGGGAGTTTATGCCAAAGGTGGGAAAAAAAATAGGAATGAAAGAGTGAAGGTGAGCAGTGATTCATGATTTTGGTAGTTTTACCAGAAACTACCAAAATCTTGCTTATGACTTAGTTTTACTTGCTTTTGACTAACTCTACCATGTGGTGAAGTTTCATGCAGATCGGTTTATAATTGTGACCTACAGGTGATTGACATACAAACAAACAGACAGACAGACAGAATAATGCACAAGACCAATAAATTTCAACCTGATTGGGAGGCATGGTCTGGCAGCCAGAATTATTTAATATTTTTAAACTTGGGTTCAGGGATTTAAAACAAACTTGGTACAAGTATGCATAATGATGTAATAATTTGGGTGGAGGCAACCTGGCGATGTCGCGACGTTGAACATTGTCATTCTAGTTTACTACTAGAAGGGCCGCCAGTTGGCCATCTTGGTTCTGATGTTGAAAAAAAAATGACGTGCATTTGTACACCATCATGTGTTGACTTTGTGCCAAGTACAAATAAAATCGGTGCATACATGTTCGATATATGGTTGCGGACACGCGCACACACGGACATGAAAATAAAGACCAAATCCATAAGCCCCTGTTTTGGACGAAGTCCAACAGGGGCTAATAATACCATTCCTTTCATGCCATAAAGGTGCATGGGGCTGCTGAGGCAGTTTCATTGGCAAGAAGTACAGTCCTGGACGGGTAGCCACTCCGATGCAGGTTACTCCGTATGGTTGTTCCCCAAGTGCACTGATACTCATTTCACCGACCTCAGAAGGATGACGGGCTGAATCATTCCCATCTGGTGTTAATTCAACAGTCGACACGGGCTCAAACTCAGGACCTTAAGGACCGAAGCCAACCACCTTAACCACGAAACCAACACTAGGCTATATGTTAAGAGGATTAACAGATTAAAGTTAAACGAGGAAACGGAGATGATGGAATCTTGCAATATGTGATCGACATACAAACACAGATTACATTTTGAGTTCATTCGCTAATTATCTCACCACCTGGATGGAAATTTTAAAAAGGGCTCTATTAGATTTTGTGCATCAACGTCATGAATCATCATGCCAAGTTTCAAAACGATCCATTAAGCCGTCTCAGAGGACTAGCAAAAAAAGAAAAAAAATGTTAATGAACCTGTTACTCTACCAGAAGGAATTGACTGAAGGACATCGTTATGGCTTTAACAGCTCACCTTGATGTCTTAGTAGATGAGCTAAAAAGTAGGTCAATGACACTAATCAAATATCAGGTGCAGGCACACTATTAAAATTAGGTCAAGGTCAAAAAAAATTGTTTGGAAACTTTGTATTCCAATTATTGATGCAAATTTTTATTCTGTAAGTCCCAGCTGGCTCTGAGATACTTCTTGGACATTGGAAGAAAAAAAAAACCCCTAAATAGTGGTTTAGTACTCCTTGGGTCTAAAAAACTCTGGTACCATTTAAAAGTGGGGGCACTAATTGTAGAAACAAACACTACAACAGCAACAAGAAAAAGAGCAATCAGAGATTGCAAACCCTCGCCAGGACTTCTTTTGAGTGGTGTATTTTTATAGGTTTAATGGGAAAATCCAATATGGCGGCCAAACCATGGGACCAATGACATCACATGTGTGAACCTTTGGTTCCTCATGACCAGGCAGTCATACACGTAAAGTTTCGCCTCGATCTGTTCAGCCACTTCAGAGAAGAAGATTTTTGAAGGTTAATTTTTTTAAACAATATGGCTGCCGAATCACATGACCGATGACGTCATTAATTTTTTTCCTGTGGACCTTTTTATCCCTAGATGTTGTTGTTCGTCTTTCGGCTGCTCCCGTTAGGGGTTGCCACAGCGGATCATCCGTTATGATCCACATACTGATTTGGCACAGGTTTTACGCCGGATGCCCTTCCTGACGCAACCCTGGTCGCCTCTTACGACACGGATAAGGATTGGGTTTCGCCATGATTCCGGGCTGCCCTACACCCTCTCATAGCTCGGCCCAGTGCAGAGCTCGTCCTCAAGCGATCCTCCAACCCAAGCTTCCGAGTAGCCGGATTTCAGGCGCACGCCACTATGCCCGGTCATTTTATCCCGAGATGACCTCAAATTTTTTCATACTGATCAGATGTGGCGTTCTCCATATGCAATTATGATGCCAAAACGAGGGCACCTATGACGTTATAAAAATCACACTCATTCCCCATGAGGAGTACTTGTTATGTGCCAAGTTTTAATTTTTTCCTTGATGTGGTTTAAGAGATCGAGGTCCAAAGTTTTTCCATTTTTTTCCAATATGGCTGCCACACCACGTGACCTATGACGTCATAATTATCACAATATTTCGCATGAGTAGTCGCACCAATGGTGAAAACGGTTGCGGAGAAAAACACGAAAGTTCTGTGCGGACAGACAAACAGACCTAAACGCAATACCCTGTCCAACTCCTTCAGCGAGGGTAATAAACCTCCCCCTATCCTATAGGAATTTGGGGGGGGGGGGGGGAGAGACTTACTAAGTCATCCTGGAAAGGAAATGTTAACTCAGCTATCCCATCTTCCTGGCAAGATTGAAATGTTGGTCAATGCAAACAGTATTGCTGAGATTGACAACAAAAAACAGTGGCCAACAAATGAACATTATGAACATCATAAAATATTGCCGTATGCAAACCTGAATGCCGAGTATTGTGGCCGGCTAAGACAGGGCCACATAAGACAGATAGCCACATAACCAAGGTTTATTAATTGGCCAAAATCAGTCAAAGGTCAGATCAGGCCATAAATATGTCATGACCTGGATTGCAAACTCAGGTTATCTCAGGTTATTGTCATGGTTATTCAGGTTATCTCAGGTCAGGTTATTATCTCAAATAACTCAGGTTATTGTCAGGCAAAAATATGTCATGACCTAAATCCGTATTTTAGACACCCCCAAGGTGCATCCTCGCCGATATGTGAATACATAAACCTTTGCCAAACTAAAATTAATATACCAGACCAATACCTACCTGGTTTACTTTGTACGGGCTGTGGAAAGGTATTTTGTGTCGAGTCTTGTCTGGATTGTTGGAAATATAAAAGTTCGGCATTTTGTGACAAGTTTGTAGCTTTGACCCATGAAAATGCTGAAATTGACTCGATCAAAGGTTTCTGTGCACCACATTTATGGTCTGTTTGAAAAGCACCTTTGTGCCAAATGTCATCTCTATCGACTCAAATACGAAGAAATGGCAAGGTGAAATGTGTGATTTCTAGTTGTTTTTATTTTTTTTTTACATTTTACCTTTTAAACCTTATACCTCCTTTTACCTCCGGTCTGTCCTTGTGACTTCCTAAGGATGACGCAGACTGTAAAACAACACCAACCAACGAGTAGCTTCTCTGAACTTCCTGATGGAGGGGGTTCCGGACTGAATTTATTTCATAGGGTGTTGCCTCATGGAATAAGTCATCCTGGAAAGGAAATATTGATCCAGCTGTCCCATCTGCTTGCAGGCGGGTGAGGAGGCACGTTAGCCCTACCCGTCCTGAAAGGTGGTAGCTCCACCCGCCTTGCTATTTATTTGTTTTCTAATCAAAAGGGGTTCTCAGTCTGAGTCTTGAAGTCCCTTTACTCATACAAAGTGCATATTTTGCCATCTTGTTTAACCTTTATATGTGAATATTTTATCCGTATTTTGTCATCATTAATTGTGCTTTTGTTACGTTGTGCTTGGTAGAAGTGCAGATGGTTTATGAGGCCAGGATTGTCACTGGGTTAGCTTTTCCTCTTCTCTGAGTCTGTCTGGATTTAAAAGCTTTTATATTTTTCTGTGGAGAGATAATCTTAATTTAATTGTGAGTACAGAGTGGGATGCCTCTCACAGTGGTTGCAATGACTTCTTATTCTTGCGTATGGCAGCTTGGCTGCCGGGGAGCTCTCATTTTGTTGGGGCACAGCTATTCCGCTGATGTTGTGCACCTATACCAGTACACTGGTACTCATTTTGACAGCCTCAAAAGGATGATGGGTTAAGTCAACCCCCACCTGGTTTTAATTCAG
Organism: Eptatretus burgeri; assembly: GCF_056783735.1. NCBI lineage: Eukaryota > Metazoa > Chordata > Myxini > Myxiniformes > Myxinidae > Eptatretus > Eptatretus burgeri. The sequence goes on from NC_140967.1 coordinate 62,764,812, forward strand.
CAGCCAACGGGGCTTGAATTCAGGACCCTAAGATCCCAAGCCACTACTATAACCGCTAAGCCAACACCAGGCTACGTTGCAGTGACGAAACTGTCTGAATTGTCTAAGTGCTGTCATTGTAAAGTTATGAAACTATTATCGAGGATAAAAGCCAGGTGAATTGGAACGTGCTAAAAATCATGATGATGGCATTTTGTGGTAACAGTTGGCATCCATGGGTAATCTGTTCTTGATGGGGTTGTGATGAAGGTGTAACCCGATGTCAGTCTTACACTTCACCTTGAAAGCCATTATTAGGTCATAAAGGTCAAGTGGGGTCAAATATGTTAAAATCACAAGTTTTTTTTTCCTCTAATTTCATAATGAGGAACAGTTGATGGCAAAATCTTTCTTACATGATGGTTGGTTAACTTTGGCACATCTTGAGCCGATATGCACAAAAGCATCAAGTGTACATTCAAAATGTAGCTCATGTGGAATCTTCAGGAAATTGCTTTCTCCATGACTTTGAACTGAAATATAGTATTGGCAAACCTTTGATCTATAAAAATGCTTTGTGTCATAAAACATGAGATATCTCAAGTTCCGATGTCCCTTGCAAACGTGGCAGGTACCATGAAATCTACACCAAAATCGGATCTGCTCAACATCCTGACAACTGGGTTAATCATTCCCACACAAATCCCTAATTCTGTATTGAAGATGTGTATCATTATCGATGGCCATGCCCTCATCCAAACTCTTGAAAAACCCTGCAACTCAGAAATTTGGTGATTACACCGATGTATTCATGAAGTCCATCACTCGACATTTTGGAGAATACACCACAAGAGTCCATGTCATCTTTGACCTCTACTTGGTATTAGACAAGATAAAATCAATCAACCACGAGATCTAAAAGGGTAGGTAAGAAGAAACCCAAACGGAAGTTGATAGTTGGACCTCATGTACCACTACCACAGGATTGGAGGCAGTTCTCAAACATAATGGATGAAAAATCAATGTAGCAAGATCATATCATCCTCCATGGTAAGCATGAAAAGGCTAACACCAGGATTACACTGCATGCATCTGAAGCAGTTGTTTCTGGATACAAACGAGTGTTGGTAATCTCTAGGGATACGGATGTCTTCCTCTTGCTGCTGCACTTTCTGTTAAGAAAGTCAACCGAAATATGGAGGCTCTTCGGAACAATGAACGAACAAAAGTGTTACCATGTGCACGTCATCGTTGATAAATTTGCAGAGCCTCTGAAGGAGACTCTACTGTACTTGGCTTCCATTCTTAAACAGGATGTGATACCACATCTTCGTTTAGTGGTCATGGGAAGAAGTCCTGTTGGAAAACATCCCAGAAACAGCCTCTTTTTCTCAATGGAATTGGTCGTGATGGTGCCTTTGCTGAGACTGAAAAGTTTGTGTGCCACCTTGATTAGTCCAAGAGTTACGGCACTTTTAATCATGTGTTTGAGGCCAAAGGGTTTTAAGATTATTTTTTAATCAGAATTTTATGCTGATTACAAAAACCAATTTCTTATCTGCCACAGCTACTGATTTTGTTTTGGAGAAAAACGCCATTTTGTGTTTTTTTTTTTTCCCCCCACCCACGAAATCGTTGTTGGACTTTGTTGGACTTGTATTTATGTTTGTGACCTTGCCTGCTTTTTACTCCTAAGGTTGTGGGACTTTGCAAAGAGAAAAGACTTTGTATGCGACACATGCAAAAGCCCATCAATCAAATATATCGAGTGGGCCATGAGAAGATCAGAGTGTATAGATATTGACTACATCATCTCTGGTCCTGACCAAAAGCATCCAAAGAATTTCAACGCTGCACTGAACTCAGGAAAATTCATGATAGCCCTCTTACACATCCTTGTTAAGGAATTACAGAGATCACCATACCTCGAGCAGATCCAAGGGCACACACTTATTGTGGGACTGGACAACAAGGCATACCATTATCAGGTAAAGGAAGGTGGTATTGCAATGGTAGAGGTACCCAGCCAAGCCTGCAAACACGAAGAGGCTGACACTCGACTCGTATGACATGTAAAGCACATGTGTGAAATCCACATGTGGATTAGCCAAGATGGAAATATCATTGTCCGGACAACATTACCACCAGTCCCAAATGCCTGCTTGTAACTCGTGACCTGTGAGTGCAAATCAAAATGCAGCACAGCAAGATGCCTCTTGTTTCAAGAATGATTTAGTCTACCCCTGCCTGAGGTTGTGACATGACTAATTGCTGCAACGGCATTGGTTAGTAGATGTGCAGCAAATGCTGAACAGCAATTCATACCGATATTTTCCAGGCGTAATTTGTATATTGGCCAATTGAAGGGTGAAAAAACTTATTTAGCAACACGGAGCGTGTATAGGACTGGTTGACTTGGAAAACAGATTTTTATATTTCACTTAATTTATTTTTTATTATTACTTTTTTATCGAACCGAGAAGGCAGGTGGGAGCTGCAAGCATTTCACCACACTTCCAAAAACAATTACATTTCACCATGCCTCCCAATAACCTCTCCCAACACCCAACCAGGCTTTGGTACCTGGTACATTGAAATTATGCATGACATGAAAATAAATTGTTAGTTTTGCATATATTATCAACTAGCAAAGACAACCAGTCACTTCGCTGATGGGGGTGTGAAGGGGAGGGGGTGTAGAAAGAAAGAGGAAGGGAGAGGGAGAGAGAGGCGAGGGAGGGAGAGAGGGGAGGCAGAGAGGACGGAGTGAAGGGAGGGAGAGGAGGGAGGGGAAGCAAGAAGTGGGTGCAGAAGGGGAGGGGGTGGAGGTGGGTGGGGAGAGCGACACCTCAAACGTTGCTATACACTGCTGGAGGGAGGGTTGAGAGAGAGTGAGTGAGAGAGGGAGAGGAGAGAGAGAGAGAGAGAGAGAGAGAGAGAGAGAGAGAGAGAGAGAGAGAGAGAGAGAGAGAGAGAGAGAGAGAGAGAGAGAGAGAGAGAGAGAGAGAGAGAGAGAGAGAGAGAGAGAGAGAGAGAGAGAGAGAGAGAGAGAGAGAGAGAGAGAGAGAGAGAGAGAGAGAGAGAGAGAGAGAGAGAGAGAGAGAGAGAGAGAGAGAGAGAGAGAGAGAGAGAGAGAGAGAGAGAGAGAGAGAGAGAGAGAGAGAGAGAGAGAGAGAGAGAGAGAGAGAGAGAGGAGAGAGAGAGAGAGAGAGAGACAGACACAAACAGACAGACATACAGAGAGAGATGGCGACAGAGGTGTGGGAGGAGAAGGCTGCATTTTATTCGGAAGGGGGAGCGAGGTGGGGACAGACAGAGTGAGTGGGGAGGAGGAAAAAAGAGATATGTGAGTAGTGGAGGTGGCAGAAACTGTTGTGCTTAATGACCGAACACACGCACAAAAAAAACTCTTATCAGAACAGCTGTAAACGCAGCACAACATAGTTTGGAAAGTTACTTGCTGGCACATCTGCAAAACCTTTGATATCCCAGTTCCAGAAAATTTGTGTGAATATTAACCAATAGCATGGACTGAAAACATGGAAGTACCAGTCACATACGACCTAATGATCCCATCGAGCGTGAACATCGAAAACAAAGCATTGCAACCAGATATCATACTTAGGTACAAACAATAGGGAAGAAGGAATTGCTAATTGAGGTGTTAGTACTTGTGATTTTGGACTAACGATGCAGAAATCAAGAAAATGACCAAATACCTAGGCCTCAAGAATGAAGTGAAAAGATCCTGGGAGCTGAAGAATGCCAAAGTTGTACCAGTGATATTTGGAGCTATGGAAACAATGATGAAGAACCTCAGAGATATTAAAAACCATCCCTGGGAATATTACTACGAAAGAACTCCAGTTGGAATCTGTCCGGGCTCAGCGATGATCCTGAAGAGAGCCCTCGGCACAAAACTTTGAGAAAAGAAAACTTCACAGCTTTGTCCATGAATCGTGACCCCTTACTGAAATGAAGGGGTACACTTTGAGCGCACCCTGGAAGCACTCCATTCCACATTCTGAAACCCGCATATGAAGATACCAATCAATGACACACACACACACACACACACACACACACACACACACACACACACACACACACACACACACACACACACCTGAAAGGTCTCTGTTTCGCCTCCTGAAACTCACCCACATGTGGAGATAGCAGACAACAGTAACTTGCGCGCACACACACACACACACACACACACACACACACACACACACACACACACACACACACACACACACACACACATACTCAGACCTGAAAGGTCTCTGTTTCGCCTCCTAAAACTCACCCACATGTGGAGATAGCAGACAACAGTAACTTGCACATACACACACATGTGCGCACACACACAAACACACACTCATATGGAGGTGGATACTTTGAGACCTTGGAGGGCTCTGTTCCACTTTCTGGAACCCACATATGGAGATGACAACAAACGACCAATAACCAATAACACACACACGTGCAAATGTACACACACAGCAAGTAAATAAAAACGACAAACACAAAGATTTACCTTGAAACAGGATTCTTTGAAAGAGGATTTATAGTGGGTAATTAGTGAAATTCAATTCAAAAATGTATCAAGCCACAGAACACAAAATGTTGATCTGTACTCTATGCCTTCACAGCTAAAACAAACACGGCGAACACCTGGTCGGATGGACCTTATTGTTTTTCTTTATTAATATGTGTCGAAGTGAGAGGTGGATAACAAATCTTTCTGTCTTCTACCATCTCCTCTCCAGCCTCACCCCCCCTGCTCTCTCTGCAATTTGTCCCTACCACATTTCCGCAGGGCGCTCAAGGTCCGCCAACAACCCCCTTCTGGTAAAACTACCAAAATCACGAATCACTGCTCACCTTCACTCTTTCATTCCTCTTTTTTTTCCTGCCTTTGGAATAAACTCCCTCACTTTATTCAATCCCATTCTTCCCTCCAGGCTTTCAAAACAGCTGTTCACCACCACCTCATCATCCCCCATCCAAATCCTCGATCTTTTCTACCCCCGATAATCCACCCAAGCCCACCGCCTTCAAATTCCCTGCTTTCCTTCCTGAAAGTCCTTGTGATGTCCATCTTGTATTCCCGATGTTCCCCGTCCCATCCCTCTCCCTTCCACAGATCTCCTAATGTGTCTGTTCCCCACTGTTTCGTCCTTCCTACTCCCGCCCCTCTTGTCTCAGCCCCCCCCCCCCCTTGCTGTATATTGTGTGTTAGCTCTCATAAGAGCCTCGACAAGATATACAAAAAAAAAAATAATAATGGAGATCACACTAAAAGGTTAAACAAAGTGATGTCCTGTAAAAATAAAATTGCACATTTACAGTGGATGAGACACCTCCCGAGGCAACCACCGCACGGCACCGCGGGACCCAACAAAGGTGGAAACGTTCGATGTGAGATTGGAATCGATGTGAGATTGAAAGCACGGTTACATTTTCCTGAAAGGAACAACCAAGCAGCTTGGAGAGCGCTCAGCAAGTGGCTTAAACACTCAAGCAAGCACTCCAACAAAATGGTTGATAGGAAACGGCTCCCTTGGCACACGATTAGCAATCACCGAACCGTTATATTAAACACACACCTCCCGGAGACGCCTGAAATGTAACATGTGTCTGAATTGGACAAATGAACACTTTTCTAGGAGTCAGAACTACTTGTAAGTTCGATTCTGGAGCTTAAATTTTGTAATTCTTCTTAGTTGAAGAGATACTTGTGGCGATCGCATGTGTGGAAATGAAATAATAAAACGAACGCCGATGTCTCCAGGAATTTATCAGCATGACAATGTACCCAGCGATTCGCAGCTGTGATGAACAGGCATTCGATAATATGAGTGAGGAAAGTGAAAAAAAACTGTCGTTAAGAAATCATTGCGGCCTATTCCAAGTCAAGGCATGGTTTAGCAGGCCGAAAAACATGGCGGCTTCAAGCCCCAGCAAGGTTACCCAGGAAACGCCTTCAGACCCAGAGAGCAAGGTGGCCGAGGATCGCCTGATGAAGGATATAATTAAATAAAGCCGTTGATTATCTTCAAAAGGAGTGTTTTAATTAACCCAAACACCCAATTGTAACTCTTGCACTTCCTTGGAGTTTTCTCGGTATGCATGCAAAGTGTCAGGCTGCGAGGTTTTTATGGTTTTGGAGTTATGGAGGAGACACACACACACACACACATTGCCTTTTATTGGTATAGATCCAAGTGAAAAAAAGAATTTGCTGTGCATGATGTAAAAAAGGAGTGTTCATTTACAATTATTTTCATGAAAAATTTCACTTCTGTGACCTTGAAATGACCTTCATGGAGAAAATTGACGATGGCATCCACCAATACCATTTTCTCCAAGCTATAAGCAATTGATTTAGCATGGATGCCAGCTATTAACAAAAAATGCCATCGTAACTCAAAAATCAGGTCTTGGCTGGTCTATTATAATGTAAGCAGTTGAGGGCTACTCGTGTTTTTCTTCATGAAGATGTTAACGATAATGAAGTTGCTGGGTAGAAGTAGTGGGGGTGTCTGGCACGTATGAATTTTTACTTTCATTTCAAGTTGATGCAAAAGTTTACCTTTCAGTATTGCCTTGAAGTTTGGGGTCTATAGAACAATTTTGGTCCGAGTGGACAACAATCAGCCCCTATGGGGGATACCCAAACACCCCACCTGATGGCACGGTGAAATATTAAAATTGGTGTCGCTTTTTAACCAATAATTTGACCTGAACATATGAGGTCTCCAAAGATTTGGGATGAGGAGTAGCAACTTTTATATGTTAGGTATATTGCCACTAGAAGCTGTCATTTTGATGGTATTCCTGTAAATCTGTATAAAGAACGTTATTTGAGAAACTTTTCAGCAATACTTGGATGTGATCGAATATTGAAACTTTTTTTATTTTCATGAAATGGTAGAACTTGGGTTGGGTTCGTTTGTGAAATATGTCCTGAACACTTAAACAGAATCAATTTCCACCGGTGGTGAACAACTGCTTGAACAGTATTACAGTATGCAATCCAAAAACGACTCTGTCTGTCGAGCACCACAACAGTAATTTGGTGAAAGAAAATCATCTTCTTCCTCTTCTTCTTGTGTATGGCAAGATGGCTGCGAGGCAGCTATCATTTTGTTGGGGTGTGACTGTGCTGCTGATGCTGTGCCCCTATACCAGTACACTGGTACTCATTTTACCAACCTCAGAAGGATGACAGGCTAAGTAAACCCCACGTGGTGCTAATTCAGTCGCCAACAGAGCTCAAACTCAGGACCTGAGATCCAAAATCAGCCACCCAAACCACTAAGCCAACACCAGTCTTGTATTGTGTTCTCATTGGATTGGAAACTTTAAGAAAATATGTGGCTGCTGCATCTGCCTTAGTTAAGCAGGCTTCTGTTTAGGCTTCAGGCCATCCAGACCAATGTAACAGATCTCCCAGAGTGGTCCACAAAGCCATTTTGATGTGGAGCCTTCCCAGCATCACCACAAAATTGTCTTCCCAATAGATTTTTGGGGAAGGCACATTGCATTTTTTGGTGCTGTCGTAAAGTAGTTGGTTCACTACCAGCATGGGGACTTGTTGCAGGTTGAGGTGCTCAATTGTCTTTTTCACTCGATCCATCCGATGTCGAATCATTCCTGCAGTTGCTGCTTTCTCATGGAAAAGTGGTAAGAGTGCTTCAATGCTTTTTCCCGATTATCCAAAAGTATCTGATTGAGAAGCATGGAACGATGACCTCATGACCGGAGCTAGTGCTTCTGTCTCGGATTTTACATTCAGGGTGTCGTGCACCACAGTCATCTATGCCTGTTCATGCTGCTTCTCCTCATCAACTGAACTCATTGGCAATGGCTGCACATCTTTTACCGGAGGTTGGGTGAGAAGATTGAGGGCCACAACTCGTATACGAATGAGGCAGGATGGGTCCACTGGTGCCTGCTCGTCGTGCCCGTGAATCAATTCGTAGAGGTTCTTGGCCCAACTCAGGTTTACCTGATGAAGGAAACTGAAAAATGGAAATTTCTTTACCATGGAAAGATGAGCTTGCTGTTCTTGATGTGGGATTATGATCCAGGTTGTCGAGAGCCGCAAACGTGAAGATATGCTGAAGCAGATTTGTAGGACAGATGGTGTCGACATTGGCCCTTGTTTGGTCAGCAATAGCCCGGAGCAAAGCCAACTTCAATGGTTGGGACTTTCTTATAGGGCACTTAGAGAATATTTGTATCGTAGTTGTACCTACTTTTTGCTCTGTTTGTGAATGTAACTTGAGGAGAGGCTCACTGGACAGGTTCAGAGAAAGATAAGTCATATTCAGCATGGCCAGCTGGCTCAAGGATAGGGTCTTCCTGGAAATGGCTTGCATGGGCGACAATTTAGATCCTGCGAGGAGTTGATGGAAGAAATACTCCATCCGTATTGGAACAGTTGATTCTTCACAATCATTGAGAAATGACCCTTGGAAACTGAAAGCAGTGTCTTGATCCAAAGCTGCTTTACAGAGAATAGATGCTGCCAACAGTAAGGTACGTGATTATTCCTCTGGTGTTTGACTTGCATCTCAGATGATCTTCCGAGCTATCTTTGAGCAAGCGAGGGATAGTCGATCTTGGATCCCTTTATCTGCTGTCAAATTCGGGAAGTGTTGAAGTACTCTTTCCTTCAAGCGTGTGCAGTTCACCATCTTCTCGATTCCATGCTGTCCCAACTTCTCTGTCATCCATCATATCCATCAAATCTTGCAGCGCAAAAATTTGAAGGCATTTTGCGACTTCTTCATTGATTCATTGGAGCAACTCATTTTCTATCGTGACCTTGATGTTGTCACTGGCTTTGCCTTGTTCCCTACTCTGGGTCATCGCATCATGCCAGCATCTGAATCCTATGCAGCAATTCTGATGATACTTGGCTTCAATGGTGATCAGATTGCCTTCTGCAAGGATCACCACAATACAATCTTCCAACAAACAAAACCACCTTGTCATGAATGTCTTGAGTGAGGTTAAGTTTCTGCAATGAATGATCTGTTGCATTTGTTCCATCGCCACAGGTCAGAGCAGGTATGGGAACACGTGCCGGAGCAGCGTGTCACTGCGTCCACTTTCCACCGGTACTCCAGGGGCCTCCGTCTGGCCACCCCCCAGGCAGATGCCTGGCCCATCCCAATCTCCTTGAGATGCTGATGAACCTGCTGCAACCACTCCATTGGCCTCCTCGCTGAGAGAATCTGGTGAGCAGGATCAGCATCAGGAAAATGAGCCACATGTGCATACAGCCACAGCTGGCGCTCACAGACTATGCAGGTAACAAATCTCATTTGAGTCTCTCTCAGCAACTGCTCGTTAGACAAAAAGTCTGACCAGCAATAGCCAAGGATTTTCCGAAGAGACCTGGTACCAAAGGAATTAAGTTGCCATCTCAGATCTCTGGTCAGAGTCCAAGTCTCACATCTGTCGAGCAAGACTGGAAGCACCAAGGACCTGAAGACTTGGACTTTCATCCTCCCGCATCGGTACCAGCAGCGCCACACCCCAACCAGGTTAATTATGCATTTCTGGAGCCTATCAAGTGAAGATAAGTGGCAGGCTGGTGCTCCCGCCCAAATGTGGCAACACAACTCCATGAGGGGACATATAGTTGTCTTATACAGGCACAAAACACCATCAGGAGGTAAATACCTCTGCACTCGATAAAGACAACCAACTCGCTTGGAAGCATTCTTATCAACACCAGAAATGAACTTGTCCCAATGCAGGTTAGAGATGTCCAGACCAAGAAGCCGAAGCTCACATGATTTTGTTAAGGTTGAAGACCCCCCCTCGAAAGCCTCAAACCCCTCGTTCCCAAGTCTGTCCCCTCTCTGCCCCTCCCCCCAACCCAACTCTGGTCATCCTCTCTCCTTTTCTTCTTCAAGTCCTCAACTGCTCCAAACCCCAAGTACTCAACCCCCCTCTCAATCCCAAGTCCTCAATCCCCCCTTTCCCAATGTCTCAGTCTCCATATTCCAACTCTATGCACCCCCATCCACAACTCTCTGTCTTCCCCTCCCCATTTCTTCCCGTTATTAACAATGCTACACAGGGAACTTTGGTTCATGAGAAGGCCATTTGGTCTATCATGCCTGCGTTGTCCCTGTCCCCATTTGTTAAGAACTATGTTAAAAGTAAATAAAGATGTAATGTGAAATTCACAATCACTTCCCCCTTTCTTCCCTAATCCTAACTATTAATTCACGACCGGTGTTTGTGTATTTGTCGCGCAACTACTCCTACATTTCTGGGCCGATTACATCCATACCTGCTACATAGAATCAACGTGACCCCAATTAATGGATAGGGGTGTTTCTATCTTTGCCTGTAGTCTTTGGGAGTGGGAGGTGAGAGGGAGGGGGACACAAATATTATCCATGTAAAGGTTGTCATGTAGCGCTACCTCCAGGTGGGGGAGGGTATTACAAGTCTCCACCATTTACAGTACAGTCTTCCTGTCCCCACATTTTCTAGTGCAGTGATGTTTTGAATTATAAGTAGGAGGTATGTTTATGCTTCATGCAGGTAATCCAGGGGTTTTTTTTTTTGCCTCTACAGAGCTGTCAGTTGCCTTTCCTGCCCAAATAAAGGTATACGTCAGAAGAACATCTTGCATGCTTGGAACAAGATTTCCCGAAGGGCAGGTACTCTGCTCGGATTATGAATTGCATCATTTTTTGAAATGAATGAAGGATGGAGCTGAGAAAATGTTGGTTAGTCGATCTAGTCGGAAAAAAAAAAATTGAGATTTTTTTTTTCTACCCTTATCAGTATTTCCATCGATATGTTTGTCTGTCTGTTGGGTAGTCAATGTAGTCTACCCTTATTATCAGTATTTCCGTCGATATATTTGTCTGTCTGTCTGTTGGCTGCTCTTAGAGCACCCTTATTCTGGATATTTCCATCTGTCTGTCTGTCCGCGAAACTTTGGTCAAGCCTAGGGGCTAAACCACTCAACCGATTCCAATGAAGTTTGGTAGGTAGGACCAATATTTCTGGGAATCGTGTGCTTTCGAATATGGGACCCCGGGCCCTAGCAACGGCATAGCAACGGCCCTTTAAAGTGGTCGAAAAATCGAAGCTTAGAGTTCTGTGCACAATCTTTCTAGTTCCCTTCATGCCAATTTGCAGCCCTAACAAAAAATATTTGAAGGAGGAGATAGGTTTTGGGCGAGTACATGTCGAACATTTCAGAAACGGTTAATTGCGAATATCTCTAAGAGAAAGAGTCTGATTTTGATGAAACTTGGGTGAAATGTGTACAATGTGGCTAGCATGTACCAAAAACGAATGGTTGCTATGCACACCTCCGTTGCTTAGCAACAGCTAAAATACTTTATCGTACATCGTTCACTTATTGTGGACTGTACAAAAAAATCAATACCTCCGAAACTGGACCTCCGAGGGACCTGGTTTTTTTGTGCCAAAGGAGAATGTCTTACAGAATCATATAAAAAAATACAATCTTTAGCGAATAGATAAATGGAATTACCAGGGCTGCCATTTGTTAGAGTCTCTTTGGAAACATGCCTGAAGTTTCACAAGGTGGGTTTCTGGGCACAAACTAAGAGGGCTGTGATAATCATATTTATTGTGCTAAATTGATTGATAGCATGTACATGAATATCGGCTAGTCGCGTCGGCCAGCTTTCCATCTAGAGCGAGCAGCCATGTCGCCTACCGGCTTGTTGGGTAATCGATCTTGTCGAAAAAAAAAAATTCAAATTTTTTTTCTGAGATTTGTTCTACCCTTATTATCAGTATTTAAAATGATTTCAGTTAATACAATGGCGATTTCGATGAAACTTGGCTGGTAGGTTCATACTTTGACCTAGTTGTGTGCAAATGAGAACCGTTGCTATGGACACCACTGTTGCCAAGCAACGGGACTTTGAATTTTTTGAAAAATCATAAAAAATGTATTTTTTCGAAAATCAAAAATCGGGCCATGAGTGACTGTGGGCAGTACATTCAGCCATATTGTCAGAAATTTCCAGTCGGATCCTATGAAAACTATCGGAGAAGATAGACTTTGAATGAACCCTGGTCGAAAACGATTAAAAAAACGAAGTTCGTTAAATCTCAGAGACTATGAGTCAGATATACATGAAACTGGTATGGTAGGTTCATGGTATGTCCTAGTTATGTGTGAGAAAGAACCGTTGCTATGGACGCTTTTGTTGGCTAGTAACGGCTGAAAAACGACTAAATTCGACTTGATCGACTACTCATGTCCTTCCGGCTTGTTTATATAGACTGCAGTGATCTCCATCCTTTTTAAACACAAGATCACTTTTATAATCTAAATGCAACACAAGATCTACCCCTAAAAATTCTACTTTACTAAAAGCCCCAAAAATGAATGCAATGTATTTCTGATTGGACTGTGTGCTCCATTGGCTCCATCCATATTGGAACAGTTGATTCTTCACAATCATTGAGAAATGACCCTTGGAAACTGAAAACACTGGCTTGATCCCAAACTGCTTTACAGAGAATAGATGCTGCCAACAGTAAGGTATGTGATTCTTCCTCTGGTGTACCTTTTGACATTTTGACATAAAGCTGACATTTCGCTTTAAAAAAAAAAAAAAAAAAAAAACTCTCCAGCAGCTTGCATTTGCGACCGATGGCCACCACAGTTTTAAATACAACCACATTACAAAATGTCAACTTTTCTCACTCTGTTGAAAAATAAATAAATAATAAATAAATAAATTTAACATCGACTGGTATAATCGACCTGTCAATCGCGATCGACCACTAATGTAGAGGGTTCTGATGGAAGTGGTGGCAGATTTTTAACTAATGTTTAACAGAAACTAAATAAGAGCCTGGGTAAATGTGTGTACAAGGTAGATTTTGACATGTTACAGACCACATGGACCACAGTCCACATGATTTGTCATACCGGACCGCATTGCAGACTTCCGGCTTTAACTAACCACATCACTTCTACTTCAGCAATATGTGCAGTAAACTACACGTCTCCAGGTAAAGCTAATCAGTAACATGAACGAGCCCGAGTACCAATGTGGTAAAATGGAACATTTCTTCATAAGCATTAATTTGTTTTGGTGACATACCAAATTTACTGAATTGGAGAGTTCGGCGAACATGAGCTGGAAACCGAAGAAGGTGAGTTAACTTGGCGAGGAAAGGCGTCTCTTGATTGTTTCACATTAAATTCACTGGAAAATAATAGCCTGATGAGCTAGCACATTGGTACTGGTGTAACGGCACCTTCTCGTCATATCGCTTTGCAGTTTATGGCTGGAAATTCAGAGCGATAACAATAGGAAATTGTGTAAAATAAGGAAGCCAAATGTGATTTTAAAACACGACTTTTTATTTTTTTACATTCCAATCCAGTGAAGTATGCCTGTTGTTGGCTTAATGGTTGGGGTGGTGAGCTTGGGATCTTGAGTTCAAATCCCACTTGGCTGTTGAATTAATACCAGGTGGGGTTGACTCTGCCTGTCATCCTTCCGAGGTCGGCAAAATGAGTGCCAGTTTGCTGGTATCCTGTGTCGGAGTGGCGACCTCTCCAGGATTGTGCCCGATCGCCAAAGAGACTGCTTAAGCAGCACCAATGCTCTGCACAGAGTGAAGTGATGAACTCCCATGATGTGTGCCTATGAGTACGCAACATTCAGGTCTTAATCATGGCTGGACTATCAGCAGAGTAGGGCATTTCCATGGACCCCTACCCAAAATGAGCAGTGTGCAATGGCCAAACAGACTTTCACAGGTATATATTAACAATAGAGTGTAACAAGCAGGAGTCCAAGTGTGAGAATGAAGGTAGGACATTTTATCTGATGTGACCATATGCAAGTGTAGAGGAAGCTGTGGCTGGGAGGGTGAGGAAAGTGTAACATTGCAGGCGCTTAATGGAGGATATGACAACGAGGGAAGGGGTGGAAGGTGAAGTTTAAAATGATGGGTGTTGGAGCAAAACTTTATCATCTTAAATTCTTTTTTCTGGATTTTTTTTCTTTTTTTATAGCACAGCCTTATGCTCAGTGACTTTCACTTTTGTTCAGAACAGCTTGAACATGGTGGACGAGTCACAATGAAACATTTTATCATTTCCTCAAACCTCACATCCAAAATTATTGTTGCTGAGTTGCTGCATTGTTGATTCACTTCCTCATACGAGCAGCTGCCAATGTGTTTGCAAAGCAACCTCATTTTCTTGCAGTTATGCCTATATACGGTACAGAAATGTTTGGTGTCCCCAACTGAGCACATAGTTTATGACATTGAGATTCCAGCTTCTAAACCCACAAACTGACAACTTGACCATTGTCTACTATCCATCCATTGGGACCATACTCTGTGCAGAGCGTTAGTGCTGCCTAAGCAGTCTCCTTTGCAATTGGGCACAATCCTGAACGAGTCGCCACTCCAACACAGGATACCAGCAAGCTGGCACTCATTTTGCCAACCTCAGAAGAATGACAGACAGAGTCAACCCCACCTGGTATTAATTCAACAGCCAAGTGGGATTTGAATTCAGGATCCTAGGATCCCAAGCCCACCACCCTAACCATTCAGCCACAAGGATCCCAAGCCCACCACCCTATCCATTTAGCCATGAGGATCCCAAGCCCATCACCCTATCCATTAAGCCACTAGGATCCCAAGCCTATCACCCTAACCATTAAGCTACTAGATGGAGGAGAGAGAGAGACGGAGAGGGGAGAGGAGAGAGAGAGATAGAGGAATGAGATAGAAGAGAGAGTAGAGAGAGAAATAGAGATAGAGAAGAGAGAGAATGAGAGACAGAGAGACGAGAGAGAGAGAAACCCATCACCCGAACTATTAAGCCAACATCAGGCATATGTTGTCTACTATAATGTCCTTGCAATTGATGTAAGAGTTCACTGGTGTCTCCTGATATCCTTGCCATCCATATGCTCGACACATGTACAAGCTTTCCATGAGCCTTATGTGCTGAGTCTGAGTCTAGAAAATACAAAATGCAGCTGAGTTCCTGCAAATATAATTTGACTCAAAGTCCTTATGTGCTGAGTCTGAGTCTAAATCTACGTATTTAAGATCAGCAAAATAACATAAGGAAGGAACATAAAACTATCGGTGCCGAGTGAGTGCATGCGAGATTGTCAAAGGTCATATTTGCACTCAACCAAAAGCATCTGTATACTTCATGGTCACTTTACTTGGGCATGTACACCTTGTTTTGGGAAGATCTTTATGCTGATCATCATCATCATCATTATTTAGTATTTTTCAACGATGGTAAAACAATAGGAAACTTAAGTCATGAAGAAAGGAAGAGAACTGATAAGGATGTGGAAGCAAACTTCTTGTGGTGGACAGAGAAAAGACAGCTACAGAAGATTGTCAAGTCTGGCCACAATCAAACAGCAGATCAAACAACAGAAATGTTCATTGGAAAGAAATAATGTCCACTATTATATTTTACCAGCAAAAGTAACCGTCGCTTCGCTGCTGAATTTAATCAAAAGCCAAATGTTGTACTTCACAAACACTTTTCTCTGTTCACTCTGTCATTTGCCTGAGTTCATCTTCCATCTGCTTGGAAGTCTGCTCACACCACCTTCATCAACCATCCTTGCTGCTTCTACAAAGTGTGAACAAAAATCACTTCTACTTCACGACGAAGCTCAGTGTTTGATGTTTTCGTTTGAACCGCCAATTTTAAAATGAGTTACAATGAAACATTTTGAAAATTTCGAATTATTCTTACTCAGACTTCAACATCACCATAATGCATATTGGTATGTTGTTTAAAATTTCTTTATATAAGAGGATGATTTGTAAAACCGGGTGGCACTACACGATACACATCTACATAGAGAGAGTTGGGGGTCTTCCTCCCACCCTGAACCCCCTCCCCTGGAGATGCGACCCTATCAGAAACCATACTTAGGGTACCCTTAGGCAACATGCAAAATGAAGTTGGATTTCGTTGTTTGTTTTTCGTTTTTGAAGCATATATAAACAAACAAACATGAATTGAGCTATAAAAGTGAGATAAGTACATGCAGGAGAAGGGTAAGGTCCATAGTCATTCAGAATGACTTCTGTAACAAGGGAAGGGATAAGACTCAGCCACAAATCGTGGACTAATATCATGTGCAGACTTCAGCATGTGGAGCAGGAGCCAGCTGGGGTTTTTCCCTATAATCCAATAGTGGCATGGCAGTTCCCCTTGAAACGAACTACACTTCCTGAAACTTGAAATCCAAATCTCAAATATTACTGCCTTTTGATGAATCTGAACACACGTCTTGAGTGCCGGTCCAATGCAGTCACACAATCCAGTGCAGATGCAGCGCACTCGCCTTTGAGCAATTTAGTCAGGGTTCAATTCCCAACCTGACTATAAACTGTCCGATTGATGATTCACAGTCAAGGCCTCAGATAGACATTGAACTGGCTGTCCACTCTGTAAGCATTAGCTGGTGGACGTTAAAGACCCCACGGTGTCTTTTGTGAATAGTAGGTTGGTTAACGCCAGTGCCCTGAACAAATTACAAATTCCTGCCACCTTCAGTCGAATATCAGGCCTGGCCAGTCAGTTCGTGAAAGTCGTCAGCCAAACGCTTTCCTCAGCTGACCCACAAGAAGTTAGAGATAATTGGGGTAGTTAAAGTAGTAGTTGGTATTGTAGAAGTAGTAGTAGGAGTATAAAAAAACAACAATCAGGATCATGGACGATTTCATACAAATAATGACACACTGAGAAGGAGAACATTCATATGTTAACAACGCAAATAACTCTCAGGGGTGACACGTGTTCTTGGGTATGTATTCACCGTGAGTTAATGTGACACATTGTGAGACAATTCTAAGAGTGACCCTTGCTCGGGACTCACAGGGATCTTAGTCATAGCAACATCCCATTTGGTGGCCACAGTTGATTAGTTGGGCACATCAAATAAATCAGGAAAACATTCTGAGTGCACAAGAACAACTTAAACAATCGTCTGGAGACGAAGTGTGTGATTGCCCAAGCTTTGGTGTGTCACACTACAAATAAAAAACATGTCCGATTTCAATTTAAAAATACACATTTAACGAAAAATTTAAAAACCATTCTTTCAAACAACTATTTTGATAAGATCTTACAAAACACCAAAAAAGAAAGCATGTATGTAATGCAGATTTAAAAAGATCTACATAGATGATTAATTAATTCCAGTAACCCGATCAGATTTCAGAATAAACTAGAAGGGCACTCGGTAGAGCGCATACCTCCACCATGCAATGCCTGGTCCATGAGAACATATCGGGCCTATTCCATTTTTGAAATGTCATGCTATACAGAACGATATAGTTTTTGGCCCTATCCCTCAATGGTGAAGAATCACTTAAAAAATTCTAGTAGCTGGATCCAGATCCGAATCGTCAACAAAATCTATTCAGGTCGTCCTTGTCACACACCCAACCTGTCCACAAAATTTCATCCGAATCCGTACACAACTTTTTGACATATCCTGCACACAAACAAACAAACAGACAGAAAGGGGTGAAAACATAACCTCCTTCCACCTTCGGTGGCAGAAGTTAAGATGCAATCGAGTCAGAGCATTGTAAAAAAGAAAACAATGAATGATCCCCGAATTTGCTTTTAGTGCTGAGTCTAGCATCAGTAACGACACATTTATCAGCAGTTGGAGAGAGAGAGAGAGAGAGAGAGAGAGAGAGAGAGAGAGAGAGAGAGAGAGAGAGAGAGAGAGAGAGAGAGAGAGAGAGAGAGAGAGACAGAGACAGAGACAGAGACAGAGACAGAGACAGAGACAGAGACAGATATGGAGAGAGAGATGGAGAGAGAGAGACTGCGTGTGCGTGCGTGCGTGTGAGAGAGAGAGAGAGAGAGAGAGAGAGAGAGAGAGAGAGAGAGAGAGAGAGAGAGAGAGAGAGAGAGAGAGAGAGAGAGAGAGAGAGAGAGAGAGAGAGAGAGAGAGAGAGAGAGAGAGAGAGATAGAGATGGTGTATGTGTGCACGTCATCACAAAGATTTTCAAAGGAGGATTCGTTTCATGGGGATTGTCAGGGAGGGGTATCCCCCTCCCATAAAGCTGTGGCTTGGGGGTCCTCTCCTCAAAATATTTGGAATTTCTTGCCATTTTGAGGAATTCCTGAAGTATTCGAAGGCATATAAACATCCCATAAAGGTGGAGCGTGTCAGTTTGAAGTATAGTCATGATTTAAAATTTTTGAGATGTTAAAAAATATAAGATATGTTTTTACTCTGAGCCTTGCATGCTTCCACACACAAGAAGTGATATGAGCCCAGAGTCAAAATGCCCCGAGTCTTGATAGCCCTGGATGAAACACCTTGTGGAAATGCCCTTGATTGAAAAGTCCGTGGTCAAAATCCCCTGAAATGGTAATGTCTCCAGTTAAACATCCCGAGTTGAAAAGCCCGAATGGAAAAAAACCCATGGTGGGAAAAACATGAAAAAACTTGGTCGATAGACCCTGAGTTGAAATGCCCATTGTCGAAACACACTAAATAAAATACCACATGTTGATATAGCCTGAGTTTAAATGTCCCAAGTTTAAACGACACTCTTCTAAACACCCTAATCAAATTTCCGCAAGTCAATACACCCCAACCCGAGTCGAAAAGTCTGAATCGAAATGCCCCAAGTTCATACACCCCGATTCAAAAATGCCCTAATTAAAATATTGCGAATCAATATGCTCAAAGTTGAAATATCCCAAGTCAAAATACCCCAAGTTGAGATGTCCCGAGTCAAAATACCCCTAGTTGAGGTGCCCCAAGTCAAAATACCCCTCATTAGTACTGCAGAATAGCAAACCAATTGTTCGACTTTTCATAAAAGCACCAAAATTGGTACATATGTTGACTAACATATTCTGAACAATTCTGGATATGGAGCCACTCGAGATTTTGCCTTGGTCAGCTTTGGCGGCCATCTTGGAAAATGGCCGCCATTCTACTTTAACAACATGGGATATCTGTCATTGTTATTCCCTTTGTAGGTTTCTCAGAGGTGATAAATACTCCATGTGATGTGCATTTACAAAGGAAAACAATGCAAATGTCATTTGTGTTGATTTATTATATTTCCAACCATTGTATTGGGGAAAAATGGTCACTTTTATGGGAAAATCCATTTTCGCACACATCATCAGTGACAGGTTCAGAAGTATTTTGTTGTGGTGGTGGTAGTGGTGGAAGTGGTGTTGTAATTGGTAATATTGGCTACATGTGGCCCATGCTGCAGAACATGACCACCGTCAGATTCAAGTTTGAACCGTAGACACCAACGTCGTCGTCTTGGCGGTGATGGTAGCCCAGGCACTACCATGCGTGGATGAACTCTGGATTGCCTTTGGGATGGGCAAGAACTACCGCTACATCCCTGCCCATGAAATAGCTGCCTCCCTTGGTTCACAGAAGGCACGTGCCCTCCCTGTCTTCCACGCCATGACCGGATGTGACACGGTATCAGCATTCGTGGGGCATGGGAAGAAATCTGCCTGGGCCACATGGAACTCGTTTCCAGAACTGACAGATTCTCTTGTGACCCTGACCACCATGCCAGTCAACATCCAGGATGACACAATGCACTGCATTGAAAGGTTTGTAGTGCTCCTCTATGACCGCACCAGTCCATATACGGACGTCAACGAGGCCAGAAAGAAACTCTTCACCAAGAGGAACTCCGTCCAGCTCATCCCACCTACCTATGATGCTTTGGAACAGCATGTGAAGAGATCAGTCTTCCAGGGTGGCTATGTCTGGGGGCAGGTCTTGGTCCCTCAACCCGTGCTTCCATCACCAACAGGCTGGGGCTGGCGACAAACAGAGGATGGGTCCTACGAACCGCTCTGGACCACACTCCCTGAGGCTTCAAAAAGCTGCTTCGAGCTGGTGTCGTGCGGCTGCAAAAAAGGCTGTAGAAACCGCCGCAAATGCAAGAAGGCTAATCTGCAATGCACTGGACTGTGTGCTTGTGAAGGAGAATGCCAGTAGACAGACGCAGTAGACACAGACTGAGATATCGGCCTAGCTTAGAATGTGCAAATGCAAAGTCGCATTGCTTGTAAAAGTGTTGACTTCTTGATCCAGAGCCAGTACACTTGTGCTCAGAAACTCATATTGTACTAGAGTAACTAGACTGTTGTATGCATGCACCATGTGTCCTGGTAGAATGGTAGTAGACAGTAAACCAAAGCCGCTTCAAAGTGAAGTGTGCAATAATTTGACTACATTTTCTGAGTTTGTCATTATCACGATTATCAGTTCCCTTTTCAAAATAGAGTAAAGTATGTAATCTATAATGCAATTTTTGTTGATTCCAAACCCATTGAATGTGATGAATATCATTTGACTCTTGTTCTCCAGGCAACAATGGGTACTTTTCAGCAAAAGGTTTCAGGAGAGCAGCAATTTACAAATCAAATAATGGCTTTTTTACCGAAAATACTGGCTCATAATATTTGAATACGCCTTTTCATGGTCAATATACTGAATTTTATACTTTCCTTATCTACCACGAATACAATAAGAAAATAAGAGCATATAGCCAATTTCGCTAAAGTAGAATGACGGCCATTTTGGGAAATGGTCGCCGAAGCTGACCAAAGCACAATCTCGGGTGGCTCCATATCTAGAATTGTTCGGAATACATTATTCTACATGTGTAACAATTTTAGTGCTTTTATGCAAATTTGAACAATTGATCTGAAATATCAGACTACGCTGCAGGACGACATGGAGATGTCCCTAGTCCACATGCCCCTAGTTGAGATTCCCCAGTCAAAATACACCGAGTTGAGATGTCCCTAGTCAAAATACCCCTAGTTGAGGTGCCCCTCGTCAAAATATCCCGACCTCTGGTTGAGATGCCCCTCGTCAAAATACCCCTTGTTCAGATGCCTCTTGTGAAAATATCCCGACCTCTTGTTAAGATACCCCTTGTCAAAATTTCCCGAGTTGAGATGTCCCTCGTCAAAATTCCCCAAGTTGAGATTCCCCAGTCAAAATATCAGAAGTTTAGATGTCCCTTATCAAAATGCCCCGAGTTGAGATTCCCCAGTCAAAATATCAGAAGTTTAGATGTCCCTTATCAAAATGCCCCGAGTTGAGATGGCCATCGTTGAGATTCCCCTATCAAAATACCCTGAGTTGATATGTTCCCAGTCAAAATACCCCTAGTTGAGATGTTCTCAGTCAAAATACCCCGAGTTGAGATGTCCCGAGTCATAATGGCTCGAGTTGAGATGTCCATCGTCAAAATGACCCGAGTCGAAACGCCGATTCAAAATTCCATGAGTCAATACACCCCCAAGTCAAAATGCCCCAAATTGAAACACCCTAAGCAATGTCCTGAGTTGATATGCCCCTAATCAAAATCCCCATTAAAGTCATTGAGTCAAAATCCCCCAATCAACCCCCCACCCCACCCCCCAGTCTAAATGCATCCTGTGTTAAAGCCTCTAATTGTAATCCCACCCCGAGTTTAAATGCCTTAGGGTGAAAATGCCCCTGGATGGAATGCTCTAGAGTCAAAATGTCCCAAGTCGAATTACTCCGAGTCGAATTCGTACTCCATTAACGCAACAGAATGCCGTTTGTTCATCTCAACTTGGATCGTGTTACACCACTGGCTAAAGAAAGGCGAATTGAGCAACAGCAAAAGTGTCTCAATTAAACAAAACAACTAATTACTTGATACACTCGAGAGTAAAAACTCTCTGAAAGCTTCCAAAAATAGTTCCTTCTGTTCGAGCAATGTCTGAGCGGTCTATGATTGCACCCTGTGTGCAGCACACCGAGACACCACCACTGGACCCTGTGGGATACAATTCTGATGTTACGTGATAAATAAAAATCTACCTTTGTATAATTAGCAGGAATGTTATCATTGTTGCTGTTTTAGTATGCTTGGTATTTTTTGGATGACTATTTATAATGTTCTCGTCTCAACAAGGGACTAAATGTTGCATAAAGAAGGAATGAGAAATTTACGTGTGAGGAGAGAAAAAACAAACTGGCAGCGTTTTGGGTTTGGTTAGGTGAGGCTCGTGGTGGGATGAATAGGGGGAGGGAGAGGGGGCTTTGTTCACACTACAGGAATATATATATATATATATATATATATATATATTTATAATATTGTTACTGAAATGGCCCTTAGTATGCTATTAAATATAGAATTAGCCCAGATCCCCCATTAAATGCATGTTTAGCCAGGTTGTTCGGTAATTTGACGTTACATGTATGTCGGGAGGTGTCACAGGCTGTTATTTGTTTGTGCAGTGGTGGTGTTCCGAGAGGTTCTTCTTCTTCCTTCCCCTCTCCGGACGAGGCCCCGCCCAGTTGGCTGAGAGGGAGTGGCCTAAAAGAAAAAGTGAAACTGGAGAAGTACAAAACTGCAGTTGGCTTTGAGGTGAGCCAGCACCAGAAAAGAGGAAGTGAAACTGGAGAAGTACAAAAATTGCAGTCGGTTTTGAGGCCTGCTGGGTATGGTGTACCACTTTTGCAAAAGTAGTTGCTGGAATGAAGCACAATGTGCCTATTGATTCCATTAGTGAAGTTGGGTGATCGACCAAAGTTTGAAATTTTTCCAGCCTTTTTTTACCGTGGGCCGCCATTTTGAAATTTCAGGAAAAATCCATATTTTTGGAAATAATATTATATTGATTTTTTTGAATATTTTAAAAAATATATTTCTCTGTGTTTAGATGGCCGAATGCACTTCAGTAGGCACCATTATGATAGTAAGTGCCCGTAAATATTATTCACAACTTGTCCCGACATTTTGAGAAGGGGTTGCCATTTTGGAAATTCACTGAAAATCATGTATTTTGTGTATATCTAATGAATTTTTTTTTAAATTCTTTGTGAACTTGCAGATAAACTTTGACTGACCAATTTGTCAGGGCTCCTGTGGCTATGTGGGACAAGTTCGCTAGTTACAGGAAATTTTGCGAAAGTGCTAATTGTTTGCGTGTCGTAAATGATCTAGCTGAAAGAGGAATTAAGCTAGTGTCTGACTATTCATATGTGCAATGATGAGAAACAACGTCAAGCATTGCTACAGTGCGTGGAAGTGCACAGGAAGCTTTACCCAGACTATACAAAACAAATGATATGTTCTCTATAAGATATCTGTGTGGTTGCTTGTTTGCTAGATTGTTATGTTGTCATATATGAAAACCATGTCGCTTACAACATATTTGGTTTTTTCATAATTAATTGATCATGCTCTCATTTGTCATGAATAATGTCTTTATGAAAACACTACTCCTGATATTCTGTAAATGCCTAACAATGTGCCGTGCAATAATTGTCAAAATATGTGATTTTCAGTGAAATTCCAAAATGGCAACCCCTTCTCAAAATGTATGGACAAGTTGTGAATAATATTTACGGTTACTTACTATCATACTGGTGCCTACTGAAATGCATTCGGCCATCAAAACAGAGAAATATATATTTTAAAATATTCAAAAATCAATATTATTTCCAAAAATATGGATTTTTCCTGAAATTTCAAAATGGCGGCCCACGGTCAAAAAAGGTGGGAAAATTTTCAAACTTTGGTCGATCACCTAACTTCACTAGTGGAATTGATAGGCACATAGTGCTTAATATCAGCAACTACTTTTGCAAAAGTGGTATACCATAGTGATGGGGCTTCGAGGAGGGCAGAAAAAGAAAAGAGAGTGATTCTGCAGAGAGAGAAACTGAACTTGGGCGCGCCGGGTCTGCCTTCTGTGGCCTGGATAAGCGAGCCAGGGCCGAAGGAAAGGCAGGGAAAGGACTGCATGAGGTCTGTCTGCCCTCGGCTGGATGAGAAACGACTGGTGGGAGTCGTGATCTGCTATGTTGGGGACGGCTGTGTCTGTCTGCGATCTGCTTCGTGAAGGAGGCCTGGTGAACAGGCCAGGCCT
>NC_140967.1:62791274-62793774 GCF_056783735.1 Eptatretus burgeri
ACATTCAGGTTCCTATAGCTTAGTTATTTCGATAAGTATGTGTTTCTAGTTCGAATCCATCCCCTAGTCTAATGGGTGAATAAATGTAAATGCCCTGTGAAGTTATTTTAATAGTCAGGTTTTTATTTATTTAACAAAAACAACGCCATCTTCACTTCCATCCTGACGCCATGACGCTCGCGGCATTCTTTGCGCGCTCGCCAGCAGGCGCGCGCGTGGGCGGAGTCTAGCGTAGGCATGGCGTCCCTCCTTAGCCAATCGGCAAGGAGCGGGCGTCTCACCCTCCTTGTTTCAGACTCAACCCGATCGCCATTAAGCACGGGGCCAGAGGTGAGGAGGGTGGGAGTTGCCCCACCTACCGTGTGTCTGTCCAATGGAGGGTGGCCAGGGAATCGCGCGATGGTTCCAGCCAATCAAGAGGCGAGTGGTCAGGAGAAGAGGCCCCTCCCTCCGAGAGAAACAAGGTTGATGATTTATGGAAGAGAGATTGTTCTGATCCTGTCGCTGGCATCTGCTCTCGTCCTGTCGCCGGCGTCTGCGCTCATCGGATCCCGACGCGCGCTGGTCAGCTCGAGCGCGGGTCGCATCTGGACGCTCACTGGTCAGCTCGACGATGCTGGGCTGGTCTCGTCCTGGTTCGCTCGTCTCGTCGAAGACCGCACGAGGCGGGAAGGTCCATGTCGTCCTGGGTCTTTGTGCGTGCGTGTGCGTTTGCGTGTCCTGTGGGCCCTGTCTTTAAGTAGGAATTGTTAAGTGCTTTTTGCCTGTACATTGACTACATTGCTTTTATAGTCGGTTTAATTCTGCTCTGTGTTTCCCCTTTCCCTATTGTGAATAAATACCCTGATTGTTGAATGATTCACGTCGTTCGCGTCTATTCTTTCATTAAGTGAGCGTGCTGCATTTTGGTAATTAGCAAGGCCGTTGTGCCGTTGTAAAGCCGCTGTCACACCTTGACGTTTTAGCCAGCGTATGGCAACGTATCAAAATGTATGGAAAACGCTGGTGTATGCTGAACTATTGATGTTTTTTTCAGTTTTTGGCGTATTCATAACGAGTTGGACGTATGCTTAACGTATTAGTAACATACACAGAACGTTTCGATAACATATAGGTAACTTATACCAATGAATGCTTAGCGTGTTGTCTGCGTTCATAACCTATGCCCAACGATAGTCTAACGTATGCATAGCGCATGGCAGCGTATCACCGACGATCACGTGGCGTGGCCTATTAAAAGGCTGCCGCTCGACGATTCAAATCATAAACGCACTAGACATCGGTGTCAAGGCCCTGTCACACCTTGACGTTTTAGCCAGCGTATGCCGACGTCTGAAAAAGTTGCCGAATACGCTGGCACACGTCGAACACGTTATGGGTAAGTTTTGTATACGTTAAGAATACGCTGAAGCACGCTGGCATACGTCGTTGTACGCAGAGCACATCAACAAATTTTTAGACGTATGACGCACACGTTCCGCATATGCTGGCCATAAGTTGTAGGCACGTTATGCGATCGTTGACACACGTCGACACACATTACTTGTAAGTTACTCATAAGTCGAAACACGTCGAGGTAATGTTTAGCGTACCCGAAACTTATTTCTAACCTATGCGTAATGTGCTTTGAACCTATGAGTAACGTATCTCCAACGCATATTGACGTATGTAGATGTATTTGACGTCTTCCGGACGACCACAGTACTTACTGAACGTGTTACTAACTTACAGCTACCGTATAATGGAGTATTGGCAGCGTTTAGGGGAATTGGTATATAAAAATGGGGTTCATGAAAAAAATGAAACCTGTCAGTGTTTCAGACTCCATGGTTTTGTTTTTCCTTCGGTATGACGGTGATGTTGACACTTCCATTTCTAGTGCAGTTATGATTTAAATCGTTGAGCGGCAGCCTATTTATTATATTATATTATAACCGCACTAGAAATCGAAGTGTCAACATCACCGTCATACCGAAGAAAAAAAAAAAAAGAAAAAAAAAAACATGGAGTCTGGAACACTGACGCTAAACATTACCTCGGCGTGTTTCGACTTATGAGTAACTTACAAGTAACGTGTGGCGACGTGTGTCAACAATCGCGTAACATGCTAACAACTAATGGCCAGCGTATGCGGAACGTGTGTGTCATACGCTGGCATATGTCGAAAAATTTTGAGCATGCACAAAATTTGTCGACGAGTTCGGCGTACTACGACGTATGCCAGCGTACTACGACGTATGCCAGCGTGCTTAATCATGCTCTTAACGTATACAAAACTTACCCATAACGTATTTGACGTGTGCCAGCGTTTTAGACAAATTTTTCATACGTCGGCATCCGCTGGCTAAATTGTCAAGGTGTGACAGCGGCTTAACAGGGTATTCGGGACCGACGGAACTCTTTGATCAAACCGCTCGAATCGCACATGGAACGAGTACGCTAAGCAGCTCGTTCCGTGCATGTGCCGTCGAGGGTGAATTTCCCCGGTAGGTTGGACCAC
>NC_140967.1:62796274-62838774 GCF_056783735.1 Eptatretus burgeri
AACGACCTTCGTTTTGCAACTGCTGTGTTCACCTTTGAGTAACAGATCATGGCTTATTTGACAGGTTTTTCTTGCTAATTGTTTCTTCTGATAATAATATTGCTGCCAAAGAAGTGAGTGGTGCACTTTCACCATGATGTAAAAAAAAATTGTCATCTGCCCTTTTTTTTCCTGCTGTTTTTGATCGCATGTTGAATATCGTTGTTATTGTAGCATTTGGCTTACTGTTGTTCTTTTGTTACATGTAAAGTTTTGCATTGTAATTATTCCCACCATTCCTGGCAACTTGAAGTCAAACGAACTTGTACTATTCCTATTTAATTTTTATCATGGTTTCGAGTCGTCATGGCGATCTGAAAACTTGATGTAGTTTCTCCAATCAATCAAACAAAACTCTTCTGGTTTTAAAATTCGATTCGTTTTTTTTTTAATTGAGGGGCCTGGTGTTGGCTTAGTGGTTAGGGTGGTGGCTTGGGATCCTAGCGTCCTGAGTTCAAGCCCCGTTGGCCACTCAATTAAAATACACCCAGGAGGTTGACTCAGCCTGTCATCCTTCCGAGGTCGGCAAAATGAGCACCAGTGTACTGGTAAGGGGGACACTGCATCAGCGGCATCGCCATGTCCCAATCAATGATGCAACCAGCAGCCACAGGCTGCACTCGATAGAGAGAGAATTGAGGGGTCGTTGAAGACCAGTCGATCTCCGTTCCCACATGGCACACCGACGTTGGGTCAACCTCGGCAATAGATCGACAAAGGTCGTAATGGTCGAAAGTGGATTTCCAACGTCGGTCCAACCTTGTCAATACGGTGTTAAAGCGACGTTTTGCTAACAACGAACGCCTGCATGGTAGCTGCGTGGGTATGGTGGTGGCCTGTGAAACGAGATGGCTGACATAATAACCCAAAGGTTGTGGGTTCAAATTGGGAGCTGAAGTCAGCAGCACATTAAGGATTTCAGTTATGGGATTCTTGAAACTCAGCTAATTTAAGAAGACCTGCCACGTCGCGACTGAGTTGTTTGTCAAAACCGAGCTCCTGGCTTACTCATGACCTTCAGCGATGGAGTAATCTGCCTGCTCCATCTGGCCTTGCATAGATTTTGTTTTTTTCAATTTTTTTTTATATAAGGATGAAGGCTCATGGAGGAACTTAACGACAAAGGGTAGCAGGTTCACCAATTACCAAAGAGTGTAGGTTTTGAGGTAGTGTGGGTTGGATACAAAGACAAAATGAGGAACAACACAAAATCGAGTAGCAATGGCCTGAAAAGGAACACAATGATAAATAATTGGGGTCTGTGTCGTAGAGATAATGGATGTGCAGAGGTAGTGGTGGGCATCTCATTTGAAAGAGTGAAGTAAGAAGGATGAGGCAAGGACACGGGGAGACTATTCCACAATCGGGAAAATAATAGGATGAATGAATCCAGGTGGCCAATGAGCCTGGACTTTAGGAGGGTGGGCAGCTAGGTGAGAGATTCTTGAGGAATGTGCGTGACCTGGGGTGATGAGTAAAGGACGGCAGCAGCAGAGCAAGTCCATTGTAGTTGAATCTTGATGCCCCATTGGTAATTTGGGATGGGTATCACATGCTTCCTATGAAAATTAAGTGCTTTCATAAAATCATAATAAATAAACCATCTAAGAAGCCGAGAGCTTCTTCTTCTTCTTGTATATGGCAGCTTGGCTGCCAGGTAGCCATCATTTTGTTGGGGCACAACTATGCTGCTGATGCTGTGTCCCATACCAGTGCACTGGTACTCATTTCACCAACCTTAGAAGGATGACAGGCTGAGTCAACCCCACCTTGTGTTAATTCAG
Source organism: Eptatretus burgeri (assembly GCF_056783735.1). NCBI lineage: Eukaryota > Metazoa > Chordata > Myxini > Myxiniformes > Myxinidae > Eptatretus > Eptatretus burgeri. Next base: position 62,798,098 of record NC_140967.1, read on the forward strand.
CAGCGACCAGGGCTCAATCTCAGGACCCTAAGATCCCAAATCATTGCGTTTGAAGACGTTAGTTTCCTTGTTTCCTTCTCATTATAGTCCATGGGCCCAGGCCAGAAATTCCACTTGTCGGTACCATCTAAGGAAACCAATCCGAGTTATGATTTTTGAATTGGTGTATTGATATAGATCATATTTTGATGTGATAACCATTGCAGACTGGCAGCTTATTGGTAGTTATCATCTCTGGAATGTACCCACCCTCCACATAATGAAAGCGAAAAGGCAAACTCAGAAACATTCACTAATGATGCAATTGCTGTTTCCACATGGGGCTAGAATGAACTGCAAACCACAAATAAATGTCTGAAATGCTTTATTTATACCATCCAAATAATCCTGTCATTCCTGAAGGCAGAATTTGTTTTATGGCAGAAAGGGGTGAACAATAGGGCCGATCAAAATGTTGCTGATTAGTGATTTTCAGTTCATTTTAATTTATAATATTGTCATACAAGTTCCCTGGGTAGTGCTACTGAACTGCAATAGCCTACAACATGCACATGTTGTATGAGGAAAACATTTATGAACATTTTACAAGTTTTTCCCACAGTTAAAGGAATTGCCCTTCCCCTACCCTAGTTCCAACAAGCGTCCAAAATGTGACATTTACGGATAACCCAAATTTCACCACGCTACTGTGGCATGTTTATGTACTATGTTTTACTCATGCATATTTGTAGCCATGAATGTCCTTGTGATTGTGCCAAAACATTCACACCATGGATCAGTAGTCTAGTCTTCATCACTGTTATCAGCATCAGATTCCTCGAGGTCTACAACCTCTTCCTCGACATCAGTGGGCTGGTTGCTGCAGGTTCGCAACTTGCACATGTCAGTGCACTTCAGGCTATTGGCAAGGCACGTGCAGTCTGGGAGTTTGCACGACCTCTACACTTGCAGGAAAGCAGTTGCAACACTGCATCCGGTGCTGGAGAACCCTGCATCCACCCGATGGCCAGCTTCCCCTCATCATCAGTGGTCCATCCACAACCCTTGGGACTTGGAACGTAGGGTTGGCACTGCAGACCGCCTCCGAATATCAGCCTGGTAGTTTGCACGGAGGACGTGCATGAAGAGGCAGTCTTCACATGGTGGAAGCTGACTGGACTCTATCTCTCCCCGTCTGGCACAGAGGAGTTGATGTTGGAGTTCATTGACTTTCGTGGTGTTGGTAGACGGCACGTACATGTGGCAGGTGACCTCTTGCAGCTTCTGAAAGAGCTCGGTGGATACTTCCCATGAATGACCGAGCTGACTGAAAGCCTCTTGGTCGGTCTTATCCGACTTCATTTGCTTCAAGGCGCCCATCTTTCCCCGGCCTGCAAAGGCACTGACTGTATCACAACTGGAGAACACGTGCAGTCCAACCAGGGCATCACAGACACTGTCTCCCATCGATCTAGCGAGCTTGTAAATGTCTAGGAACCATGTGCGGGTTTGCGTACCACACTTCTGATACACGGGGCATGGGATGTCCTTATTGAAGGCAAGACACAGCACGAGGACATCTGTATCTTCGGCAGTGATCACCACAGCCTTGTACCCAGCCTCTGCTGCATGCAGAAGCATTCGGGTGTCTGCTTCCTCCTGCGTGGACTTCAGCTCTGCTACTTCCTCCCAGTGGTCCTTGGTGAGCTTGGAGCGGACCTCCTCGCAGGTTACATAGAGCAACTTTTCCTTCAGTTTCTCCCTGCTTTTTGGTTCTTTCCACTCCTCTACCAGGAACTTGATTAGACTTGCCTTGTTGGAAGAGCTGCAGAGCAGTTTCCTCCACTGCTGAATGTTGTGGCCCGGTGCGATGCTCCTGAACTGGATTGCTGTGCTTGCACCTCTGTTGCATCTTTCTGCGTCTTTGATGGACGTCTCTCAGTAAACGTCGAAGACAACATCAATGCGTTTACTCTGGGCTCCACCATGAAGAGCCATTGACAGTATCGCTTCAGCCAGCTGTGAAAACGTCTCGTCATTCCCTTTCATCTTCTGTACCAGGCTCATGCCATCAATGACAGTTGCTGATGGCTCTGCAATAACTTCAGCGGGAGAAACACTCTTTTCCAGCTCTCTGGCAAGGGTTGCTTTGTTCGTCTTCCGCAGAGATCCATCGCCATTAGCAATTGACCATGGCAAGGGCCCCAGGGGGTGCGCCAAGACATCTCTCGTGCAGATCTTGACTCTGAGCAACGAGGATCATGTGCCCAAACAGGTTCCTGTCAGCCTTGAGAACAATTTCTTTGGCCTGCGCTTTGCTGGTTGGTTTCTTCCGGATGTGGGTGAATGTTTTCAAGTTCCTTTTTGTCATCTTGTCATTGAACTGTGCAGTTGGTGGATTTGTCTCCAGGCGCTTCTTCTTGAAATCCTGGTATGCCTCCTCTCCTACCGTGTGAGCCGCGAGGAGGTCATTGGCAACATCAGGAGGAGCAACAGTCGCGGTCGACAAGCTGACAAACTGTGCTTGATCAGGACTCGATGGATCCAGCCAGCTGTTCTCTATGAGATCCACCAAGGATTGGATATCAGCCTCTTCCCTCCAGATCTGAGGTAACTGCAGATCTGGATGGTTCAGCTGGGAGTGACTTCGACCTACCATATCCCTCAGGTGCCCAAGGTACATACTGCGGTAATCTGACGTCGGATAGTATCGGGTCACAGCTCCTGGATTCAGGCTGAATCCTTTCGTTCCTCCAGGTGTCTGTGTGTCTTTGACAGTCTCCTCGATCGTCTGATCCATGGGAATCCGTCCGAATGGGTTTGTGGTGCCGATCTGAACCGAGAAGCCACCTTCCATGAAGTGCGCATGTACTTCGTGGTGGTCGAGCGGTAGTCAGGACATCTGTGCGTAGTAGTAGGGTAGGAATCGGGCGTAATTCAGCTTGTCATAGGCAAAGCACCATGGAATCATCTCTCGTATGGATGCTAGGTGTAACATCCAGTCCCCTTCTCTGGATGCTCGAAGGAGTGCCAGCATGATCTCCACCATGTCGACATACGACATCCAGAATGCTGAGAGATCGCCATTCCCATCCCTGTGGTAGTTGAGGTAGACTTGGAATAGCTCCATGGTGCGGACGCATGAGGTATTCTCCAGCACCTCCTTGAACAACATCTGATGGATGTTATCACAGAAGTTGCTGATGCTGGTCAGGGTTTCTTCCAGGTGGTGCAGGTTTGCAATGTGGTTCTCCTCTAGCCATGGGAGGAATCCTTTCCAGGCCAGCCTCATCAATGCTTCGTACACAAGCTTGTGGAGCCTCACACCACGGTTGTACTTGCGGCCTTCCGTCACCCCAGCTATGGAACCCTCTGCAATCACGCCTGACTCGACGCACAAGTCCCTCAAACCGGCATCTTGGAACCTCTTTCCAATGGTCGAGAGCAGGTTGCATATGGTGTGGAATGCACCCATTCTGAGGATGATGTTCTTGAACTTGTCTTCCTGCTTCCATGCTATTTCAGCAGCTTTGGCATAAGTGCTTGGTCGAATACGCAGATGATCTTGGTCAGCTGCAGTGACTGCATGATGCTGAGTGACTGGTTCAGCACTTCATTGACAGTGGACATCTGTGTGGCAGGAGCATTGATTGTGGGCAGGTAGCCGATATTGTCCTGAATCACTGGCACTTGATCTCGGACCCGGATGTTGAATCCTGTCCAGCTGCTGACTGTTTGAGACCCTGGGACTGACCTGCGAGCAAGAAGCCAGACATTGTTCTTTCTCCTGGCATCCTGGACTACGGCAGTCGTGTCAGCATCCACACATGTTGTGGTTGATGGTCCCACTCGCTTCCCAGCATTATATGTGGCCAGAATCAGTGGTGCAGCGCTGATACTCCTTTTTTTTTGTTTTGGCAACGGTGGGAGTGACTTTTAGTGGCTGAGGTCCAATGACTTTCACCTGGACAGCAATTCCGTTCACTCTGTGAGATGTCCCCTCTCCACTGACAGTTTCTTCAAGCCGGTCGATGTCCCAAGCCAGGGTAGTGAACACACTTGGGTAGATATTTCCCGGCAAAGCTCCAGCACTTTCTGACAGTGCCAGCTTCTGTAGACACAGGGCTGTGTCGATCTCTTCGACCTTCGAGTATGAAGTGCTGTGGCCAAGCCGGTTCAGTGTACCAATCAGTTCTACGTTCCCCGTCAAGGACTTCACAGCAAATGGTAGGAGGATGTGCTTTGCTGGAATGTTCTTGCCACCAGAAATGGCATCGACCAAGTCCTGGCCAAAGGAGCTGACAAGTCGCGTGACCCTTTGTGATGGATCTGTGCACTCCTTTTCTCCTGTCAGCATTGTTTTCAGGAGCTTGGTCACAGATTCAGGGATACTGCCATCACTGTGCTCCACATCTGGTGGCCATATTTGAGTGACATCTTGCTTCTTGATGTCGTCTCTCACCTTCAAGGCATATGTCACTTTGGCAAGCTCACTCATCGAAAGGCTGTCTGGATAAAGAAGAACTTTTCCTTTGCTGTCCGGAAATGTGTGCAGCGCTCCAGCAAACTCAGCTTCAAGATTACGACGAAGGTGTTTCTTCGTTGAATCCTTGACTTAACTGATACCACAGGAGTTCATGCATGTCACCAGTTTGGAAGTTGGATCTCTCAAGGGTAACACTTCGGGGTTGGGGAAGAGTTCATTTCTAATGTACCTGAAGAGTTCACTGTAGGAGTGCTTCTCTGCTGCCTCATACTGTCGAGCTTGAATGTCTTCGCCTTGTTCCTCACCTTCTATGTTACCGCTGGTGGAATGATCCTTTGTGTACGGAAGGTAGCAAGACTTGTGGTAATGGCCCTCTGCAGCAACAAGGTTTCTGCTCCAACAGCAAGCATCCTATTATCTAGTTTCCTGATTGCTGCTGCCCTGATTCTGTCATCGGCACGTAACTCGGCGCATTGCGTGAGGGGCTCCCTGGTGTTTTGACCTCTCAGATACTTGCTCGCTTTTTCGCAGAAGATACACTGTTCATCATATACCCTTGACGTGCTGGGCGCCTCTCCAGATGACCTCCTGGGAGTGTCTTGCGGTTTTGCCCCTGGGATCTTCTCTGGCAATGGTAGAGTCAAGAAGTTTCTTCATGGTGAAAATGCTGCGGCACTTGCGATGGTACTTTACTGGTGGGATTTCTCCCTCGGGTAAGTATTTGGCCATGTTCAGGATAGGGGCATGCTTTCGTATCTCAGCAGCTCTCAGCAGAGTTCTCCAAGACTCAATGTTTTGTGGTGACACCAATTTTGCGTCTGCCTCCTCATCGGAACAGTGGATTGTACAGTCCATGCGTGCACGCTTCCGTGGCAACCTGGCGCGTCCTTCTTCACCAGTGGACTCCATTGTCAATCAGACGCAGTCACTGCAATATACAACAAGAAAGTCGGATACACTTATGACATTATAAAATACATTTACATACTTTCCAGTGTGCACAACCTGAAACATTTCTGCTTGGGCGAAAGATTATATCAAGTTTGAGCTACATTGTAATTTTCATATATTCAGCCGCAATTTGCATTTCGGGGGTAGGGGAAGGAAAAAGTCTACAACTTTGTTGAAACCAGCTGGATGGTCCTCCTTTGTGCTTCCCTGCAAACCAGGTACATATGGGAAGCTGATCCATTACGACTGTGGCACTCAAATGGAACGCACAACATTCCGTAAATAATGATAATAATAAATCCGCAAAATTTCACAAAATCTTGCGTGCAAATCAGCCGTAATTTGAATACCAAACTAAAGCATGTGCCTCAAGATGGGAAGTATGCTTGTTGTAAGTGTGCAGATAACAAATCTGGATATCCTGAGCTGTTATTGAATGATATAACCTTCATGGGATGTGTCAATAGTCCATTGTGTGATTTTCCCCCAAAACGTCAATATCCCAGAATGGTAAAATGGTAAAAATGCAAAATACATGCACTAAGCTGCTCTTCTGGAACGGTTATCACATATTGAAATAATCATATAGTCCCGACCAATAACTTAGTATCCCTAAAGTTTGGTTTCCTCAGATGGTACCGATATATGCCTGGGTCCATGGACTATTATGAGAAACTGTAATTATGGATGACTCGATGAATGCTTCCCATTTTATCTCAGATTATCATTCTCAGTAAAATTGCCAACCGTTGACCTGCTCGGCATTCCCATCCCGGCACGGGATTAATGATGCTGTGAACCCAGGTTGAAATCCCCACATACACGAAATGCTGATTGTTCCATTGTCTCCTTATGTCCTTGTTGAAGCTAATTGTGTCTCGATGCCGTTACATTTGCAAGGTCCTCCATGAGGCCTTCTTGTAATTTGAGGTGTTTTATTAAGACTGATTCACTGCAGCCTTATATTGCTTGCCTACATCTTGGTGATCTCGAGTTGTAACTTTGAGGCAATTTTTCCCAGCAATTTTTCCCACTGCTTTCAACAAGCATTTCCATGAGCTTTCTTGACATGCTCTTAATAAAGCAAGCTTTTTATAAGCTAAAAAGCAACCACAAATTTTCTTGTCCACTGAATGTCTCAATAATAAGTTTGTACGGATTCCAGACCAGAGTTAGTTGCTATTGCCTTGGGATGTATAATCTAGACCAAAACTGCTGTTTTGCTATCTTCGTTTCAACATCAACCCATTTCGTGATTTGTTAACCATACATCATGAGTAAATTCGGTGGTTACCCTCTTGAATTCTGGTCACTGTGCCAATTCCACTCAATTTAATCTCCTGAGGTTTGGTCGTCAAACAATCCATCAAGTCCTGCTCAACCATCACATTGTCCACAACTGAATACACTTGATTATTACCAAAATTGACACATCATAACTGCAAGTTTTGCGGTGAGTTTTGATTTTCCTGGAAATGGAAGTGGGGTGTTGGAGGGTAAGGGGTGGGGAGTATCGTGATGAATTGTTATAGCTTCTCACATTTACACATTTGCGCTCCAGATTTTCTTGCTCTGGCTGCATCTCAGAAACCAAGCAAATCATAGGTCAGAAGATTTGAAGATGCCAAGACATAGTTGTCCTAAGTTATGTCCAGCTTCTTTTCCACTGGAGCAGCAGGTTATGAGTTGAATCACTTTACTATGTCAGTCTTTGTTTTTAACTCCTTCGTGTGAAGTCACAGATTGAGTGATGTGTTTCCCCAAATTTGAAGAGTTAATTATACGAGAAGACCACATTTTTATGGTTTAAATTTTTTAAAATGCAATATCAGGTAATTTCCTTGTCAATTAAATGTGACATTTGAAAACAATCAGGATTAGACATTAAGCTGTGTTATCCATATTTATCATTCTAGCTTCATCTATTAAGCGGTATTCATATATTTAGACTTAGAGCCTTCTTTGCTGTTGGTTCATCGTATGGCTGGTAAGATAGCTTAGAGGTATTTGACCTGTCAAGCCAGGGTTCGAATCTGGACCCAGTTATAAATTGTCCACCTGAGGTTTCGTATGCTGGGCGACGCATCGATATGTGTGCCGTTAAGCTGGAGGACCTGTCTACCAGGCCTGGATGTTGGTGCACATTAAATATCGCACAGTGTGTTTCATGAAGAGAGTAGGTTATTGTCACTGGGACCCTGAATAAATTCGATATAACCGCCCCAATCGCCTCCAGTCGAATGTCAGGTGTGGCCAGCCAGTGTGTGAAGGACTTGAGTCGCAGTTATTCATTCCCTGGCCGACCTCACAATAAGGTGGGAATCATTGGGGCCCTTGAATGAAAGAGGGAGAGTGGAAGAAAGAAAGAGATTGCTGTTGGTTAAAACTGATAAGGCAGGGTAGCTCAGTTGCCTGCGTTCTTGTCATTGAGCCATCGAGTCAAGACTCAAATCTCAAGGATTTTTTTTTTTTTATCACAAGGTAAAAATGGTGTAATTTTGCGATGATAATTTTATTTGCATTGCATGGTTTCTAGTATGAGCTTTTCTAGTAAAGTAAAGTTTCTAGTAAAGTAAAGTAAGCATTGCTTAGCAGTCCATAACCTAACATCAGAGAAAAAAAAATGATATCATTTCATAAAAGACTAAAATTGTAAAAGGATTGTCTGTATAAAAATAGGTTTTGTTCATGTCAGTCATTGACTCATCATGCCATGTGCTTTATACTGATCATCCTTGCAGGCAAAAATGCTACAGTTAGAACTATAGTATATGAGAGTAGAACTCTCATATACTATAGTTGATAACAGGTCCTACTACAGTAGTCTGCAGAGAATTACTACAGGAAAGGAATGATATTTTTGCCTGGGGGAGAGTCTTTGGAGAAACAAAACAAAGCACTGTCTTTCCTGACACTCAGAACGAAGCACAGCAATGAGCTAAGTTTGAAAGTTGCTACGGATATCAAAGAAATACACAATTGTTATTGACCAGTCAGTTTTGGGTATGAATATACATTTGATCAGATTAATACTCCGATTTGGATATGGAGATATGTTTGCCATCCGACGTGGTAGATGGTCCAGTCAATTTGTGCAAAAAATATCGAGGAATTGTGCCTTTTTCAAAAAAGCATGAAACTTGGAAAAGTTCTAAACTATGTCTTGATCAAGAATTTCAGATGCGGAGCCATCGCGAAGAAGCCCCATGTCGGCTGTGGAGGCCATTTTGGTGCTGCCATTAGCAAAAGTCATTTTGTATTTTCTCTTGCATCTTCACAACTCAACATGTTACAGGAACAAAAATGGTGTCTATCACAAAATAAATAATAACCATAACTTTCATGCCATGAGGTGCACAGGGCTGCTGAGGCAGGTTCATTTTGCTAAGGAGTACAATCCTGGACAGGTCACCACTCTGACACAGGATACTCAAATGGCTCATTACCCCAGTAAGCTGGTATTCATTTTGCTGACCTTGGAAGGATGACAGACTGAGTCAACCCACCTGGTATTATTTTGATGGCAGAACAGGGGTTTAAACTCAGGACCCAAAGAACTTAAGCCAGCCATCCTTAACCATTAAGCCCACTCTCGGCATTCTACCCAAAAATGGTGTTACATCTTCCTGATCATCATCAAAACTTGTCAGGTATGAGCAATAAACGATGCATGCTATAACATTGTGGAATATGGACAGAAAACACAATGCGTAATATCAATTTCATCACACTGTCAATGTAAATTCAAGGGTGATGTGCCTACCATTGAGGTGCATTCAACTTTAAAAGGATGAAATGTACTTGTAATAGTACACTTGACTGCTGTAATGACTGGCAATGGCAATATTGACTCTTTTGAGTCAAGATTGCTATTGAGAGTTACACTGCAAGAAGGACTCTGGTAGCTTCTTCACAGGCTTTCCATGTATCACATGCTTTCTTTTTACCCCTAGAGGTGAATGATGACACAGTGTCACAACCTGTATAGGTGTGGAACATTTGATGGGCCTTTGACTTCTCTTGACACAGAAATGTGGCAATCTCATGCACATGGATGTATCTTAAGTGCTGTCCCGAACGCCACCCACAGCTCCTTGATATTAATTCTGGGGGTTACAGCAACAGAACTACATCAGTTTCTACCATCCATAGTTACAGTACTTTCTCAAAACCTTGGCTTACAGTATGAGCTGTGTGCAGAAGCATTTTGGTATCCGCTACTTGATGATTGCAAGGATAAACTGACTTGTACCTTGTCGATGGCTACACAAAACAATGGGTCCATGTGTGGCAACTACCAGCTTTTCTGTTGCAATCTGTGCAACATGCCTTGGCAGAAAAGCAAAAAGCTCTGACTTACATCATCAACTCAAAGAAACTGCTGCCATTTTGTTGGTAGGCAATTTGACCCTTCTAGCCTCTTTTTCCACGTTTCCTTCTCGTCTGTGAGTTCAAATTTTTCTCAATAACAATCACATGCTCTGTACACTCAATGAGCCCTTTTTTATTTGGCCCTGGATGTATATGGTATGAAGAACTTCATTGCATAGTCATCAGCAGGTTTCACCAGCAGGTTTCACCATGTTAACACTTGCAGCTCCATCAAGGATGATGACATCGTTCTCTGAAATATCACTTCAGATATCATCACAAGTTTTGAGACTGTTCAAGATGTCAGACTTTTTACTGAGACATAGACTGCCTTGAAGAGGTATTGACAGGTAGGCCTAGTTCTCCGTCCATCCATTGGGACCATACTCTGTGCAGTGCGTTGTTGCTGCCTTAGCAGTCTCCTTGGCTATTGGACACAATCCCTGATGGGTCGCCACTCTGACACAGGATACCAGAAAGCTGGCACTCATTTTGCCGACCTCGGAAGGATCACAGACAGAGTCAACCCCAACCTGGTATTAATTCAACAGCCGAGTTCTCATGCTTGAAAATGTCATGAAGATTGCCAATGCGAATTTTACAGGCGATGTACAGCCTTGACAACAAAGCACAGTCATTCCTTAAAGATGTGACTTGCAGCTTAGTCTTGAACTGCTTTCTGCGAGAGGGACGACTGAAGAGAGGGGAAGTATTCTTCCTGATTGGATCAGAAATGGGTTTCTTGCTGAGCAGCTGCTTCGGTCATGAAGGCGATGTACTGTTCCTGTCCGTTCCTCTCGGCCTTTCGAACCCGATCGACCACAGCTTGGTCAGCAATTTATTTTGAATCGAGATTTTTTTTTGTGTGTGTGATTGCATCATGTCTTTTTGCGAAAATGTTGAAGAAAATGTTTTTCGCTAATGGCGACACCAAAATGACCACCACGGTTTACACGAGGCATTTCCGCGATGGCCCCACATCTCTATAAATTTGTCATTAGTGCAATATCTATAAGTTCTCAAACTTTTATGAGAAGTCACAATTTATGCACAAATCGACTAGACTAATCATCTTCCTTCTCTGAGTTGCAATGGTGTCCAAATCTTATAGACAATAATTGCATGGGACGCCAACAGGAATTTCAAAAAAAGGAGTGCATAACTTTTAGGCTCGATGATTGATATGTATATGGATTTATTTATATCACGGGTTACTCCCTGCCCACATATGCCTGCCAGCATGTTCATCTGAATCTCAGAATCTATGTTTGTCGTAGATTGGTTTGCAATTTTTTTTTTATCTCTGGACTCCAGGCAAGCTGTGGTTTCCCAGCACAGGGCAAATTTGGCATCCTGATAGAAAAGTTTGATAAAAAATAAAGTATACCTAAAACACAGAACTTGCAAAAGTGGAAATGAATAACTTCAAAATTTGCATTTCAGAAGTATCTGTTTTCAGGTTGATATTTTTTGATCAGAGGATATCAATTTATTAGGTGCAGTGTGTTGGTGTAATGGTTAGAGCGTTTGCTCCGAGTCTGGGAGGTTGGCCGTTTGAACCCGACCCCGACTGAGTCATTCCAAAGACTTTAAAACATACGTGCTCCTTCCTTGACTTAACTCGCAGCATTTATAGAGGATAGAGCATAGACAAACAACCAGAGATTGGAAACCATTGCACAGACTTGATGGGCGTAATGGCCTCTTCCTGCGTTGAAATTAATTTGTGGGGGAACTCATTATTATGTACAACGTGGCAAAATTTTGGTGCCCCCTCCACATTCCTTCTATATATCTGGCCTCCTCAATCTCCTCTCCAAATTATTTCCTTTCTTTACCCACTCTTGTATTCATTTTTTTTTCTACCTCCCTTCTCACTCCTATCCTCCCTGCTCCCCTCCTTTTCTTCGACCCACCTTTTCTATATTTACGTAAAATAAATATATTCCCCCGATATGTTCTCTGATTTGAGAATGAGATATAGCGGGGTAAGCGTGCACCTTTGTTATGGTGTCCGCCGCGGCCAGCAATGTATTTATTTTGTGGACCTGCCGAGCATTTGTCTGGGAATGTGTGTGTGCCTGCTTGGCTTTCGCAGTTGAGTGAGGAAAATCAAGATGGAATGTTGTTTGTCCAGGTTTGTGTAGCCTGAAGTGTAGATCGGATCAATAATTGTTTTTCAGACTTTTTCTGGCTGTGTTACTCTTAACATATTGTCTTGGCCTCTGGGATTTGGTTTTTGTTTCTTGCCCCCCCCACCCCCATCATTGTTATACCTGATCTTGTAATACTTTAAAAAGCATGACCTCAAAATATAAAAAGAGCAAAACAAAAGGCTTCTTTATTTGAATCTCACAGGCAGTACAAAGACAATGAAGTGAGCCTAAATTTTTTTTCTGCAAATGTCAGTTTTGTTGAAATTAAAGGGCGACTGGAGAGGCTGCTCCTTCATTTTGATGCTTGTAGTTTGTGCAGCTTTGGCTGTGTCGTGGCGAGTCAGATTGAAGACAGACAAGCCTTAACCAGAAGACTCTCCTACACTCCTTCAAAACATTTCTTGTTATGCTTTATACCTGAGCATTCTCAGCATGGGCCTGTTTGATCGACATTTTTCAGTTTTCACCCTGAAACTTGCACCATAAGACGATTCGTTGGCGGGAACCTTCATTGGTTTGATTTTGAATAGGTTCAATTTCTCTTTTCATTTAGAATGTAAAAGCGGGAATAAAAATGCGATCAGCCTTTGCTGGGAAGGTTGTGGGAACTTGGCTGGAAACTACGTGCAAAAGGACAAACGTCTGTGTTGAGTGTTGCTTCCTGGTCAAGGAGAAAACTTTTTAATCCCCTTCCCCTGCCCTCAATAAAATGTAGTATCTAGAGCTTTGTTTCAAGCAACTCCAAGTTGGATCAACCAGATTCCTGCCTACATTGCAAGGGTGCCTTTGCTTTTATCTGTTAAAGACATATGTATGTGTATGCGTATGCGTATCAGACGCACTTTCTGACTGTTATGGTGAGCATCGCCACGGATTATGTCTCACACGGTAAAACCGCATAATCCGCACAGAGCAGCCATCCGTCTGCCACCCAGACAATTGTTCCTGCTAATCCAAACCATTCAACCAGAAGGTACGTGATGTCACCCCCGGGAAAATCAAAACATGAAGAGTGTGACGAGCACTCCACTGATCCCCATTGGACACAGTCCACACCAAAGCGTCTGGGTGGCTGGGTGGCAGATGGATGGTTGTTCTGTGTGGATTATGCGGTGTTACCGTGTGAGACATAATCCGCGGCGGTGCTCACCATAACAGTCAGGAGGTGCGTCTGATATATAAATGACGAATGTGGTCATCATTGGTTAGATATTTATCAGTCTACCATTCTGATGAGAGGACACAGACACAGACACAGACACAGACACAGACACAGACACAGACACACTTTTTTTTTAAAAAGCCCTGAAAGCTGTATTGGTGGTTCAGGTTGATGTTTAACTGATGATGACAATATAATCTTTGTCTCTTTGACAGAGTCGCTGGGCTGAAGTCTCTGTGTTGGAGGCAATGCTTTGGTGTGGACAGTGTCGAATGGGGATCAGTGGAGTGCTTGTCACACTTCTCATGTTTTGATATGTATATATATCATGTTACTTAGAAAGGCAGTTTGTTTCACTCTTGCCCCAGTGTCTATTACACCACCCTATCTGACACATTACATTAGTTATTTGTGCCTGTTGTTTGTGTCCTTTATAACATCCTTAAAAACAGAAAGTTTCCTGTTTGTAATGATTTTCAATTTTGTTGGCTGTCAGGCAGGCAGACAGAGTAAAATATTGTTTCACTCCTCTCTGTGCACATGCACACCTTACTCAGAAACGCAATCCAAAGTTGTTGTACACTGGCTGCTCCTTCCCAATTCCATATCCAGGTGAGGCATGATGTCATCGTCGGGTGCCAAAGGAAGGGAGTACTCAGTTTTCGCTCCATTTGTTTGTTAATTGCCGGAATCTTTCGGATTTCGGCAATTATGTTGGTCGGTTGTGTGTGTCATTCTGTGTGTCTGTCTGTCTGTTTTGTGTGTGTTTGTTTGCACTGTCGCAGCCACACCGTTTCAGTGATCATGACCAAACTGGGTACAGACGTCGGCCTTGGTCCAACTTAGACACTTGTCGTTTTTGGTGAATCTAGGTCAAAGGTCAAGGTCTAGGCCACCGAAAAACCGAAATTCTTATTTTCGCAATAACGTCCGCTAAAATGGTCGTATCGACTTCAAACCAAATCCATAATGTGCATCTTCCAATACTGCATCCAACCATATGTCTCATTGGGATGTCACACCAACACCCTTCTTAGCGGTCTGGGGTCGAATGTCAGGGGGGTCGGGTTAAAACTTTCAAATTGCGATAAAAACGCCATTTCAAGTCCGATTGACTTCCAAGTTATGATCATGACCAAACTAAGTGCCATAACTCATTAAGCGGTAGCACTATCGACTTGTAAGGACCAAACTGATTGAGGTTTTTGTTTTTTCAGAGATCATGGAGATATGACAAATTTATTCCGGGCGTTCCTTGCTCAACGAGCAATTTCATTTGTTTGTTTGTTTGTCCGGGTGATATCTCAGCCATCCTTTGAGCAAGGAAGCTGAAATTTGGGGACAAAAGGGAAGATGTTCTTTTGCAAAAAATGCTGTTTTTTTATTGTTTGATTAATCAATTAATTGATTAATTATTTAATTATTATCGATTTATTAATTATTTATTTTGTCTCATCCTGGAAATATCTCGTGAACATTTTGAGCGAGGAAACTGATACTCAGACATGACAGTGACCAAGTGATTTGGCTATAAAATGTATTTTCGATTTATTGATTAATTAATTAACCCATTCGTTATTCATTTTTAGATTAATTACTTAATTTTCAAAAAGTTACAGATTCAGATGAAGCAGTGGTGGTTTAGATATGATATTCGGCAAGAATCATCATTTTGTGATTAATATTTACTTATTTTAATTATGCAATCAATCAATCAATTATTGTGCACCGCTCTCTCCCAATTCTAACTTTATGTGCTGCAAGGTGGCCTCATTGGATGCCGAAGGCACCTCAGAGATGTCTCACACTGGAGGATTTGTTACCTCCACCCCCGAAGGTGAAGGATGTTATGTTTTCACGTCTTTCTGTCTGTTTGTTTGTGTGCAGGATATCTCAAAAAGTTGTGGACGGATCCTGATGAAATTTTGTGGACAGGTTCGCTGTGTGACAAGGACGAACTAATTAGATTTTGGTGAAGATCTGGATCTGGATCCGACTACTATAATTTTTTCAGTGATTCTTTACCATTGAGAGACGGGACTAAAAATGATATATCGCATGATATCTCAAAAAGTTGTGGATGGATTCGGTGAAACTTGGTGGACATGTTCTGTGTGTGGCGTGGACGAATTGATTCAATTTTTATGAAGATCTGAATCTGAATATGAATGCGATAATGATTTAATTTTCAAAGTGATTCTTCACCATTGAGAGATAGGGC
Organism: Eptatretus burgeri; assembly: GCF_056783735.1. Lineage (NCBI taxonomy): Eukaryota > Metazoa > Chordata > Myxini > Myxiniformes > Myxinidae > Eptatretus > Eptatretus burgeri. Next base: position 62,813,424 of record NC_140967.1, read on the forward strand.
CAAAAACGATATATCTCATCGCATTTCAAAAATGTATTGGGCCAGATATGTTCTTGTGGATCAGGCATTACATGGCGGAGGTATGCGCTCGAGCAAGTGCCCTTCTAGTTATTTACTTATTTGGCATGGGGGCAGTCTACTGTGAATGTTCCGCTACTTGTTTTATACTTTTTTGAATCTTCCATTGAAGATTGTAATACATAGAGTAAAGTAACGCACAAAAATGAAAGTCTTGATTTCAGAAGACGGTTCACAAAATATCTTCTAAATGGCTACCCTGCTGCATCAGGCACAAATAGATGCTCCTGGTGAAGGTGTCGATAACTCGGCGGCATTCCTGAACCGGACTCCCCTCCTGAACCAACATCAAAGCCTCCTCATTGGATTCCCCTCCTGGACCGGAATAGCTTTGATGTTGGTGGCAATTGCATTTTTGAGGTCGGCAATAGTCTGAGGTCTACTCGAGTACACTCTATCCTTCAGGTAACCCCAAAGATAGCAGTCAGGTTGGTTGAGATTCAGAAATGGGGCACCCATTCAACATGTCATCGTAGAGACTATTCAATCACTGAATTTCTGTTGTAGCCACTGTCTCAATCTGTTGGAAGTGTGAGGTGTGGCCCCATCTTGCGGAAACCATTGCACAGCCCTATCGATGTAGTACTTCCCCACTAATACAATCCAGAACTTCTGCATACCTTTCCAGTAGCATTCAGTGGTTATGGTTACCGATTTCTCTTTTTCATCTTGAAACCAGAACGGCTCAATGTTGCCAGATTTACTTGTGGCAACCCATGCAGTGCATTTCTGGCTGTGCAACAACCTTTCAAGAGCTTCAACAGGAGACTTAGAACCCCAAAACACGTTGTTTTCTTTTTTAGAGTTAACATGACCACTTAAAAAAGAAAATGGGCCTTGTCAGAAAACCACGCATTACTCAGAAAATTTGAATCCGTTGACATTTTTTCCTCAAGCTATTCACACATCATCACACAAAGTCGTTTATCAATATATGTTAGGTTGTGCTTCACTTGTATGCAATGCGGGTTCATTTTTAGTTCCTGTTTCAAAATTCTTTGTGTACTTGAAAATGATAACTTCAATTCCTGAGATCGATGATGCAGCGATTTCCTGGGGCTCATCAAAGCTGCTTCATGGACCGCTTCAATGTTTTCTCGTAATATTGCAGTCCTCGGACGATCAGACTTTGAGCAACTAAGAGCACTGACCCTTGGGACTTTTACCTCTTCATCAATCGGAAAATAGCAGATTTATCTGGGGATAATCTTGTCTCGAACTTCTTTCTGAATTGTGTTTGAGTCTGTTTAAATGACTTTGTAGCAAAGTACGACTCCACAATAAAGATCCTTTGTTCAATTGTCCATGTCATCTTCAAAATTAACGGTATGACCCTCTGATGTTTGCAGTTTTTCCTCCAAACGATACTTCATACAAACCTGTAATAGAAAAAAAAATTGTACTCAAAAATACAAGAAATTCATGCAACTTTGATAGGGTTGTGTTTTTCCTGAAACACTGTATGTATGTATATATATATATATATATATACATATATATATATATATATATATATATATATATATGTATATATATGTATATGTATATATATATATATGTATATATATATATATATATATATATATATATATATATATATATATATATATATGTATATATATATATATATGTATATATATATATATATATATATATATATATATATGTATATATATATATATATATATATATATATATATATATATATATATATGTATATATATGCATGTATTGTCAAAGACCTCACCAGTTTAGAACAGACCGAAGTTTGATTTTTGGGCTGTGAGGCAACCACTCAGATGTACTGCCAGAGAGATTTTTAAGAGCAAAAACAAATTCATCAAAGCATAAGCCCATATATACCCACCTAAGAAGTATTGCAAGACACCTGGTGGACCAGTTTTGTTCTTCGCTGAAATTTAATACGTGAGCTTTTAAATGTAAATTTTGGTTAATTACCCCACACATGTGAAGCGAAAAGCAGGGTTAAGCAATTGGTTCGTGTCCCTCCGTTTGTCTGTCCATCTGTCTACAAACGTCAATTTATGATCGAATGTTATAAAACTTCATTTATATTGGATTTTATATTTTAAATACTAATTGCAACATGAATCGGAAGACAAACCTGCCGTTTAACACTGTCTCTGAATTCGTCCCGGTTGCACGTGTACAGAGAAGAGCGAGATAATGTTTTTACTCTGCCTGCCTGGGAGTGAAACAAAATTGAAAATCATTCCAAACAGGAAACATACTGTTTGTAAGGATGTCACAAAGGACATAAACGACATGCACGAATGATTAATGTAATGTCTGAGATCGGGTGATGTAATCGACACTGCGTCAACGGTGGTACATTCTGGAATTAATTTATTAATACGATTTTTTAAATCTTTATTTTATATAAATTGAATTATATTCTTGAACACTGTAGCACACAAATTGCCTTCTTAACACTTCCGAGAACCTCCAGTTTTGCACTACTTGGACATGTTATACAGGGTGTTGTTATAAGGGTGGTGTAAAGGACTGCTTCAATAGCGCTAAACTTCCAGATATTTTTAAGCGATCTTTAATATCATTATTCTATTAAAATTGAAGTATGCATATAACTTGAACACTACATGGGGTATCGTGTTCTATGGACTCTCTAGTTAACCTCCGCCATCGAAGATGGTTACTGTTTTCACCCCTGTCTGTCTGTTTGTTTGTTTGTTTGTGAACAGTATTACGGAAAAACTCCTGGATGGATTTTGACGAAACTTGGTGGGGGATTAGGTATGGTCCAAGGATCATTCCATTAGATTTTGGACTTGGTCCAAAGTCCAATATGGCCGCTATGGTGGCAATTTTGAAAAAATATTTTAATTTTTGTTTTTGCATTTCTACATGTTTTAAGTGATTTCCAACCAAAAAAAAAATTTGTTAGAGAAAAATAAAACAAAATTTTGCAACTTTTTTCAAAAATATATCGATTTTATTTGAAAAATATTTTAATTTTTTTTGCATTTCTACATCTTTTAAGTGATTTCCAACCAAAAAAAAATTTGTTAGAGAAAAAAAAAATTGCAACTTTTTTTTCAAAAAAATTTCACTTTTTTTTGAAAAATATTTGAATTTTTTTTGCATTTCTACATGTTTTAAGTGATTGCCAACCCCCCCAAAAAATTGTTCGAGAAAAAAAATTAGAAATTTTGCAACTTTAAAAAAAAAAAAAAATTCGATTTTATTTTTTTGGCATTTCTACATGCGCGTCGATCTAGTTTAGTTTATTCAATCGTGGTTCAGTAGAGTCTGATCCCTTTTGACCTACAATGAATAGGATATCAGGTTCACTTAAGTGACCCAGCAGTATTGACGGCGGAGGTTTTGCACTCTACCCAGTGCTCCCCCTCTAGTTAGTGGTTGTAATTGGATGGACTGGCCTTCATGGGTGAGTGACAAGAATGGCATTGAGTTATGCATGTGTGTATATGTATGTATGCATACATAACATATGCACATACACACTAGATGTAATGATAATATGTTGTCACATGGAAGGGGGTGAGGATCCATTAATTGATTGTGTTAAGAATAGTATGGACAGTGTGATCGAGTAGGGTAGCTCTTGCATTATATTTTTGTCTGAGTTAAGTTGAATTGTCAAACGTGCACTGAAAATTCAATGGGATTTTCCATCATAGAGCAGAAGAAGGTAAGGTGGTTGTGTAAAACCTCCTGGAACAGTTGAGGCCGGGTGGAGGACTTGCACACAAAAGCACATGAGAAAGTGCTATGAGGTTTTCATCGGAACCATCACAAACTGTTTGGCTGGCGGACTGTGGTGGTAACGTCAACTGTGGAGCTCGAGAGAGGAGTGGGATGACCAAAATTGCAGCGATCTGTGTTTAAAAAAAAAAAATCAATGAGAGGGACCCAATGTGCATGAGGGTGGTTCCAGAGGTGGAATGGACTGTGTCTGTGCACGTGCACAGCAGTTTAACCTTGAACCTGGAGGAGAAGAGATCCCTCCCTCTGCTTGGCCCCCATCTTCTCGTCTGCTGGCCTTCTCATCACCATTCATCATCTCCTCTTTGCCAAGAGCTGTACCTCGCCGGCCACATAAGCCTGCTCAACCATCGTCATTCTGCAGCCACAACCAGCTCGTGCCAGCTTCAAGTCCTCACCTGTTATGTGTCTGTATGGCACTTACCCTCGTCAAGTTAGCGGGTTCGATTTGTATTTATTAGCGAGCTTAGTATTGTCAAAAATAAACAATTTGGCAGGAGTCAGCCTGATGTTCCCATGACAACTGAAATCTGTATCGCCAGCTCTGCTTTCATTTATTCGTGATCATAAAGGCATAAATCTCAGTCTTCAAAGGCCTGAGTGCCACACAGATGCCGTCCTAGTCTGGATGTGATGTGTCAGCATAATTTACATGCATGATGTCAGTGTCATGTCACATCTATGGTCAGTGTGCGCCTTTCGTTTCCTCTATTAGTCCTGACTACAAACCTCCAAACTGGTGATCAGCAGGGCAGAGACAATTTGTTCATGTAGAAGATGACACTTGTTGCTAACAGGTCATTTAGCAATGCTATGATGGGTCTCGATCTGTGCCCTGCTGCCCGTAAAGTTAGGAGTTCGATTTGTATATACTGCATGTACATAAAATTCTAGCAGGGCTGCCCAGCACTGCCGAGCAATGCCGGGTCCCTCCTCCCACCTCTTCCCCTCCCTCATCGCACTTTTTTCCCTCCCTCCTATCCCCCCCCACCCATCCCTCATCCTCCCACCCCTCTTCCTGCCTCCACCCACCCCAGTCCCTCTGGATTCCCACCCCACCAGTTCTGCCTTCTCCCACCCCTTCCCCTCCCTCCTTCTACTTCCACTCTTCCCCTCCCTCCTCCTACTTCCACTCTTCCCTCCCTCCTCCACCTGTCCCCTCCCTCCTCCCACAGAGGAATTTTTGCATGGTTTTTAACCACGTTTGGGAAAAATTAACAATTTAAATATAACCCACTTTTGATTCCTACTGATCTCTAACTTGCGTCGTCGCCTCTAATTTGCCACGTTGTTGTGTCAAAATCTGCCCTCTGAGGGACTAATTCATAAATATGTCCAAAAGAAGTAATGGTATGGATGTTTATCCTCATCAACATGTAAGGAATCTGGGGTGTGTTCAGTTATCCAGTTTCTTGTAGAGTGCTCACCAAGTGGCTTTACCACTCAAGCAAGCGCTCCATTCACATTCAAAGGAATGGCTGGCTTTGCAAGTGCGAGCTAGCTACTTGGTAACTGAACACATTCCTGGACATCTCAACAGCATACAGTATATACAAAATGCCAATAAAGGACATTTTTTTTTTTAATTAAAGACTTCAAATTACTTGTGTAATTTTACCCCGTGTACCCCACCCCATCCCTTTCCCTTCCACAGATCTCCTCGTGTCTCTGTTCCCCACTGTTTTTTCCTTCCCTCTCCCACCCCTCTTGTCTCCTGCTGCCCTTGTTGTACGTTCTGTGTGTTAGCTCTTATATGAACCTCGACAGTGTATACAAAAAAATTAAATAAATTAATCATGAAAATCTATCTTATTCAGTTTTCAAAGCATTGTTTTCGTTTTCGAAATGTACATGAACTCAGAGGTGATGTTGAGTGTACGAAAGTGGACGTGTACATTTCATACAACTTTATAGTATGCGTGTGCATAACTTCTTTAAAGTGTACACGTACATCATAAATATCTCTCGGGCATTTCCCCGGTGGCCTCGCGACTATTTCATTATGGACCACGACCGTGTTTCACGACCAAGCCGAGTTTAATGTTTATTTACTTCCCATAATATTCCACGTCCATCAGTTTGTTGATGAGCCTTGAAAAGTGGGGCAAAAACCAAAATTAAAAAAAATGAAATATCACTATTTTCTTTCCTCTGCATTATGATAATTAACGCACCATCATTGGGTAGTGTATATTAGACCGCGACCGCAATCACTGCGAACAAAACGTGCATTACATCATTTGAGTTGTAATCAAAATGAACATTTGTTTCCTCGAAACGGTATCCTCATTTAATGATAGAAGACGGAACATTGTTCAGTCTTCAAATGTTCACCGGAGGCCTATATGAACCATCAGAGCGGAGTGAAAAAAGTTGGTGTCAATTTCTGGGTTCCTGGAGCCCATATCACGACCACCGTTGATATTGAGTATGAAGGTATTATCGGAGCATTGTAGAACTTTGTAAGGTCCATCATAAGGTTGCTGCAAGGGTTTCTGGACAGCGTCACACCGTACGAATACGTGGATGCACACAGAAATTCCTTTGGAATAAAAAGCAAGCATGACGAAGGCGTACATGTCAGTGTCAATGGAAGCCCTGCATGGTCATGGTTTTATTCAACCAAACATAAACATTCAAACATAGGGAAAACAGAAATGGCTGCAAAATATTAAATTATCATATGATTAAATTGCATACTAACAAACATGCAGAAAATGGGCATTATAACAAGGGACAGACAAATTCACAAACTGGTTTGATCACTGCAATCTAAAAAGGTTAAAGTGCTAAACCTGGTGCTGTGTCATTATACGTGTGACATACACGTGACATGTAAACAATTAGAGAAGGATGTGCACTCGAATGACCTGTCACCTGCACAAAGTGAGAAAGGTACATGACAAGAAATGCAAACAATTTGCATTGTAAAGTAACATGACCACAAGGCAGGATAGACACTATAGGAGGGTGAATTCAGCCGAAAGCAAGAGAAAGATTAGAGAATAGGTGTCATAGCACATCACGAGGGGGGAACAGAGAGATAAGGTAAACAAGAGAAAGGGGAAACCGGTGTGAATGGGATTAAAGAAGAGAAGAAGGAAAACTCAGCCAGGGAGCCAGGCTATATAAGGTTCAAATAAATAGAGAGCTAAAACTTGTGAGCTACCTGAAACCAAAAGGTAAGGCCCGGTGAGTGCAAAATTAACATAAAACATAAAAAGAGGACAGCAGCTCCAGTACAATATATCAAAGATCAATTGGAATCGTAATCAAAATCAGCACTATGGTATTAAAAAGATAAACATATAATTACTTTCTACTTTTAAAAAATTACGAGATGACATTAAAAAAAAATTGGGGTGGAATGTACATTATTCATTAAGAATCTTAACAAAGCTTGTTAAGCACTGTTTTTGTACCTTTGGGTTTCACACTTAACTTGTGAGAGTTGAGATGAATTTGAGAGAATATTGTGTTCTATCCTGCCTGAGGTCTGGAAGCTAATGTCTAAACTCATTAGATGTTGGCAAATGGTGTGCGGATATCAAACCTGCGTTGTTTCAAGGTTGGAAATCACAAAACTGAAGGGCCTGGTCATAATCGCTGTATAAATTGTCATAGAATGATTCGGAGAGTCCTTTTCTGAACCTGTTCCAATTTGTTACTTCAACTGATTGTAAGACCAGCATTCCAAACTGAAACAGCATCCTCTAAAAGTGATCGAACATATCCTTTTATATATGGTAAGCAAAACTTCCATGGCTACGTTAAACTTTTTGAGCATCTTCAACATAAACAACTTTCCATTTGCCCTGGTGGTGACAATATTGCAAATGTGAAGGTTCCACTTCATAGGTGCCTTTGTTATGATGTCATAATTGCATATGTAGAACGCCACATCCAATCAGTATGAAAATTTTTGATGGTCATCTAGGGATAAAATGGTCCACAGGAAAAAAAAATTGATGCCATTATCAGTCACATGATTCGGCAGCCATATTGTTTAAAAAAAAAAAACCTTCAAAAATCCTCTTCTCTGAAATGGCTGAACGGATCGAGGAGAAACTTTACACGTATGACCGCCTGTCCATGAGGAACAAAAGGTTCGCACATATGATGTCATAGGTCATATGGTTTGGCAACCATGTTGGATTTACCCTAAAACCTATAAAAATACACCACTCAAAAGAAATCCTGGCGAGGGTCTGCATTCTCTGATTGCTGTTTTTCTTGTTTAGTGAGGACGAAATAATTGATGGTTGTATGCATTGTATGATAGAAATAATCACATTTAGCTTGGGCTTCAGGTTTCTCCTTAACCTCCGACCAGTCATGCCGAGTCATCCATCAGCCAAATTCTTGAAGTGTCGAGTGTTAAATGGGTCTTATTTGTCGTGTGATTACTTTGTTGGCTGGGCTGTTTTAGGACGTGGCTTCCAAATAACTGTATTGTGATCACTGTTATTAATTGGAGGGTATAATCTCGGGTTCATTGCAGTAAGACTTCAAGTTCGTAAGAATTCTGTCTAACACTGCTCCCTGGAGAGTTGGTTTCTTCACAACTTTGACCAGGTTACCTGATGTTAGCTAGGAGATATGACAAGATGATTCAGATCTCCAGCAATAACAATGCCAGCATCAGTGTTTGAAGTAGTGATTTGATCAATTGTCTGCTGTAAGAGGTCAACAAGTGGATCCACATGTTTATTCCCTGGTGGCGAATAAATGGCCACAGAGAACAATTTGGAAATTGATCGTGGTAGTCGTTTTGGGCGCGATTTTATCCATTCAAATTCTAGGTTGTCAGGGACCAACACTTTCACTTCTGCATGGAGTTTATTGCGGGCATAAAGGGCAACAGCTCCATGAGGTCTGTCCTTTCTAGGATGTGAGAAAAATGTGTATCCTCGAACTTGATAATGCTCCACAGGAGTGGTTGGATTGAACCACAATTCTGATTACTGCTGCTTTGTCTATTTAGTCCTGGATTACATTGTTTTTTTTTCCTCCTCCTCCTCCTCCTCCTCCTCCTCCCTCTTCCTCCTCCTCTTCCCTTTATAAGGGGTGAGGTCCAACGGCACCAAGCTTCTACCCTGCCTCGGCCACGATACGCTTTCACTTCCCACTGTCCTCAGCCAACTCTCTCCACTCTCCAACCACCCCAACCTTATGGATATCTCTCCTCAGACAATCCTCCCATCTCAACCATCAGCTACCTCTTTTGTTGTTTTTTAATCTCTGTGGTCTACCTTAGCTCATCTTGGAGTGTCATAGCAAAAGGGTTGAATACTTATTGATTCAAAACATTTCAGCTTTCCATTTTTAATTAATTTGTAAAAAATTCTAAAAAAATGTTTTCACTTTGACATTATGGGGTATTTTGTGTCAATCAGTAATAAAATTTTTTTTTTAATTTAATTATTTTTTAATTCAGGTTGTAACACAAAAAAAGTGGCAAAAGTCAAGGGGTGTGAATAGTTTCTGAAGACACTGTACATATACATTTATATATATATATATATATATATATATATATATATATATATTATATACATACATACATGTGAGCAGGGTATGCTTACACACATTGTGTAAGCATACGAACTGTGCTTCCCCATTGTCTTGGGTCGCTCACCTGCATTTGTTTGTTTTTTTTTCATTTATTTATATTTTCATTTACGGATGCTTTCCGAGGGTTCTGTGATTTTTTTTTACTTTCCTGTTGTCCGAGCCTCGATGTCCATCGGCACACAAAATTTCAACTTTCTACATCACCCGGAAGGTGCCGATCCTTAATATCAGTCAGTCACTCAGAGAGAATCAGTTAGTCAGTCAGTGGTTCGAAAGAGCTTTATGTTATATATATATATATATATATATATATATATATATATATATATATATATATATATATATATATATATATATATATATATATATATAAACTCAATCACTCCTCAGTCCACAAACATTAACGTTCTCAAACCATGAGTGTGAGATTTTTGTGAGTTATAGGGATTTTTCAACTGGCTGTAAAATCACTGCTCCATTCCCTGTAAAACCCATTGTAGAGTTTTCTTTAAAAATCAATTAACATTCCTTCTGCCAGTTCACAGGCTTCTGACCATGCCAAGTCTGCCACGTACCCAGTCAAAAAAATCTTTTTTTCTTTTCATCGGCTGTATGTTTTGATTCCTATCCTCCTCCTTCTGCTCCTCTCTTTTTCATCTTGCATCCTTTGCCTTATAGCACATTCCCTCCTATCTTTGCTTTCCTTTTGTAAACCAAGAATATAAAATACAGAAATCGATAGAAACCCGTTTTTTTTGTCACCCAGTTTCTCTTTCATTTATCATTTTCCTTCAGTTTGCTTCCCTCTGTACCATTTCTTTGTTTCCTCTATTTTTCTGCCTTGCTGTTCATTCATTCAGCTTTCTTCTGAATTCCATCTGTTAAATCATTTGTGGATTCGTGGCTTTGAGACATTTCCAAGAGTCATGGTTTCTTATTCACATTCTTTTTTGGTTTTTATTTTGCTTCCTGTTGTTTTCATTACACCAGGATCACTGATTTCCCATTGTCTTTCTTTCTTTGGAAACCGAGTGTCCTGTTTTTAATTCTGGATTTTATTTGTCATTCTTCATTTGCACTCTAAATAATGGCAGGTCTAATGTGCTGTGTTCACCTATCCAATTATTCTTATTATTTTTTATCAGTATTATTATTTGAATTATTTATTTGTTTGTTTGGTTATTACTCCATTACTCAACTGCTGTTTCTTATCTGTCAAATTCAGGAACTCCTGGAAAAGAGAAAAAGTGCAAGAAACTGTGAGGAGAACAACTGTGAGGCTATAATAAAGAGTGACGAGTTACGAGAAGGAGAGTCATGGAAAGCCAATGTGTAAACAAGGATGACGTCGAGGATTTACAAGAAGCCTTCAATCAAGTCGGTGAGATATTGTCGTCTGTCATGTGATTATCATTATCATTATATTTCTCACAATGATGAAGAAGAATCAATTTTGCCTCATAGGTATCTATAAAAAAATTGTTCATAATCTGAAACTTCGTGATCTACTACTACTACTACTACTACTACTACTACTACTACTACTACTACTACTACTACTACTACTACAAATATTACTGGGATTCTGCTTGCAACGATCCGGGGTGGTTCTGTAGGGACACCACCTGTCCCTATGGAACCTTGAGCAGGACATTAGTTCTGTTGCAAACTCTTGGGGCAGGCTGCCGGGTGGGGTTTTGTGCATCTTTAGGGGTCCTTTGTGCCTTATGGATTTAGTTTCCTGACTCTGCAGTGCCTGCTGGAGGGTACCATTGTAGTCAGTGTTACAACAAGCTTTCCAACATAAAGTTAGTGGCTCGAACCCAGGTGCAGCACCCTGGGAGGTTGCCTCATCATTTGGCACATGTTCTAGGGTCCTCTTCTCACCCAGTTCGTGACTGAAGCAACACCAAGCACGGGATTCCGAGAGACCCTTCCGATGCCACGAGTTTGTGATGTTGGCACCATCTGGAATGCTCCTTGTTTGTCTGCAAAGTCCCCTTAAGACCCCCCCCCCCCCGTCCCTCTTATTTTACTGTTTATCGATCATTTGTGGCACACCCACCCTACATTTTCCCTTCTTTCTTTGCTTCTTCCCTCATGCTTTTTGGGCTCAACCCTTCCCCTGTGGTGTTAATGTTTTTTTAAATGTACAGTAATGGGGTCTGATCTCAACATATATATATATATATATATATATATATATATATATATATATATATATTTTTTAAAATTTTATATATTATTAATATTATATATATATATTATATATATATTATATATATATATATTATATATATATATATATATATATATATATATATTGAGATCAGACCCCATTACTGTAGTAAGGGCCACAATGAGCTACTGACAACAGGAAATGCCTGTCACACATTAACCGCCTATGGTAAGCAAAACAGTTTTGGGGAGCAACCAGGAACATTTAAAATTTTAAAAAGGGTCCTCTGGCTCAACAGATGCATAGGCTTCACTTATTAGGCATGAGCTTAGGAAAGCTTCAGCCCCCCGACATCTCCACAGGATTGTACTGCAGCCAGTACGGGTAAGCGAATTTAATTCTCCGTTTTATGGACTGGTCCATTTTTTTTTAAACCATTTCTCTCTTTGGTGTGGAGAATTTGGAATTTGTTCATGGTGCCAGCGATAGTTGGCCTACTCTTCACGAAGGACACTGTGGGATCTTTAACATCCACCAACTAATGTCATCAGACGGGACACCCAGTTGAACGTCCATCCGAGGGATGACACACATATTGATGAAATCACCCTTCCTGTGAAACAATGAGATGACAGTTTAAAGTTGGGCCGATATTTGAATGCAGGCTAGACAGCTTACCTCTGTTCGTACATCAAGGCTACCTTGTCAGCCTGGGCAAACGGCTAGTAACCCTAACTATAATTCACGGAGCGGTGTGCGATTGTTTGTGCGTGTTTTTGTTTGTTTGTCTTGCTACTCCTACAGTTCTGGGCCAATTACATCCAGACTTGCTAAATAGGATCAGCATGGCCCCAATAACTGCATAGGGGGGCTTTTATCTTTGCCGGTGATCTCCGGAGGGGTTGGGGGGGGTGCAAATTCTCTATGTAAATGTGTATGGTGATCCATACATGGTGAAAGTGAAAAGTCCCAGCCAGCTCCACTCCAGGTGGGAGTGGGTATTACAAGTTCACACCCTTTACAGTACAGTCTTCCTGTGCCCACGTTTTCCAGTGCAGTGAGGTGTTTTGTATTACGCAGTCAGAGGTATTTCAGAAAGGTATTTTGAATTAAACGTTTGAATAAGAATAATAACATAACCCCCCTGGCCTCTCCCTTTGGGAGTGCATGCTTATAGTAATAAGAATAACTAGATATCTGTGATCACAAAGCGATCGCCAAGGGTAAGCCTCCCCTTACACTTGGCCCACGATCCAATCATGGCATATTTCGTTCAGAATGCCATATGACCTTGACCTTCAACAATTAGTGAGAAAGTATAAATTTAGAAAATGTGTTCGCATCTTCAATCAGTTCATAAAACTCAACACCATGAAAATTGGAGGGAAATTATTCAAGTTATGATGAAAAACATGTTTTTTGTTAATTCGATCACAATCCAAAAAAAAGTACATCAAGGGCACTACTCAAGTATCAGGTGCACAACTTCAATGCAGAGCCACTATTATGATGCAAGAACGTCTTGGAAGGCCTAACGGTCTTTGTATTATTTTATTATTCCATTTATCGTATTGTCATTTCGTAAATACTTTTATATCGTAAATACGTAAATACATTATGACGGGTTTCGCTATTGGCTTAATGAAGACACGTGACGAAATATCGGAAGTTGTTGTTGTAGTTGTTGTTTTAATAAAAAATTAGTTTTTTTTTTTTTTTTTTTTTTTTTTTTTTTTAGCCGACAAAACCTTTAGGTTTTGGACGCTGCTCTTGGACACATTTGTCCTTGTTATTTTTCGGGTAACAGCACTGCGTATTTATAAATTGTGGAGACCGAACACTTGGGTGTGCCGTACGGTCTTTGATTTGATGTCGCACGGTGACCTTAGGGCGTTCCTGCGGCGGCCATAGAATTTTGAAGGCAGACGCAAGGTGCCCGCAGGGGGACCGCAGGGGGACCGCAGGGGGACCGCAGGGGGACCCTAAGCCGAACGTGCGGCCAGACGGATGGTAACGAATGGGTTAATTTTTTTTTACCAGTTCTTTTGTTTCGGCTTGTCGAATTTCTACGGCGAACGTAGAAATGAAAAAAGTTCCCAGGTCAAAAAACCAGTAAAGACCAGTAGCTTACTGGTCAACTGGTACCAGTTGAAAACCAGTAGCCAACTGGTACCAGTAAAGCCAGTTGGTTTCGTACTGGTTTTAATATGGAAATTGGAATAGAGTGATATATTACCAGTTGAAATACATGTATTTAACTAACTGGTATCAACTGGGACCAGTACATTGTAACTGGTATCAACTGGGAGACCAGTACATTGCAACTGGTATCAACTGGAACCAGTAAGACTTTAACTGGTACAAATATGAGCTACTGGTTTTTTCAACTGGGAAATTGGAATTCTGACTGAATTTAACTGGTACCAGTTGAAACCAATAGAGACCAGTTAAAGACCAATTAGAACCAATAGAGACCAGTTGAAAATGTGTACTGGTTTTAACTGGTTTTTCGACCTGGGTTATAACTCCGCGTTATAATTCCACGGCGACCTTACGACCTGTAAAATATAGCCATGCGGCGTAGGGCCACCCTGAGGCCACCTCAGTTTCTCTGCGGCCGCCGCACGTTTCTGTCAATTCAGAGGGCGTACGGCCGCCGTATCCTCGCCGTAGAGCAAATGTGACTGAGGCCTAAAGTATCGATCGACACACGAGAGATGCTTTCACGAGGACTTCCACCGACGAACTGAATGAACAAAGCGCGAATATGCGGCTCGAACAAGTGGGGGAGACACGTGAACAAACATGAACGCCACGTTGTGTTCGGTTTTTTAAAATGTATTAGATTTTTAGGGCAAAATTTTCTCGAAAAAATTGTTCGGATTCCAATTTGTTTAAACAATGGGGCGTTCGGATTCTGGGGGCACCACGGTATATTATAGTTATAGTATATTCAGTTTTCTATACTGGTATATTTTTATTTCAGTAAAAAAAGAACTGGTATATATACCCATTCGTTACCGTCCGTCTGGCCGCACGTTCGGCTTAGGGCCCCCCTGCGGTCACCTTGCGGGCACCTTGCGTCTACCTTGAAAATTATATGGCCGCCGCAGCGACGCTCTAAGGTCACAGTGCGACATCAAATCAAAGACAGTACGGCACACCCACGTTTTCGGTCTCCACAATTTCTAAATACACCGTGTGGCTACCCGAAAAATAAAAACATATGTGACTGCTACATTGTGTGACCGTGGAAATACTGCGGCCGCCGTATAATTGCTAGTGGCCGCAGATTTTGGAGACCCCACGGCCGCCGTGGCAAATGTGACCTTGGCCGAAGGAACTCTGTGGTCCCATTAAAAATTGGGGGCACCAATTGGTGAAAAGAACCCGACAACAACAATAATCCTTTCCCTATCATATAGTTATAATAATTTTGAGTTAATCCTCTCTATGGGCAGCCACGTTCATCTCTATAGCAATCATATAACAATGCACTTGTAATTCACAATGAAGTACATCAACATCTACTAATGTCTTTGTTCCTGCATGCAATTCCTGTGCAAGCTCCTCCATCTACTTTAGATCCCCATAAATAATAATAAATGAATAAGTAGATTCAAAGGCATACTTATTGGTGTAGCAACCTTTCAGGATTTTTGTTTTCCGATGGAACATGCGAGGTAGTTGAATTTCTATCCTCAACTTTGTAACGTGAAAAGAATCATCACATTGGAAGCTGAATATACCCTCGTATAATGAAATACGATGAGAGTGCAGTTACTCACACAGTGCAGTGATGAACTGAACACTAATCCAATGGCTATTTTCGTTTACTTTTGTTCTGCCAAAGCTTTTAACTTTACGAGTATCCTGGCGGTGCTGACCCGTAACAATTGCCGGAAATTGTGTGATGACGGATTGTGATTTGATGCAATTAACAAAGCCAGCTTTACTGACTTGGGATTGGCAAGTAAGACACAGTGAATGTGCTGATCATATTATATTATATCATGCAGGATGGGCAGATGTGGTGTGCTTCTGCTCTGGTTTTGATTATCATGTTTGTTGCTGGATTGCACAGAGGTTCCTTACTGAGTCGCTATGCAAAATATTTAGAATACTGGTAACTTTATGCCTTCCCCATCTCGATCTTAATATCAAAGCCCATTATCCCAACCTGAAGCCAATCAATCGAATTGCAAAGATGTGTGTGGACCTGTAAATATTGTCTAAAACCATACTGTAAAGCACAGCAGCAGCAGGGAATCAGTCACTGTTTCAAAACGCTGACCTCATACTCACAATTTCCATGTGTGTGGCTTACTTTCTAGACATTGATGGTAATGGCCATGTGAGTATGGATGAGCTGCAAGAGCTGTTCAAGGCGGCCAATCTTTCCCTCCCTGGGTTCCGTATACGGGAGATGACGGCAGCACTCATGGAGAAGGGGGATACCAACCGCGATGGTGTCATCACCTTCCCTGAATTTCAACGGGTAATGATGGACTTTGAGTGAATTATGATTGCAAGTTTACAATAAGGAAGCACATATCTGTGGATAAGTTTACAGTGTAATTTACACATTATGGTGTATATTTTGGTTTGTGATACTTGGGTGAGGCTTCGTTTTCATATGTAGCATTATGATGCCCATCATCAGTTCCCACGAAGGCAGTAAGGCAAAATCACAAACTGTGGACTTGGTGAAGTTAGGTAGTTAGACTACACCAGGCAGGGCAAGGATATTAATATTATCTCCTTCCTGAATAACATTAATATACCATCTAGTTGGTTTTTTTTTTAATCTTAACGATCCAACAGTGACATGAAATAGCTTGATTTTGTTTTTTAGATTGGAATCAATATCGGTACATCCTGCAGGATTTGAACCCACAACCTCTAGACTGCCATTCCATTCCTCCAGCCACTTGGCCGTCATCATACTCATTTAATGCTTTATAACATACTTCAGAGGTATACGGTTATGCACTTTAAACAGTTAAACTCTGTAGCCGTGATAAAATACTTTCCCTGTGCAAGTGCAGCTTGTGTTTACCAATCCAACACTTTGTTGTCATTAAAACTTTGTCTTGCATGATGTGGCCGAAGCCGTTTTAATTCCTCATTTCCTATTGTCCATAGCAGGACACCATATTCCTTTATTGTTGATCGAGCTCACTCTGTACCAGATGAGGCAGCTCGTCACACTACTATTGTATTAACACAGCTCACATGCTGTAAGCGGCTGAATAATGCTAAGTTGGCACTGGCAAGAACTTAATCCTGCTATTGCAAACCACATTGGTTGGGAAGGGATTCTGGGGAAAAACACCCTATGTTTTCATGATGATGCAACATGGTATGTATCATCACGCATGATTATTTATTTTCCATTAAAATGGTCCACGGCTACCAAAGCATGAGCATGTTGATCTTGAGGAATTTGAGTTGCTGTACGGGGCCCTCCATCTGTACAATTAATAAAAAGGCTTCTTTATTTTTTAATGCAAAAGGATGTAGGGATGGAATGCCAAAAAGTATGTAAACAAGGGTGGGATGGTCAGAAGAAATTATCATGTGATATCATCCCCACATATTTCTTTGAATACTGGTTGTTGTCTGTCCATTCCTTCATCCATTTGCAATGATAGTGTATGTTGATTGTTTCCATGCCTGAATTTTACCAGTAAAAGATGAAACACCATTAGTATAAGCGAGCGGTGGCAGTGGATATAACACAAGCACACACACACACACGCACACACACACACACACACACACACACACACACACACACACACACACACACACACACACACACACACACACACACACACACACACATACTAGGACTTCCTCTGTACAGTGGTGGATTAACACACGGGCATGCAGAGCCTGTGCTCAAGGACCTGAGGAGCTTGGAGCTGGGGAAAAATACATTTGCTGTTAAAATTGGGGTTGGGGGGGGGGTGTATCCTGCATTTCTGGTACGAAACCCTTTCGTAGGTCATGCATGGCATGCCTCTGTATGTGCCTGTTGGTGTTTGCCTCAGGCAACCCGCTCCGGGCACAGTTCTTGGTCGGGAATTTGATTGGGCCATTATGGCTGTCAAACAGTAGCACACTTACCCTAAGGGGAGCTCGGGGAGGGCGGAGCAGAAGGGTGAAAACTTGCTTGATCTTGATTTTCAGTATGAATACAGATTGTGAAAGGGTGGCCTCGTGATCCTTTTGAATCGTCTGCTGAGGATTTCATGTCCACCAACACCCATGAAGCTGTTGGATAGCATCGCTGAGTTACAAAACTGACACGCCCAAAACAATGCAGTTGTAATTCTCTTCTTCTGTTCAGACAGCCAAACTCAAAATTGGTTTAAGCTCAGGATTTGGAATAATCACAAATCGACTGCATTTTACAGTGGGAAGGTCAAGACTACTCAAAATTTTCATAACTT
The DNA here is from genome assembly GCF_056783735.1 of Eptatretus burgeri. Taxonomy (NCBI): domain Eukaryota; kingdom Metazoa; phylum Chordata; class Myxini; order Myxiniformes; family Myxinidae; genus Eptatretus; species Eptatretus burgeri. The sequence goes on from NC_140967.1 coordinate 62,831,481, forward strand.
GAAAAGATTCCACAAAGTAGGCACAGGTGCATACCTACATGCAGGGCAATGATGGTCCAAGAGTTGTGGGTGGCATAACCCCTGTCAATCAGCCTAGTGGGGGTAGGCACGTGGCAACACAATTGGTTGAGGGCCAATCACAACTATATGGGTACAGTTATCGGTAGAATATCATGTATAGTCCTACAACAGAAAACCATTTTCAAGTTTCAACTTCAAGTGTGACTACTGTTTAGTCGTCATATCCTTTGTGTTCCTCCGTGTTCATCTGGCACAGTTTTAACAACGACATATTTCATCATGCAATGAAGTTAAAATTCTCCAGCATGTAAATACATTTCATACCAGAATGGTCATTTGGTTTAGCGCATACCTCCGTCAGGCTGAACAGTTTACGTTTTGTATCCCACTGATGGGCTGGATTTGCATCCAGACCTTAACCACAATCTAATCAGCTTGTTCTTGTCACCTACCCAACTCTTCCACCAAGTTTTGTCATAACTCGTCTTCAACCTTTTGGAAACATCATGCCACATCTCGATTTTCGCTCTATATCTGAGTTATAAAGAATCACTTAAAAAATAAAAATAAATTCTTTAATCTGGATCTGGACCTGGATCCGGATATTCACCAAAATCTAATCAATTAGTCCTTGTCACACACCCAACCTGTCCACTGAGTTTTGTCTGAATCCGTCCAAAGCTTTTTGAGATATCCTGCTCACAGAAAGACAAACAAACAATGGTGAATATATAACCTCCGTCCACCTTCCTTGGTAGAGGTAAAAAGTAAAGAAACATGCAAAAGGATGTAGGGACGGTACGCCAGAAAGGATGTAAACAATGTTGGGATGGTCACAATATGGTTTACGGTTGTGCCTCCAAATGGCACTGACCATCTCTCAATTTGGGTTCACAATCATCATAAACTCGAGCTGAATCCAGTGTGTGTGTGTGTGTGTGTGTGTGTGTGTGTGTGTGTGTGTGTGTGTGTGTGTGTGTGTGTGTGTGTGTGTGTGTGTGTGTGTAGTTGCTGCCATGGGTACCGAGACACCAGTTTGTCACTCAGGGGGATTAATCCCTGGTTGTCCTCAGTAGAGCCAAATCTGGGGTCACCGCTCACAAGTAACATTATGGTACGGTGGGTTGATTTAAAACCACGAACGCCACCCAGTCAACCACGAGTTCCAGTGTCTGCCGTCTAATTATTCCGTTTAACTAGAGGTCATGTGGTTACCTGAGCGGGAAGCGTGCCCTCGACAAAGCCCCAATATTATCGGATTAGATTTTAATTTGGGCGGCCGAGCGTTTTAACCGCTGGAGCGTGCCGACTATTTTTTGGTCAAATCTGTGGTAATTACCTCCCAGTCTATCTCGTTCAGACAATGCTAGACCAATGGAAGGAAAGGACAAACACGGACAGGTTGGAAATTGACATAATTTATTAATAAAAAAATAAATAAATAAAAAGAACTTTTTATTTTCTGAGGTAAATAAATGAATGAATTCCAAAGCAATCGAAATGAATAATTAATCAGGCAAAATCAATCAATATGACAGGAAAGAAACCTCAGATGCTTTTCGGTGGGGGGTGGGGGGGCAGGTTGAATTACTTACAACTAAACACTGACAATGGTACCCAGCATATCATGCAAGGGGAGGGGGGGGGGAAGAGTCGTCTCGCTCATCAGAGAGTCATCGTCTGTGAAGTGAAAACGTCCTGAAATATGTGCGTGCATGTCCTGTCCGTCGCCAGCACCCAGCCTTGCCGTGCACCCTCTCGCCAACAGCCTTGGGCGCCGGTCGACGTCTGGAGCACGTCCCTTTGTCCATCAGGAAAAACACAATTGGTACACGAATACAGCCGGTACGTGTTTGAAGGAAGGTCCCAGCGTTAATCCCAACATCGTGTGCCTCTGCTATTGGACAGCATTTGATTGAGAATGCAAACTGTGCTGAACATTATAATATGGATGCATTCAAGATATTGAGTCGAGGACGAAGTATAACGCATCTCCGAATACTAAAAACGACATTTATCTATTCCATGGACCCAATGTTATGTCGGCAAAAAGAGTTTGTCCACTCGCTTTGCTTATTTGTGCAAAGAAGAAGAGGAACACGAACTCGTCTCATGACCACGGATGGTGATGAAGAAGATTCGACAACAGCCTTAGCAGCTCTGCCTCAGACTCTGCAACCTCCAATTGGAAAGCGGAACAATGAACAGGCTCCTCCCACCTAGACCAGTGGGAGTTGATGACGCATCAGTAGAGAACGTCCAATCAGAATTGACTTTGTTGATCGGTGTCTGTTCGACTGTTCTTCATCATTACTCAATCACTTTGTGCGAATTTCACCTGAAGAGAGCACAACCAAAAACCCAAACATCTTTTATATACACTGTATATACTGTATATATATATATATATATATATATATATATATATATATATATATATATATATATATATATATATCATGAGTAAGTGTGTTTTTTCTTGCTTTTGCAGTTCCGGGGCACAAATATTGCCGCCTGTGCATCAGGGTTCAATTAGGTGACATGTGAGTTGTGTAATTTGTGGACATTCGTGTGTACGCATGGTATTGTTACGGAAATGGCCCATACGGGAATACTAAATATAGAATTAGCTCAGTTCCCCCATTAAATTCATGTATAGATAGGTTGTGTGGTATAAGGGACGATATGTGTGTGTCGGGAGGTGTAACAGACTGTTTTTGTGTTCATGCTATGGTGGTAAAAACGAGAGATCGCTATTATTCCTTCCTCATTCTGGAATAGGCCCCTCCCAGTGGGCTGAGAGGAGTGGCCTAGAGCGAGGGGTGTGGCCTGGACAGGAAGTGACGCGAAGGGGAGGAGCCTTTGGTCAGAGAGTCGCCGAGACAGGCGTGTGTCGACGCGAGAGAGATTAAAGAAAAAGGCAGTGGTGAATCGACCGGCAGAGAAAGCGGAACCTGCACATCGATTCACCTCACGACTCGAAGGAGAAAAGAAAAGGGGACGAAAGGAGTGTTGTGTGTGAGGAACGGCCGGGTTCTCGAGGCATGCTCGGAGTCGCTTCGAGGCGAGCGAATGAAGGAGGCACCGTGTTGGGACTGCCGGGAGAGACGCTGAACCGACCTGCACGTTGGTGATTCGACCGAGAGAGGAACTGAGGGGATGAAGCGGGAGTCGGGCTTCGAGGCGGGAAGGCCGGAGAGGATACGCCAGAACGTCTGACGGTCCTTGCTCACCTCATGGCTTGACACGTTGTGATCCGCCTGTGGAACTCAGACCTCAACTGGGACCTTGTATGGAGAACAGGCCAGGCCGGGATTCGTGTGCTGAACCCTGGAGAGAGATCGGCGATGTCGCATCGTCGACGTGGCGCGGAGCCGGAGTGCACTGAGGAGAACCGCGCACGCGGTGACTTGGGCGGGAGCTGGAGTGCTGCGCCGCCATTTCTTGCTGCGCGGCACGTTCGAGCGGGAGTTCGAACCCGTGGAAACCCACTGGTTTTTACGAGCGACCTTCATGCTTTTGGGACACGGTCCGCTCGTCCATGATCCATCACCAAGTACTCTGTCTTGTCCTGCATGCATGTTTGTTTGCACGTGCTGTATAAGGCATATTTTGTAGTAATCCCCTCATAACCTTTTAGCCATGGTTCCCTAGTTAAGAACGGGTTGATTGTTAATAAAACCACTGTCGTGTTATTGCTTGTGTTGCGATTCCTGATGTCCCCAATAAATCTGGTTAATTCTGATGAAGTTGCCGCTATGGATTGTGTCGCGTCGAGGAACGATCCGTTCGATTGGCATATAAGACCAAAATGGTTACAGACTGGTAGACTCCGCTCGGTCACTGACAAAGCCAGTCTGTAACTAGGGGTTCTTTTCCCCAACTGGTAAGGTACAGGATTATGTTGGTATCGCGATTGAAGACGCGTGACCCGAGGCCTGTGCCGAGCCGACCGGCGTAATAGACTCCCGGAGACGGTGGTGGCGAGGGTGGCACCAGGGACCGGGTCAGATTCCCGCCACCCCGGATTCGCAACAGTATTGTTGGGCATAAAGCTTGTTGTTTTTTGCCCCCTCGTCCAGCTGTTTGCACTCTCCAGTTTTTTTCTATTTGTCTCAAAAGGTAGTGCTGTGTGGGTACATATATGGTCTCCCCAGTTAGACCACATTCAGTTTACACCTTTTCAATTTACCCCTATGCCATTGTGACATCAATTTCCATTCATTATCCCCATGATTTTTGGAAAAAATGGTGGGGGGGGGGGCTGATTTTGTAATCGGCTCCGTCTGTCCGTAAGTCACACTCTCTCTTCCTAAACGGTTGTGTAGAAAGTCACCAAACTTGGTGGTTATGATCACCACATGGCAAGAAGGTGCAAGAGCAGTATCATTTTGGCACCGTCCCCTGGAGTGGGGTCAAAAGGTCAAATAGCAAAAAAAAATGCAATTATGGGCACATTCATCAAAGACTCTATTCTAGAGTGTTCCTTCTGATGACTCCAATGCAGGACTGTACCTATTTGGTCTTCCATTTGATTTGAATTTCATTTATTTTAATCCCATTCTGAATTCAATTGAATAATAATAAACGTCATGGGTCAGGGTCAGGTGTCCAATCAAGGTGGGGTTGCGGAATGCAAAGCACATGTGCCCGTCCCGACATTTTTTGTTTCAGAGGTTTCCTCCTATATTTTACCGTTCAGGGGATTAGCACGTGCAGAGCCTAAAGGGGTTGGTGAGGGGGAAACGCCTCCCTCCCCCAGCCGAGGGGCCTCGCCACCTCACCTATAGCCTTCCCGGGGCCCGTCCCTACATTTTTTTGTTCCAGAGGTTTCCTCCTATCTTTCACCATTCAGGAGATTAGCGCATGCAAACAAACAAACAAACAAAAACTTCAAATTATATATTGCATATATATATATATATATATATATATATATATATATATATATATATATATATATATATATATATATATATATATATATATATATATATATGTATTGGCAAGGAACGTGACACATTATTCTTTTTCTACTTTCAAAAAATTGCCATCGTATTATACGTCACTGATTCAATGTTCAATTTCAGCGAGATAATTGCAATGCAACGATTCACCGTATAACGCAACTTGATGTTGCTGTAAACAAGGCTAGAGGTGGATCTGTGCCAGACCTCGGAGAACTTCAAGGCTGCAGCGTTCCTTTTTAAACATGATGTAGCATCACTCACTGCAATCAATAAATGCATCAACCATCGTCTTAACCAACAATCTCACAAAGGTTTTGGTACAATTTGTACTTCTAAACATGGCAACTCATTTCAACCTCCTCATTCTTTCTCTCCGTAGATCTACAAGGAGTTAAAGAATTCCGAAGTGAGCAAGACATTCCGCAAAGCCATCAATAAGAAGGAAGGAATCCGGGCTGTGGGTGGCCTTTCCGAAATCTCCAGTGCCGGCACCCAACACTCTTACTCTGGTAGGCTATATTTGAGGTTTCACTCTTTGTGCCTCTCCAAGTGGCCTTTCTATAATTGCATATGTCGGATGGGTCTTTGAAATGGGAAATCTTGATGGAATTTTTGTAAGTAGTCTATAGGATAGTTCAAATTTGATCTGGATTTTTGTTTCCTCGAAGGCAGAGTAATGCATGTCGATTAATAATTCTTCAGGAATTTGTTTTTTGAGTGTTCGACACCAATATCCATAAACATGTTTCCTGAATGTGCTGAAAATCAGGATAGTGGCAAATGAGAAAAGAAAGAAGATGGAACATGAAATATTGATGAACTTACTGGTTAACAACAAAAAACCCTTTTACAATTTTCAGACGAGTTGATGTGCAGACAGGGTTAATTGCCTGTCAAACGTCCATACAAGCATAGTTATCAACAAATTCTGGAAACCCACAAGCGTTTGTTGTTTTGTTGTTGCGTTGTGCTTAAACCTAATTGAAGTTGCACTTCTCGCAGAGGAAGAAAAGTATGCTTTTGTGAACTGGATCAACAAGGCCTTGGAGCAAGATCCAGACTGTAAACGTCTTCTTCCGATCTGCCCCGACACCGATGCCCTATTCACCGCTGTTGGAGATGGCATCTTATTGTGGTTTGTGCTAAAATTATACTCCTAATGATCTCATTAGCATTATACCTATTTTGTAGCAACAATTCTCTTAAATATGAGTGCAGTTTTTCATTATGCAATAATGGAGGTGATGTGCTTTGCAAGAGTTTGTGGTGAAAACGGAGACATTCCTCAAAATAATGCTGCATAACTTCAGCCAGACCTGTGATTCGTGTATAGTGTTTACAGGGCACAAACCAATTATCTTATAAAAATAACATTTTGTTTTAATCTGGTGAATTAACCAAACAATTGGCTTCCGTATTTGGTCTCTGAGTTGCAAAATCTAATCCTGAGCAAGGTTTTTGTTCCCAACCTCAGGTTTTGAACTGGCAGTCTTACTGCATGATAACTCAATGAGGTCACCTATTTAACTTGAGTCAATACAAGTGGCTTATATTACAGGAAAACAGGTTGATCGATAATTATTAAATTAAGTTTCATATTTATCGGTTCAATGGTGATGGTAAATAAGATCTTTGAAATTTATTTGAAATAGTTATTGAACTTAACATGGCCACCAAGCCTTTGGACCAAGCAGGTTTTTTGAAAGATATGCATGAGTCCTAAATTAGGAAACTCAAATAACCCAAGATGGCTGCCAAATGATTCAACCAATAGAAAAATGACTAGGTATATATAAAGCTTTGTAAATTTTGGTTAGATTCTGTTTAATTACTATTTTGCTACTTTAGTGCTTGCTGCCTGTTGGTCATTTTGGGACAAGGAAAATAATTTCAGCAAAAATTATCACTACATTCTTCATCACGACATCTGAATATATATCATTAAGATATCACTGCAGCCTGTTCTAAGTCAAGGCATTGTTGAGCAGGCAAAAGAAAAAATGGCAAATGAAGACCCCATCGAGGGAGAGCGAGGCGTCCGAGTATGCGCATGATAAGGGATGTACTTAAATAAGGCCGTTAATTATCTTCAAAAGGGGTGTTTTCATTTACCAAACCACCCAATTTTCACTCATGCACTTCCTTGTAGTTCCCTTCGTATTCATGCAAAGTTTCAGGCTGCTTGGTTTTATGGTTTTGGAGTTATGGAGGAGACACACACACACACACACACACACACACACTAACTCACTGGAGGGAATAACCACAGCTCTCATCTAATGAATTACCCCAGGTGACGAGGA
>NC_140967.1:62848774-62863774 GCF_056783735.1 Eptatretus burgeri
TATGAACCGGAGTGATCTATATGTCATGAAAAAATGTGTTCCTTCCTTTGATTTAACAATGTTTTTCGAGCCAAGTACTTTACACAATCTGAAAAGATGCAAGATGAACTAATGTAATATGCTACTTCGCAAGTCAATCAGGTTGAATGCTCCTGTACTCCTTGTTGGAGGTTACGAGCTTCCATGAAGCACTTTCATGGCAATGAATACTTTGGGCATTTGTCATTGCCTTTCCAGACCACCTGACCATTTTCCGAAATGTGGATGCCAAAATAAATGTGAAAACAGGAAAATGTATGCATTTGATCAAACACAGAAATATAATTAGTCACTCTTATTCTCAAGCATTTGTTTCCCATTAAAAACAGAAAGTTTAAATGCCCTCAAAGGTGAGAGATAATGTGGGCTGTTTAAGATGAACTTGTTGAAGAACTTGGCAGCATTTTCTGCTGATTGTCTTTATTTAGAACTTGCATGTAAGAACCTCTTCCTCTTGCTCTCTTTCAGCAAAATGATCAACAATTCAGTTCCAGATACAATCGATGAGCGAACAATTAACAAGAAGAAATTGACTGCTTTTACAATTCAGGTATAATGGATGCTGATTGTAAGATCTGCTTTTCACAGACTGCGCATTTAAAGCTGGACCTAACTTGCACTTCCAGACATAATTCACAGGACTAACCGAGGCTCCAAAATGCATTGATTGTTCCTTTTAGGAAAACCTAAATCTGGCCCTGAACTCCTCTTCAGCTATTGGCTGCCACGTCGTCAACATTGGAGCTGAGGACTTGCGGGAAGGAAAACCTCACCTGGTGTTAGGCCTGCTTTGGCAGGTCATTAAGATTGGATTGCTGTCCCATGTTGAGATCTCCAGCAATGAAGGTGCAGCATTACTAGCACAGGAACTTAAACATAAGTGCTTCCAGACCAATTGGAAACACTGTCTTATCTTTCATCTTGTGAGCCTCTATGTACTTATTGGAGCACACAATGTGGTGGTATAATGGTTAGAAATGTCCGCCGTGAGTCTGCGAGGTTTGTGGTTCTCAAACCTCGGCCGAGTCATACCAAAGACTTTTAAAATGGTGCTTGCTGTTTCCTTGCTTGATGCTCAGTACTGTATTTGAAAAGGATAGAGTGTGGACAAACAACCATAGTTTGGTAATAATCGTGCAGGCTTTGATGAGCCCAAAGGCCTCCTGTTGAATCAAAGTTCCTTGTAAGGAACTCGTATTATATTAATTGCTGCACTCTAGCGTTTTCACCTGGCAGACTGTTCATCTGTACTAACTAGTACGTGCCTGTAAAAAAATAAATAATAATAATAATAAGAATAAATAAATAAACCACACAGGCCGTTTCTTCGCTCTCGCGTGCCCGTACGTGCGTGACCCCGAAGTTCGATATTATTCACAGTTACCATTATTCGCAATTTAGTTTTAATACCCAATTATTCAATCAGCGCCAACGTATTTTAACTTTTCGCAATGTTGTGGCAAGGAAAAACAAAAAGAGAAGAGAAGAGAGAGAAAATTTACTTCCTGGTTTGGAGCACACCAGCACTCTGATGTTACCGAAATTTATACACCGTCTAATATGAAAACGATCATAAGTTGGGCCATTGTGTTTATCTATAAATGCGCATAAGAAATCGAGAAATTATAAGAATACACGAAGTCATCACTCTCCGGAAGTCCGTACGTTGTAACCCGTAATGGGGAACGCGGCTGAGCTTCCCTTCCCCATCGGCCACGCCCATGCAACAACGTGTCTTGTCATTGGTTTGGTAAATAAATGGCCATAACTTGGGAAGCACTTGTCCGATTAATATCAAGCCTTGAAAAGGCACATCCTCAGGTCCCCAGCAATATACCTGGCAAGTTTCAATTAGATCGGACCAGCGGTTGTCAAGAAACAGTGGTCACACACACACACACACACAGACACACACACACACACACACACACACACACACACACACACACACAGACACACATTGCTGGAATTATAGATAGATAAATGTCAATGTGTGTGCATGCATGTGTGTCTCCTCCATAACTCCAAAACCATGAAATCTAGCAGCCTGAACCTTTACATGCATACGAAGGGAACTCCAAGGGAATGCAGGAATGAAAATTGGGTGTTTGGGTTAATTAAAACACGTCTTTTGAAGATAATTAACAGCCATATTTAATTATATCCTTTATCAGGCACATCCTCGGTAACCTCGCTCTCCCTCGCTGGAGTCTTAAATCACCATTTTGTTCAGCCTGCTCAACCATGCCTTGACTTCGAACGGGTCCCAATGTTTATGAACGATAAAGCGCTCAAAATGTTTTTTTTTCACTTTTCTCACTCATCTATCTATAATTCCAGCTGTGTGTGTGTGTGTGTGTGTGTATGTGTGTGTGTGTGTGTGTGTGTGTGTGTGTGTGTGTGTGTGTGTGTGTGTGTGTGTGTGTGTGTGTGTGTGTGTGTGTGTGTGTGTGTGTGTGTGTGTGTGTGTGTGACCAGTTTCTTGACAACCACTGGTCCGATCTAATTGAAACTTGCCAGGTATATTGCTGGGGACCTGTGGATGTGCCTTTTCAAGGTTTGATAATAAGTGGTTCCCAAGTTATGGCCATTTATTTACCAAACCAATGACAGGACACGGTGCTTTGACGTCACAATTGTTCTTTTTTTTTTTCTTTTCTTTTTTTGCACGTACGGCCACGCACGTACGGGCACGTACTAATATCATCAAATGCCTGTTCATCATTGCTACAAATCGCTGTTTACATCGCTTTTGTAAGTGGTATAGTTTTCAAATTATGAGCTTGAAGCGATTTTAATGCATTATATGATACGATTTTCCACAATCTACTCTCACGGACTAATTAAAGTACATAATAGAAATATAATTTCAGTTTGAAGGATAGGATCGCGTGGATTAAATAACTCGAAATCTGGAGTGAAATCTGAAAATGTTTAGTTTTTTGCGGGTATGTGCCATTACCAATTAGCTTGCTATCGCTTGCCAAGCCAGTCGTTCCTTTTCAACCATTTAATTGGAGTGCTTGCTTGACTGCTTAAGCTGCTTGGCGAGCACCCTACAGTCGATAGCGGTGCAGATCGTGGCTGATCGGGATGTGCAGTCAGCAGTTGCTGTACAAGGTAGAGGTACAAAGTGACTCTCCGTGAATGTGTGTGTATGTCTGCATGCTTGGTTACAGTTGCTTTTGTGGCAAAGTTTCATCCCATATCTTGTGGTGAAGGTTTTAACTTTAAACTTTAGCCGCATACGAACAATCACGTCATCCTTGTGTCCTCATGACTGTTTCTAAAGCAATTTGTTTTTTAATATGAACCAAGTGTGCTTTGGAAAGGTTATATGGTTTCTCTTTGTGAGTTTCAAAGCAAAATACATTTGATAATAACACCCGATTACTGAGCCATTTGCCGAATTGTGTTTTCTAAATTGGAGCCAATTTTTTTTTCCACCGTCACACGCAGCTGTTTATAAAGATTGTTTATGAACATCTCCTTGAAATATTTAAATAAATGCAATGTTGTGTTTTTTTAATTTGTTCATTGAATTTCCCCCAAAATAAGGGTGGAAGCTACTCAAGGTTTTTGGGTTGATACAATACGTACTCCAGTGGGTAATCACATTGACTCCATGACTCCAATCTGCTGATTCCTGAAAAATTGCTGATATCTGCTAAATGCGTGCGTGCGTGCGTGCGTGCTTGCCTGCCTGCCTGCCTGCGTGCGTGCGTGCATGTGTGCGTGTTGTTCACAAAGCAAAACATTTTCTCGCTGCTAACTCTCCTTCCCTTACGCCCTCCCCCCACTCCTCCACTCTCTCTCTCTCTCTCTCTGTCCCATCCTCATTCCACCCCCTCCCAATACAGTGCAGCACCCTCCCACACCTCTCTCTCTCTCTCTTTCCCTCTCTCTTTCTCCCTTTGTCTCTCTCTGTCTCCGGACGTATCCGGATGGTGTTTGTGTCTGGGCAGTATTTATCTCCGGACATGTCCGGGCAGTGTTTATGTCTGGATGGAAATTCATCTCCGGATGTGTCTGGGTGATGTTTATGTCTAGATGGGAGTTTGTCCCCCCCCCCTTTTTAGTTCTCCCACCAAAGAGTGTCGGTACTTGCTCGTTTTATGATCAATCTTTTTTTTAAATGGTGCTTACCTTTTGTTACGCCATGGTTCCCACAGCTTTGGTTGCTCTCCTACGTGATGGGGAGAGCTTGGAGGAGTTGATGCGTCTCTCTCCAGAGGAGCTACTTCTTCGCTGGGTGAACTACCATCTGGACCATGCAGGACGTCCCCCCATCCACAACTTCAGTTCTGATATCAAGGTGATGGGCCAAGATATCTAAAATGGGTTGTGTTTAAGGAGTTTTTAAACATTACGAAAGTAGAGGTGGGATTTATCACCTGGAGCCAGAGTGGATGAGTTAAATGTGAATTTTTTTGGTGGGAGGAAAATGCTTTCTTCGATTAATTACCTCTCCTTAAAGAACAATGTAAGAGTAAAAAATAGCACCGCAAAGTGGGCGTAACCCCTCAGCCCCTTGTCGCAAACCAATTTCAAGATGGTGGCCATTTTTGAAAGGAACCTTCCTCTACTCAACCCCATTATACCTCGCCAGAATATTATCATTGTGTGAAGCCGTTCTCAAGTTATTGTTCGGAAACCAAATTCAAGGTGGCTGCTCTAGCCGCCATATTGGATATCGGATTGCGCTGAATATCGAAAGGAACCTTCCTCTAAACACCCCCATTATATCACACAAAAATGAAATCAATGTGTGAAGCCGTTCTCAAGTTATGGTCCGGAAACCAAATTCAAGATGGCTGCTCTAGCCGCCATATTGGATATCGGATTGCGCTGAATATCGAAAGGAACCTTCCTCTAACCACCCCCATTATACCCCCATGAAAATAGAATCAATCTGTCAAGCTGTTCTCAAGTTATGGTCCGGAAACCAAATTCAAGATGGCTGCTCTAGCCGCCATAATGGATATCGCATCGCACTGATTATCGAAAGGAACCTTCCTCTATTCAACCCCAACACACTGTAAAAATGGATTTAATCACACAAGGCGTTCTCCTCGAAATCGACAGAAACCAAAAGTTGACAGACTCCCGCCGGACAACGCCTGTGACGACAATACCCCTTTTTCAGCCCAATTCCGGCTGAGGGGTAAAAAGCACATGCTGGTCATGTGACTCACTGGGAGGGGGGACCTCATATCAACAGCCAGTTCTGGAGAGCTGTTTCAGGCTTGAACTTTTTCAAAAGACACAACAATTGAGACACTGTGATTATGTAATCAATGTGAAATGCTAACTATAAATGTTAGCAAACGTGAAAACGTAAGTGGAAATTACAATGCGAACACTGCTTTGGAGACACAAAAACGGGCAGAAAAATGCACCACATTGTACGTCTTGGCTGGGAGCCAGACCTCCGAACTGACTCTCAGTGTTCCTTTCTTGAGGAGTCGGACAGGGGTGGGGAATGCGTTGTGTATCATGTTTCTGTGCACACATGACACCAGGATTTCAAGGAGGGGGTTGGGTTAGGGGGAACCCTCTCTTACTGGGCCTCACCTTTCCACCATACAGGACTCACGTGCCTACTATCACCTGCTGGACCAGATCGCACCGCGAGGGGACAAGGAGGGCGAGCCACGTATTGACATCGATATGTCCGGCTACAAGGTGAGTCATGTTCCATGGAAACGGCAAGATGGCAGTTGTATGTTTTGTACATGCATTGTTTGATAGCTCCCTACATTTTTTATTTGTTTTCATTTGTCACTTGGCTGTAATCAGTTCAAATGTGTTGAATATTTTGATCTATAAATGTTTTGAATTTGTCATGTTATAAGTTTTAACATTTTCTCTCATTCATATTCCTGATTTTTATTGTTTTTGTTGCTGATGTTGATGTTGTTATCTTTATGTTGCCAGTGCTCGTTTTTTTTTCATGTGCATCAATCACAATGTATCATGCCATTGACTTCAAAACTTTTGGAAAGTTTCTTCCCAATCTGCTCCTCTTGACCTTAACGCAATGGCTCTCCCACCTCCTCTGACAGGAAATGGATGATGTGAAACGTGCCGACTTCATGCTTCAGGAAGCAGAACGACTGGGTTGCCGTCAGTTTGTTACTCCAACAGACGTGGTCAGTGGAAACCCGAAGCTGAACCTGGCCTTTGTTGCAAACCTTTTCAACAAGTATCCAGCACTTAGCAAGCCTGCTGACCAAGACATTGATTGGAGCTTGCTGGAAGGTGAACCTTCTCTCCTCGTGATGTACCTGTACCCTGCTTTCCTCTCCCCTCCATTTCACGCAATATCTTGTCTTGGAATTGTGTTGCATTTGAGAAATGCACGGCTCATTTTGAAGGTTTCAAGGTTAAAATGCACTTTTGATTGCAAACTGCAAACGTACACAATAAGATGGCCCAGAAGGGATCAGATAAAAAATAAAAATTGAGATTACTGGAGCTCAGCTGAGCTCTGATTTATCATGTGCCAAACAGGAGAGAGCAGGGAGGAGAGGACATTCCGCAACTGGATGAACTCTCTTGGGGTCAACCCCTTCGTAAATCATCTGTACAGGTAAATGTTGTAATTGCCAATTATGCTGGTGGGACACATGGAATCATTTGCATGAACTAGTAGACTAACACCTTAACCTGGCAGTGGAATCGTAACTTCTTGCCACAGCCAGAGTTCGCAGCCCAACTCCAGGTGATAATTCCCATCTCTGATTGACTCCTTTAACTGTGACATGGTTTGTGAGTAAAGTCCATCATTGTACGACATGTTTAGCCAAGGAAAATGTTTTTCAAACCCATGATTTGTGAAATATTCACACATTCCAGATTTGCAAGAAAGACTTCTTTCTTGTCTTGTGGAGATGAAAACAATACCTATCTTTGTTAATATTCGTTTTGCCAAAAGAAAATATTTCCAGAAGTCACAAGACCTTTCCCTGTTGAGACACCTTTTCCCGGTTTCCCTGACCTTTCCCGATCATCCCATCCCATGTTTATTTTTATTTCTCATCAATAATTTGTAAGTAAAATGTAAGGCAGTGAGTAAAGGCAAGATGTTTCAGACAGAAGCGCTTATGAACACCACCAACACCAAGGCTAAATATGTTGACCAACATCTATGAGTTGATAGACTGCCTTGAGACGTACCTTGCAGGTTAGAAACAAAGTGGTGAAAACTTTCACAATGCTTATTCCTATGATACAGACAGATATGAACATGAAAACAGACCAGTAAATACTGACTTGGCCGCACGTCGAGTAATCCTGGAAACAGAAAGTCAGAAACATCAGGAATTACGTTTAAGTAGCAGGCTCATGACAGGGACTGCAGGTGGCAGTGCAGCAGCTGACACTGCTTTTAATAGTGGGCAGTTCTTTGTTTTTTCACACACTGCAAAACAAAGCTTGAAGTTCCATTTTACCTTCAACACTTTATTCCCTCGTTGCACTTAAAAATCATCGTTCACTGGTTCATGATGTCTTAACATCTCGGGTATGGTAGGCACCCCCTGCTGTTCAGGGTCCTTGTAGCAAGTGCTAGTGTGGCACATGGGTTCACAGTTACCATTCCATTGAAGAGTTACGATTGGATATAATCTCTCATGGGACGGCATGCTCAAAGCTCAACTTTCTGAGGTTACTCTATTCTTTGTCGATACAAAAAGGCTGCTCAACAGGGCCCTATAAACTCATGAAGTTGACGAATGACCATGCATTTTGGTCCCGTGGGCTCGTATGGAGGCATTTTGTATGACCGTGAGCTTTGGCCTTTGGGCCAAGGTGCATGTGACTTGGTGTGACGAGCTTTGTTTAACCATTGACTTTGTTCTTGGGACTGAAGTATACTTAGCTCTGTTGAGTGTTGCACTTTTTGCGACTTACACGAGAGCACCTTTATTTGCAGTGACCTCACAGATGCGCTCGTGATCTTCCAGCTTTTTGAGAACATCAAAACCAATGTAGATTGGAACAGAGTTAACAAGCCACCGTATCCCAAGCTTGGAGCAAACATGAAGAAGGTAAAGATCCACCAACTGGCACAATGGAGTACTTTTATTTATTTTACAGAGGTCGAGGATAATGGAAGAGGTGGAAACGCGTTTACATTTATTCTTGTACTTACTGCTCACCAGATGACGCATCATATTTGCAACTTTGTAAAACCTCCACTCAAAACCCACTATATTTTACACAACAGTTAGCACAAAGGTTCAATTTCTTGACATTGCACTGATCTCACCCACAGCTAGAAAACTGTAACTACGCAGTGGCGTTGGGAAAAGACAGCAAGTTCTCATTGGTGGGAATTGGAGGACAAGACCTGAACGATGGAAATGCTACACTGACCCTCGCTCTTGTCTGGCAACTTATGCGCAGGTAACGTAATGACTCCACGAGCATTTTTAATTCGATTGTTCTTCTTCATTTGTTTACAGCACAACGCTGCGGGGTGGCATCATTGGACGAGGGCACGGCTGTGCCGCTGATGCAATGTCCTCTGCTGGTTCGCGCAGGAATGTGGAAGTTGTTCATGATACCGGCAATAACTCGCCTACTCTTCACAAAGAACACCGTGGGATCTTTTTTTCGTCCACCAATGAATCCCGGCAGATGTGATGTCCGTTTAACGTCCATCCGAGGGATGGCGCACGCATTGATGCATCACCCTGCCTGTGAAACACCAGGATTAAAGTTAATAGCTGGATCAGGATTCAAACCCAGGCTGGACAGCTTAGACACAAGTGTGCATACCTTGAGGCCATCCTGTCAGCCCATTGCTAATTCGATCATCATTACCCTCACCAAAGGAGAGGGTATCGCATTTGGGTCTGTTTGTCCGCACAGAACTTTCGTGTTTTTCTCCGCAACTACTTGTCGGATTGAGACGAAATTTTCACCATTGGTGTGACTACTCATGTGGAATGTTTTAATGATAATAATGACGTCATAGGTCACATGGTGTGGCAGCCATATTGAAAAAAACGGAAAAACCTTGGACATCTGTATCTCTGAAACTGCACCAAGGGAAAATTTTAACTTGGCACATAGCAAGTACTCATCATGAGGAATGTGTGATTGTTATGACGTCATAGGTGCCCTTGTTATGACGTCATAATTGCATATGTGGAACGCCACATCCGATCAGTGTCTTGGGATAAAATTGTCCACAGAAAAAATTTTCATTACATCATCGGTCATGTGATTTGGCAGCCATATTGTTTTAAAAAATTACCTTCAAAAATCTTCTTCTCTGAAGTGGCTGAACAGTTGGAGGTGAAACTTTACACGTATGACCGCCTGTCAATGAGGAACAAAAGGTTCACACATATGATATAGGTCACATGATTTGGCAGCCATATTGGATTTACCCTAAAACCTATAAAAAGACACCACTCAAAAGAAGTCCTGGCGAGGGTCTGCAATCTCTGATTACTCTTTCTCTTATTTTCATATGTAATCGTTTTATATAACGTTTGAATTTTTTTATTGACCAGGTACACGCTCAAAGTTCTTGAGGACTTGGGAAAAGGGGAGAAGGTTAATGATGAGTTCATCGTTGCCTGGATAAACAACACTCTTCAGGAAGCTGGAAAATCATCGTCAATCTCCAGTTTCAAGGTATACGCAAACACCGGAGACATATAACTTGTAGTTTCCAGCATTTAGAACCGTTTCTTAATTCCCTTAATCAATACCATCATCTAACCTCTTCCTCAATCTTTACTTTTCTTCACCAGGACAAGGCCATCAGCAGCAGCATCCCTGTGCTCGACCTCATAGATGCTATCCAACAAGGCAGCGTTCGTTACGACCTGGTCAAGACCGAGGACCTCTCCGATGAGGATCGTCTGGACAATGCCAAGTTAGTAACGCCATCATGTATTGCTATAATGGCGTTCCTTTTCGAGACTGTTTTTATCGATTCAGATGAAGCATAGTTTTCATGGCCCATCTTGGATTGTGGGGCCAATTTAGTGGTTAGCTGAACTTGATGAGCAGATTGACAACAGTCACCAGTCGGACCTCATTGCTCCTTTCTGAACAAATGACACCCTCTGCAACTGGAGAAAAATGATCTTTTGAGTCCATAGTTTATTTCGATAGTGAAAATAATTAAATGATGTTTTAATTAATTAATTTCAACGGCATTTATAATGTGTAAGGTAACACCAAAACACTTTCATTTTGATGCTCTCAAGTGGGATTTGGAATTGTCCTTCACTGACTGAAAGACCAATTGTTGTTTCCTTCTGCAGTTTTGAAGAAGAAGGTTAGTTCCAGCTTCTCAACAACATGCTAAAGCAATTAACTCTTTCGATGTGATTCAAGGCGATCGTTTCCTGTATTGGTCAGAATTTGACTGCGCTTCTTTTCTGTACAAAGACTATGTTCATTGCAGAATGTAGTGACAGAGGTTAGAAGGCAATGCACTAACTGTGGGCCAGTAGGCAAACGTTTTGATGCAACAAGAGGATGAATGAAGAGGAGGAGGAGGAGGAGGGAGGAGAAGATAGAAGATAGAAGGCAACATGGCAGCTTGCAAATCGATACAGATTTGAGACCGAAGGAGAAGTACCGTCTCGGGGAGAGCATCCCGAGAGATTGTTATCTGGGCCTGTCACTGAGGCAGACTCAAAGCTTTCCTGAATTTTCTCTACCTTCTCAGGTGAAAAGTGTCCCAGGGGCAAGGTGGGAACAGAGAGGGATTTGTCAAGTACATGAGATTTGGAGACAGACATTGAGTTAAGACATTCAGCCTTGTCTCGAGCAGAGTCACCTATCATGCCACTTGAGGAGAGGGAGAGGGAGAGGATGAAGGCCGGGGGAGCACGTTCCAGACACTTATTTAACAGGGTACAATGAGGAGTTTGAAGAAGGGTAAAAAAATTTCTCCTCCAACTTTCCTCGCTTCATGACGAGGTCTTCCTGATATATATCTGATAAACTCGTTTGACCATTTGAGCAAGTCACTGCTGCTTCTTGTAGTTGTGCAGTATTAGTCAATGTGGTTCGGTCCAAGGTCATCTTAGTAGAGTAGCAGGAGAACGTTTGTCCTGAAGTTGACTCCACGAGGGAATATATGGTGTCAATTCACAGGCTTCACCTACTTGGGGGCAATGATGCCTTGATTGGTGGTGAGGTTCTTGCTTAAGGCTACTTCGGCTTGTAAACGTCTCAGCCTTACCAACGAGGAAGCACACAGGACTTTGTAGATTCCGAATTTATGGGATGATTTGTTCTGTGGTGTTACTCTCTGATTTATAGCCAGTACTGAACTTGGACATCGAGAAGTTGACTTTTACCCACATGTTACATCTGCATGACGACATTGATTACGATACCTGCAGCATTTAACCTCATTCCCCATTCACTTAGTTTGAAATAGTTCTGTTATAGTTTTGATATACTAAATATTATTTATATGATCAAATTTCACATTCTTTAAAGCTTGATTTGTTCAACATATGGTGGTGGGTTTGAGTCATAAAAGCAAAATGTTCTTCCAGGTATGCCATCTCCATGGCACGGAAGATTGGTGCACGAGTATACGCCTTGCCTGATGACCTAGTGGAAGTCAAGCCCAAGATGGTGATGACAATCTTCGCTTGTCTCATGGGACGTGGGATGAAACGAGTTTGATATAGGTGTAAGAGCAATGGACGTGTGAACTTTGGGAGCACCCAGGGTTAAGTGGGAGGATGGGGTACAAAGTGAGGATAGCTTGTTTCAGATAAGCATTTGATGTGGTATTTTTAAAGGTATAACTGCCACTGGCAAATTTATTAACTGTTTCGGGAGGGAAGAAGGTGGTGAGGATGGTCGCTTGTGATGGGGTGTGTTTTGCGGATTCTTTTAATGAGCAAGTAATTTGTGGGGGCTTGGGGATGGTGGTGTTATTTCAGGTAATAACTTTGGGAAATTGATGTTGGTCATGAGAGGCACAGAGCAGAGTCTTTCTCTTTGTTTTATAATTTTATATCAATATTAATGCCAGACATTCCTCATGGGCATTAGCTGGCCAGGAAAATATTTTGCACGGACTTCCCTGCGGTACGAATATTGACCAATAAGATTAAGATAAACCAAAGAGACAGTGACACAGATGGACAGCTCCAGACCAGCCTAAAATTGCCACAAGTCCCTTTACGCCTTTGGCTGGAGGAATCTGGGCACGCATTTGGAATTTGCAGGCACAAGTCCGTGCCTCTGCCAGATCCCCAGGCCATCTGGTCTTGCTTTCCGTGAAACCTGTGATCTCCTCTGCAAGCTTTCGTTGTAGCAATTGCGCAAAGATACATTCCAAGGTTGATTTTGTGTTTAATACCAAAATTACAACTTCCCTGCTTATGCTAACCATAAGAGCTGCGAAGAAAAGAAAATGGCAAAGCTGTGCTGTGTCGATGAAGTTTGAATTTTTGCTTAAAATTTTATATTCAAAAGCAATGAGTATGTCATTATTCACACTTGGCTGTGCGAGCTGCAGGATAGCTCAAAAGGAGCATACTCGCCTTTGAGCTGGCTAACCTACGTTTGAGTGTCAACTGGACTGTCGACATTCGACCTCGTGTTTCACAGACAAAGTGTTGCATCTATGATTGCACCATCTGTTGTATGGGAAGTTAAGCTCGGGACCCGTGTGCCCATACCAGCAGATGGTGGGCATTACAAAAATCTGTCTTTCGACAAAAAAGTAAGGAGATTGTCTCCAGCAATCTGAACAAATACCAAGTTCTTGCCCTCACCAAGAGAAGAGGGGACATTGCATCAGCGGAACAGCCGTAGTCCCATAAATGATGCAACCAGCAGCCAGGTGCTGCACACACTTGGAGCACGAACTTGGTTGGGCGCTTGCTTCTTTAGATCAGCACCCATCAGTTTTTTTTAAGAATTTGAAGTTTGCTACATCCTGAAACAAATGCCTCAAAGGCCTACCACCTTCAGTTGAAATGATCTCTGAGTCAAATACTGTAAATCGATTTTATTCAAATTCCATAAAAATGGCTGAAAAGCAAATACATGTAAGCACCTATCATGTAACAGTATTTCATCTAATTACATTCCTAAAATGGCTAAGTTGTCTCTATTATAATACCAAGCTTGCACACTAAAAACTCAGCTTGCCGTCACACGATCCTTATGAAATTGCTGTGGCACTTAGCAGACATGCCAACAATGTTTGAGAAGTCTTGTCGTTCCATAGTACCACTTGCATTTTGCACAATGTGTATTTTTGTCATTCCTCATGTACGGTCTGTCGTCTGCTACCAGCTATGTTGTACTGCTATCCCGTGCTTGTGCACGGGTATCGCTAGTGTAACTTAATTCTCGACAATGCAGATGTCGTTAACATCAATCGATTGCAGGTGTTTACAATAGATTCCTGTTTGAGGTTCATGTGAAAGTCTTGGTAAAAGGTTTGTGGGCCTCGTTCTGAAATGAATCAGTGCCTTGCCAGTAACCAGGTCTAGAACAAGATGTCATTTGAACTTCGCACATGGAAGTCCATTTGGGTTTGCAGCAGGAACAACTTATCACTGAATTGTTCTTCGGAGCTTTGAGGGTCAACTTGCACAGAGGTTAATGACATCATTTTAGCTGCAGTACTTGTCAAGAGTAAACGTCTTCACCAAGGTAAGAAGTTATCCAAACAGGAGAAGGAAAATGGTTTCAACTACGATATAAATTTTGATCTCGTGAAACCAGAGGGATCGGAACTCTCGATCTGTCTATTGAGTGCATGATCGTTGCCAGCAGTTGGGATGCAAAAGGGAGGTTGTACTTCTGGCAGGTGTGAGTTTTGGTAAAAGGCAGTGAAACAACAGCGTTCTGCATGGTTTTGATCGATGTTTAAAATGTAATCTTTCTTTTTTTCATCTCAATGTGAGCGGTTGTTTCATTCCACTCAATGTCATGAGTTGTTGTTTCATTCCTGCTACATTCAACCAGTGGATTGTTTCATTTCCACTGAAAATAATCAATTAAATTTAGTTGGGAACTTAATAGCTGCTGTAATATACTATCCCTCCGCTGCATCAAAAATATAACTGTCTTTCTTCCTAAAGATAGCTTGTAAGCTCTTTACTCAAAATAAATGGATTTTAACTCCGGTTTTCACTCGTGAAAGAAGCAGGACTCGTGTGCACTATCAGTAATATAAAATGTTGCCGTACAAAAAAAAGGAAATAAGATCAGAATATGATGTCACAATAGTGGATCATTTTGATTCTGGACAATAGCAAGTGCAGTATTGACTGATCGAGTCCATAACATTTCTGCAGTGCTGTATCACAGCAAGGAATATCTGAGGTAGTTTGCCATTCCCTCAGTGGTAGTAGTCAGAGCAAAAGGAATCTGGAACTTGGTCAAGGTGCCGGCACACAACAGCTTACTCTTGGGGAAAAGACACCATGGGATCTTAAACGTCCACCAACAGCAAATGCTGGCAGATGGACCCCTGTTTAACATTGCATCCGACAGATGGCCCACCCTCTCGAGACACAGTGGGGTGTGGTTTATAGTCAGATTGGGGATTGGACCCGAAGCAGACAACTCAAAGTTGAGTACACCACCTCTGCGCTATCCTTTCAACACCAAGTGGAGTAAAGTAGTGTATATTTTGTGACAGCATTATGTATTGTTGTGGTGCCATGGTTACAAGCGTGGGCAGCTTTATCGACTCGGTATGTTTTGAGCCCAATAATCCCAAAATGCTGAACCAAAGTGTAGAATAGGAAAATGTGGTGAAACTAAATTTGACTGTGCTTGTATAACTGTGGCTATCCAAATGCCAGCATTGTTCTATGCAGTTGTACCACATGGGGGTGCAAAACCGTTGGGCAGTAGCTGTATTCAACATCTGTTGCGCTGTGCAATATTATGCAAAATGTTCAGGAGGTTGGACTTGAAGTTTACGACAAAGCTGTCGGG
>NC_140967.1:62873774-62881274 GCF_056783735.1 Eptatretus burgeri
CGTCTCCCATCCAAATCCTCGATCTTTTCTACCCCCGATAATCCACCCAAGCCCACTTCCTTCAAATTCCCTGCTTTCCTTCCTGAAAGTCCCTGTAATGTCCATCTTCTATTCCCCATGTTCCCCGTCCCATCCCTCTCCCTTCCACAGATCTCCTAATGTGTCTGTTCCCCACTCTGTTTTGTCCCTCCCACTCCCGTCCCTCTTGTCTCATGTCCCCCATGATGTGCGTTGTGTGCTCGCTCTCACACGAGCCTGAAAAGGTATACAAAAAAAAAAAAAACCAGACAGCTTAACCCTGCTTTGTGCTGTGCATGTGGGGTAATTAACTGTAATAAACCGGTGCTGGGAGACAGCATGACCAGATTTTTATCCTATCTAAAACCAGAGCATACTTTTTGATGAAATGACATGCTTATGGATCACAAGCCATATGATAGGTTTTTTTATTGGACATCTCATACTGGGCATCCTCAGTATTCCAAGTCTTTCCATGAAAAATCAGAACTATTCAGTCTCCAAGGCCTTTTTTCTATAATTCAATGGAGCACTGATCTCCACTATGGGTTGGGGCCCCAGCATCATATCTGTCTCTCCTGGATTCTGTAGAATCTAAAGCTCTCAACATTATTGGAATCTCCCACGATGAGGGCAAGACACAAGGTCTGTCGCTCTTACATCACAGGCAGGTCGGTGGTCTCTGTTTTCTCCAGCCTATTCTCCAACATTGTTCTGCCCAATGACTCTTCTCAAAACACCAGGATGCACGTGTTCTTCCAGTAACACCCTCCTGGTTAAACTTCCAAAATCCAGGATGACTGCACACCTCAACTGTTTTACTCCTCACTTCTCCAATCTATGGAACCACCTTGCAGGGGCCGTTATTTCCCACTTCTCCTTCTCGGCCTTTGAGGAGGCAGTGCACTTTCATATCATGTCATTCCCCATCTTTACCCGCAATATTTACTGCCCCATTAACCTTTCCTAACCCAACCCTCTTACTTGGAGGTTACAGTGTGTCCTTCCCTCCTCTTTCTTCTCGTTCCCTGTCTTTCCCCCTTTCTTATCGTGTCCAATTGTCGACCCATTTTCCTATTGTCAGTTATTACCCTCCGTCATCTTGGTCTTCTATGAGCTTCGGATCTTGTAGAATTTTGTTTTATTTTATTATAAAAGAATATTATTATATAACAACCTGAACCCCAAATAATAATTAGGGGTTCAGGTTGTCCATGAGACGGTTGGATCCACAGCTGCTCTTTCTACCTGAATCAAAGTTTAAGTTTTCCGACAAGGATTTGTCGTGTTTTTCTTACATATTCATCTCTGTCTGCTGTTTCTATTATCATCGAAAGTTTTCCATGATAAATTGTATCTTGTGTATTGTTGAATTCATTTTTTGTGCAGCCTCGGCCTTATATGATAGCTCAGAACTAATTGCGTCAGTTTTGAGGTTGTTTCGTCATCCTTTCCTCTTCTTCCCCCCCCCCCCCAAATTTTTTTTTTTGTCCTTTCTGCTTTTTCAACGCTATCCTATTCCCCTTCACTTTAAAAATATATAATTACCTTCGCATTCTGCGAAAGGTTATGTATTGGTCGCTGTGTATTTATTTATTTGTGAATATGTGTGTGTGTGTGTGTGTGTGTGTGTGTGTGTGTGTGTGTGTGTGTGTGTGTGTGTGTGTGTGTGTGTGTGTGTGTGTGTGTGTGTGTGTGTGTGTGTGTGTGTGTGTGTGTGTGTGTGTGTTATTCGCATAACTCAATGTATTAAACCAAATCGCTTGAAATTTGGTGGGATGATGGGTTATTATCCAAGGAACATTTGATTAGATTTTGGGAGCGATCGGGTCAAAGGTCAAGGTCACGGAGAGGTCAAATTCGTATTTTTACCATAGCGCGGTCAATTTTGATCTAATTGGCATGCAACCGATGCCAAAATGTTCAGAATTCATTGCCCAATCTTGTGATGGGCGACATGACACAATTATGACATTACCCTTGTTAGCGGTTGGGGGTCAAAGGTCAGTGGGGTTAGGGTTTCAAAATATGCGGTTTTTGTCACAACACGGTCAAATCAAAACCGATTTGCATGAAACCAACACCAAAATGTTCACTGTTCTGTTCCCCCCACTCTCATGCCAAGAACAAAAAAAGTAGCGGAGGCGAAGGTATGCGCTCTACCGAGTGCCGATTCTAATTTTTCACTTGACATGATCATTCTGTACCCATCTTGTCAACGCCTTGTGTGCTTTCCTGTCCCCCATGCCTCCAAACACCCATTGTTTGTCTAAATCTCCCTCCATCTTGCGCTTCAACTCTGCTGTTCTCCCCATCTCTCACTACTGTTTCTTTTGTACTGGTATGTCTTGATTCGTTCAGTGTACTAACTCTTCCAGGAGCCTTAATTCTGTATACAAAATAAAAATACAAATGAATCATAAGCAACTTAAACATCAGTACGCCACCTCGAAGCTATACTGTGAGTCAGTCATGCGGTAAGCCATCCTTCGAAGGGAATGTTAAGCCTACTGTTATGTTTGCTTGCACTTGTTAGTAGGAGAGAAAAAAAAAAAAACTTTGCAATAATTTCATTTGTGTTTGCAGAACAATTTTCTTTTGTTTGGAACAAGTTCGTGCACGGTTCTGCCGAATCGAGATGCTACAAATCTGGCACTAATTAGTTGTGAATGTGTTAATGTTGCTGAAAGAACCTTGTAACAACCATTCTTGCTTATTGAAACCTAAAATGAAGGTAATGAGAAAATATATTGTTCAATTTGAAATACTGTAAATGATGGCATTCTGCCAGATACAGATTTGGTTGAAAGCAATGTAGATGTTGAGAATATGTAAGATGTTCATGCACACCTTTCTTGAGTTTGGGGCACTGCGGACACGGCAGCATGACCTTTGCGACCTCTCCTCGGCGGCGCTGCGTCGTCTTCAGTTTCCCAGTCTTGAAGGAGCGAATCACAGCAACTCGCAGAAGCTTCGTGCCATCACGTTGCTGGATCACCAGAACCTTCCCCACGATAACTGTACAGATGGAATGCACATTCTTTGTGCACGCAAATATGTGCTTGTAAGTCCTAAACCTTGGCTTCCAGATCTCTATCAGATTCTATAACTAACTGTTCAGACTTTTTGTTTTTATCTTTTTATTTTTCAATTCCCATCAACACTTCTCTTCTATGAAAATCTCTCTCGAACTTCCTTCCCTTCCAGATTTTCCTCACCTAGATACCCCTTCTCAATCTTTTCTTGCCAAAACTTAACAGTAAATATATATTGATGGAAAGTTAGTGTTTATGTATGTAACAAACCACTTCAATAACTTACACCTTAACTCCTAAAGATTAGGGTGTCAGTTTCACTCTTTACTCTTTTGATGTATTTATACTTACCAAATTCCTTGGTACAGAAGTTGGTTTGCATTGTTCCTGTACGCTTACATGCTTTGTCGCAGGGGTCGATCATGGGGCTCGTGGTGGGGCTTGTGGCTGTGAGAAGAGGCAAACAGGAAAATGTTACCCTTCATTTAACTTCGTCATGCATGGAATGCAAAAGCAGTTTTCTTTCCCATGACTTGACATTAGAACTTGCATTTCGCCAGGGATAACTAACCCCCTTAATCTCATGCCTGGGCATGTACAGATCATGTTTTTTAAAAATATTTTAAAATGATAATTACGTAAAGATCAGTGATCACAAGATATTCACATGCCTGAGATGAAGCAGCAGAATCTCATGTTGAAGTATTCAGTCATCTTTAGTTACATAATCTGCTAACCCATGGCCTATTCTTTCTTTGGCTAAAATACTGTTAAAGTCCATTGCTAAAAACAATTTCATATGCAATCTGATAGTGAGATGGTATTCTCTTGGTTTCCAAAAGCTTCTAATTCGACTCTTTTTTTAATATTGCTGCCTTCAGCTGGATTTTAGCCCACAACCTTTAATCCAGATGAACCAGTCCATTGTCCTTTCCACTTGGACAGTCCTGTACCTGGCAAGCATGTAAGCATTTTTGAAGTCAGAGTTCTTTCCATAAACTCCAGGAATACTTGGTTGTGTCACTTCTGCAGGGGATTTGTATGGGTACAACTGTCAATTATTCCTCAGGAAAGTGGATTTCATTATTTTATTTTATTTTAAACAAAGAAAAGCAGTCCACAAACTCTACTGTCACACCTCATGTATTAATCACTGAACATAAATTTGACTCACAGTGGTTCAACGCGAATATCCATACAAAAAATGTTTTGTGCGTGAAAACCTGCTTGAGTACAGGGGTGTATTGATATTAACACTTACTGGTAACAGCAGGGGCCATGGTTGTTTTATCAGTGACAGACTCGACAGTGGAGCCCTGGTCCTGAATCGAGTACTTGGCTAAAAACCCATCGGCAGTGACGGTGAGATCGGAGACAAACTGCACGAAGAGTTGGTTTCCCGTTGACCTGATGGCTCTGTCAAGGGTGAAACAATTACTATCGACATCTAATAAATGATCGATTTGCTTCACCAGAAGACATTATTGCAAACGATATGGAAATTCGTGAAAGATACAATTTGATCACTTCAGAATACTGTACCTGTTTACTTCTCAAGTGGTCATTTGATTGTACTTTGTCTACTCAGGAATGTCTTACCGAGGGAATTCGCTTCCACAAAGCTTGCTGATGCGTTGTGCGCTATCACTCTTTCCATCGAATATGGCCATGTAGTCGTAGCGACAATATATATCTCCTTCCAAGTCAAACTTGTCAAAGCGTAGCTCGACAACCTGCGAGATGGAAAAGGCCGAAATAATTACAACAGTAGGAGCTTTTCTAAAGAAATATGATGGAGTACCCTCCTGTTTACTCTAAATGTTTGAAAGGTTGTGTAAAAAAGATTTTGTAAAATTTTGGTCAAAACGATATGTTTGTTTATAGTACAGCATTAGTATCCAAGCTATTCCAGCCAGACCGGACTCTGTGGTGGAATGGTCTGAGTCTGGGAGTCGACTCTGAGACTGGGAGGTCAGTGGTTTGAACTAAACCCCCTGTTGAGTCATCCCAAAGATTAAAAAATGTCCATACTTGATGTTCAACATAGAAAATAGGACCACATGTCCTGAAGCTGACTCGGATCAAGAGTAACAGTCACTCAAACCCCCTGCAGACCCCCCGACACCCTCATTTTTTTTCTTTTATGCAATGAACAAACTTTGGTACATCATGGGTAATGAAGGTTGTGCCCAAGTTCATACCAATTTTGGGGGATCAAACCTCCCTCCCCCCCCAAAAGACACCTTAAATGAACACAGATTTTGATGCGGTCGAAACACTTTGGTACATCATGGGTGATGGAGGTTGTGATCATGTTTAATTAGAGGTTGTGGTCGTTTCATTGAAATTGTGTGTGTAGGTTTGGAGAAGAGAGCAAATACCTATTTTTTTTGGGGGGGGGGGCAGAGGGTCAAACCCTCCCCCCGCACCTTGAACCCCCATTATGAGCGCAGATTTTGATGTGGTCATTGCACCTTCATTAGGCATCTGATATGAAGCTTGCAGCCAAGTTTCATCAAAATCGTGTGTTTAGTTCAAGATGTATGTGTGCGTATATATATATATATATATATATATATATATATATATATATATATATATATATATATATATATATATATATATATATATATATATATATATATATATATATATATATATATATATATATATATACATACACATACACAAGCCGGTAGGCGACGAGGGATCTGCTAGGATCGAAGCGCTGGATACGATGCTTTTCATTCTGACCGATCCACCGATGAAGATTCATTGCCAAGACGTATTGGTTCACATACAATTGTTCCTCTGCCTGGCAAGATTTTTCCTATTGCGTATTTTGCCAACTGGCACTCCTCATAAAAAATGACGGTAAATAGACATCCTATTTTTGAAGGACTACCATTTGAAAAATAAAACCTAAATCAAAAATCGGCTCGAGTAAAATTTTCTAAATATCTCGGAGTGTTTAATTCCGAAGTCTCGTTTCTCCACCTTCAAAACTGTAAGACAAGTATTGAAAATAGTGAACGTGCGGTTTTTCGGCCGCTGCACAGCAACGGGTGGGTGGTTAGCAACGAAACTCAAACGCGCACATTCCCAGCTCATATGGCACCTGTTCGCCAAGTTTCATCGAAATCGGTTTGCTGGTTTGTGCTATGGAGCCTCGCGTTGCGCACGCACGTACACACACACACACACACACACACAATAAGGGAACTCCAGCGAATCCAATATGTATGTGTGTGTGTGTGTGTGTGTGTGTGTGTGTGTGTGTGTGTGTGTGTGTGTGTGTGTGTGTGTGTGTGTGTGTGTGTGTGTGTGTGTGTGTGTATATATATATATATATATATATATATATATATATATATATATATATATATATATATATAGATATATAGATATATATATATATATATATATATATATATATATATATATATATATATATATATATATATATATATATATATGTGTGAAAATATGTACAGTGGGACCCGCTTAATAGAATCACTTTGGGCCGGACAAATTTGATTCTAATAAGCGGGTGATTCTAATATCCGAGTTCACCAGAGTTGTGGAGTATCAAGCGGATCAAATGTCGAGTACACATACGGAGACAAATACTCAGCATTTAGTTTGATTTATATGACACACTTGCTCAAAACAATGTAACTTACTACTGAAAATAAAACAATTACACGTACAGTACATATGTACTTTTCAAAGCAAAACAACATAGGTTTGTCGATGAGCCTACTCTGTAATGAAAAAATTGTCGATTGTTGCCTGCTTTAACAAGTCTGTGGCAATGGCGGTGACCTCCTTGTCAAGTTTGCGCAGGAAGGCCATGTCACTGAACCCATGTGATAGCAAACCAAGCCTGATCGTCTTCGCTGCAGACATCATTTCCTTGATGGTCGGGACAGAGATCTCCTCTTCCTCCACTTTATTGTCGGCGTCATAGTCTGCGTCAGTAGCAATTCCCATTTCGCGTTGGACTGCCAAAATGATGGCTTCGTCTGTGACATCATCGTCTGTGGTTTGGAGAGTGGCGTCCATGTTGACGAAGTCCTGCCATTGGTCGGGATCCATTTGAAGAGGGTTGGCTAACTCGTCGTCGTCATTGTTCTCGACCCTTTCGCCTTCGCTTGCCGCTCCGATGAAAATT
This sequence comes from Eptatretus burgeri, assembly GCF_056783735.1. NCBI lineage: Eukaryota > Metazoa > Chordata > Myxini > Myxiniformes > Myxinidae > Eptatretus > Eptatretus burgeri. The sequence continues at coordinate 62,881,002 of NC_140967.1, forward strand.
CCTCCTTTGCGCCAGCAGTTCACTATGCCGGTAGTCTTCACATGATTCCATGCTGCATCCGTAAACAGCATAGCGTCGAGGATCGTTATCTTTTTCGCCAAGTCACTCGCTGTCATTGCTCCATCCTCGTTGTCAATCTCAGTGAGCACTTTTCGTAGCATGGCAAGGCGGTAATGAGCTTTGAATGAACGGATAATTCCCTGATCTAACGGTTGAAGAACAGAGGTTGTGTTCGGCGGGAGAAATGCCACAGTAATGTTCGACAGTTGAAGT
>NC_140967.1:62896274-62898774 GCF_056783735.1 Eptatretus burgeri
CAAAAAACATTTGAAGGTCAAGGCCAATCGCCACCAAAAATTAATCAGCTGAGCGCCAGACCATGAACTATATTCCCATGAAGTTTGAAGTCGATCCAATCAAAATTACTCAAAAAATAAGGGTTTCGTCGACTCCCCTGATTTGCGCCAAAGTGACCTTGACCTTGACCTTCAAAATTTTGTGCACTGAAAGGGACCTCTATAGGCCTCTGATATGCGAAGTTACAAAAATTTCCGATGATAACTGTGCTCTGCAGAATTTTTTATACGTGATTACAGACAAACAAACAAACAAAAAAAAAAACATACAAGCTGACTAACATATCTTGCAAAAACTTCGTTTTGGCAAGATAATAAATGAAATATAAATAAATGAAAAAAAAAAGATTAAAAATGCAGGTGAGTGACCCGAGACAATGGGGAAGTACGATAATTTTGTGTGCCGACGGACATCGAAGCCGATACAACCAGGAACATCACAGAACTGTCAGCATCTGTAAATGAAAAATCAAGTTCAGGTGAGCGACCAAAGACAATGGGGGAAGCACGGTTCGTTATTGCTTGCAAAGTGTAAGCATACCCTGCTAGTATACAGAAAACCCTCCAATATCATGCGTTTCTACCAATCGTGGGGAACCAATTGTGTTCCAATTCCATTATCACGGGATTTCATTTTGACCAATCATGGTTTTTGAGCTGAGATGAGTGATCATTTCAGTCCTGTGCATGAACGATTACCTCCCATTACGAGACTTGTGGTGTTTCTCGCACACAGTTTTTAATGAGCCAAGATGTGAAGCGATGGACAATGTTAGTTGTGCCAAAGGGCAGAGAAAGGTGATGACGGGCAAAAATATTGAGTTGTTACAAAGGTTGGTTCAAGGAGAAAATGGGGCATCTGTACGGGCCGCAATTATGGGGTCAATGATTGTCAGTGAAATCTTCGCCATCGTACTCTTCCTCATTCCTAAACCTTCAAACTTTCATTATCCTTCAACCTGATTCACAAACGTTCATTTTCCAACTCCATATTCAAATCTTATTGCCAAAACACTAAATTTCTGACTCCTGTATTCGAACCCCCCTTCTCAAACACATTCTCATGCGCAGCTCATGAAACAAATTGAGGTGAAGGGATTTATAAAGGAACAGGTTTTTAACACTGATGAGACAGAAGACAATGTCATCTCGAACCTTGGTCCCCAAGCAGGGAAGATCGTGCTTCAAGGTAAGGTGATTTAAGGATCATGTTACCCTTCTCCATTGTGGGTTGTGGCAATGCTGCAGTCACCTTCGTCGTGATCGTCGTGCCACGATCTTTCCTGGGAAAGCCACATTTCCAACCTGACCTATGAAGCTCGTCGCCGACTGGGAATCCTCCGTCGTGCAAAGTTATTCCTCGGCCCACCTGAGCTCCTGACTACATACAAAGCTTTCGTCCGCAGCCTGATGGAGTACTGCTCTCTCCTCTGAGCTGGTGCTCCTGCCTCTCACCTTTCTCGGCTTCGCGCTGTGGAAATCAAGGCATTTCGGATAATTGGTATCTCCCACGATGAGGCTGAGTCTTTGGGCCTCTCACTCTCTCACCGCAGGCAGATCGGTGGTCTTTCTGTCTTCTACAGTCTCCTGTCAGGTCTCGTCCCCCGTGCTGTGTCTGCGATTTGTCCCCGCCATATTCCCGCAGGGCGTTCAAGGTCCGCCAACAACCACCTTCTGGTAAAACTACCAAAATCACGAATCACTGCTCACCTTCACTCATTCCACTTTTTTCTCGCCTTTGGAAAAAACACCCACACTCTGTTCAATTCCATTCTTCCCTGCAGGCCTTCAAAACAGCTGTTCACTACCACCTCTTATCGTCCCCCCTCCAAAACCTCGATCTTTTCTACCCCCGTTAATCCACCCCAAACCCACCTCCTTCAAATTTCCTGCGTTCCGTCTTGAAAGTCCCTGTAATGTCCATCTTGTACACCCCGTGTTCCCCGCCCCATCCCTCTCCCTTCTACAGATCTCCTAATGTCTCTGTTCCTCACTGTTTTGTCCTTCCCACTCCCGCCCCTCTTGTCTCATGCCCCCCTTGTTGTGCATTGTGTGTTCGCTCTCATACGAGCCTCAACAAGGTATACAAAAAACCTAATCCTGTGATATTGGAGGGTTTCCTGTATATAATAAAGCTCATTCTAACCACTGATTCACCGACTTGACTGATATGAAAGATAGAGACCTTCCAGGTAATGTAGAAAGCTGAAATTTTACATGCCGATGGACATCCAAGCCGATACACAGAAAAATCACAGAACCATCGCAATGCATCCGCAAATGAAAATATAAATAAATGGAAAAAAAGAAAGAAAAATAAATGAAAAATCAAATGCAGGTAAGCGACCTAAGAGAATGGGGAAGCACGGTTCGTTATTGCTTACAATGTGTAAGCATACCTCGCTAGTGTGTGTGCATGTGTGTATGTATATATATATATATATATATATATATATATATA
>NC_140967.1:62903774-63008774 GCF_056783735.1 Eptatretus burgeri
GCGGAGCCCTGATCTGAGGCGATGGAGGCTCTGACCACGCCTTCAGCCAAAAACACGTGGGCAATGGCGACCGGGTTGAGTGAGGGACGGTGCCATTGTTGTTGTAGATGTATAAAACCTAACTATAAAATAACTCACAGCGCACACACGAAATTCCCATTAGACAGAAGGAAGAATTCTAATGATAAACACATACTTATCGAAATAACTAAGCTTAAGGACTGCTGTCGGTTTTTGTGAAAATGGCTTCCAGATTTGTAACAATATGACCAGAAGGGAACTTCGACAAGTGCAGTGGAGAATCCAAACAGCTTGAAAAGTGAGGTTGTGGAAATAAATCCAACTCAGCACTTTAAGGATACATTACATGCTGAATCACTTCGACGGAAGATAACACAATGTTAATTATACTAGAGGGCTGTGATCGGACATCGCTGTGATGGTTCCCGGTATCGCCAACTGGTAATATTAGCCACTTGGTAAAACTGGCAATTCTGCTTCATAATGAAAACAAACGTTGTTGGTTTTTTTTCAAAAAGCAGGACACAACAGACACCAAGACTAATAAACACTCTGGGAACCATAGCAAAACATAGTGTCTGCCAAACAGTTTGATAGGTCAGGGGGAGAGTGTTTTGAAATGATATTTTAAAGGGTCTTTATTGCACAAGTGCCCTCAATATTTGGTTGGTGAAAACATTTCAAGAGATATCAATTAGGTAGGACATCGACAGCAAGGAAAACAAAAAATAGGACCACGCATCCTGAAGCTCACCTACATCAGGAGCAACAGTCACTCAAACCCCACAGACCCCCTTCGACCCTGTTTTTTATGCCATGAACAAACATAGTACATCATGGGTGATGAAGGTTGTGGTCAGGTTTCATTGAAATTGTGTGTGTAGTTTGAGAGAAGAGAGCAAATACCTATTTTGGGTGGCTCAAACCCCCTGCAGATCACCTTATTTTTTTAATGCCATGCACAAACTATGATACATCAAAGTTGATGAAGGTTGTGGCCAAGATCCACCAAAATCGTTTGTTTTGTTCAAGCGATAATGACTAAAGTGTTTACAGACTCACTGACTCACTCACTCACTAACCGAGGGACACTACTCGATGGCATTAGCTCACCGGACTAAAGTCCAGGTGAGCTAAAAATGAAGTACAATAGATATTGTAACCATTGAATCACCAAATAAGGAGGGAGCTTCATTCTATCAAAATCAACTTACATATTAGACTCATGGCATGTCGGAATCAATGGTGAGATGAAACCCCCTGCTTGCATCACATAACTGCACAGACCTCGAACAGGCTTTTCGTCAGACATAGCAGGTTTCTCCTCTTCGGTGACAACTGCTTTTACAGACTTTTATTTTTTAGCCGAAGCCTTTCTCTCCACGGATGTTCCTATTTCTCTGGTCTCCTTCAACAGGAACATCTTTTATGACATTTACAAAGAGCTGACTTGCAATACCCTTTATAAATGTGGTACTTGAAAAACCGAGGTGACAAACAGTATCAACTATACTTCTCTTGCATGCAGCACATGGCTGCCAGGAGCATTTTGTTCAGGGTGCCAGCGATGGCTCGCCTACTCTTCGTGAAGAATGCCAGATATTTTAACCTCCATAAAACAAATGCTTACAGATGAGACACCCAGTTTAACATCCATCCGAGGACGGCACACACATTGACACCTCACCCTGCCTGTGAAACACCAGAATGACAGTTTATAGTTGGTGAGACATCTCCGAGGTGAGTATGTTTTTTTTTTTTTTTTTACATGAATAAAGGTTAAAAAGATCAGGGTCACCCAGCTGCACCTGGTTGGGTTTGAGTGTGGAGAAGTAGCAGCTGAAACCTAAATCCTATCCAGGTTCTTCTTGATGGCTCCATCTTTGCTCTTTTTCCTTATTCGGGTTCCTTCTGACGACTCCAATGCAGTATCTGGTCTTCTCTTTGATTATAATTTAGATCTGGCTATTAACAACATTATGTAGGATTTGGATGTCAATCTTGTCAGAATAATCACCATGTAGTTATCACATTGTTTGTTGAAAAATAAATAAACAATTGGTCACTCATGCTTTTCAGGAAATAATTAATCTTCTTGTCCTGCCGAGCCGTCTCCACATGATGCGGTCAACTCTTTGTCCATCCATCCATTGGGACCATTCTCTGTGCAGAGCGTAAGCAGTCTCCTTGGCTATTGGGCACAATCCTGGACAGGTCACCACTCTGACACAGGATACCAGCAAGCTGGTACTCATTTTGCCAACCTTAGAAGGAGGACAGGCTGAGTCAACCCCACCTGGTATTAAATCAACAGCCAAGCAGGATTTGACCTCAGGACCTTAGGATCCCTGATAGGATCCCAAACCCACCACTCTAGCCATTAAGCCAACACCAGGCATACACTCTTTGTCGTTGACGCTAAAAAGCCTCAAACTCAAGATGGCTAATTCAATGGCAACTTGACCAAAATACCACAAAACAACCAGATGACAGCAAAACATTTCAAGAGTGAAATTTTATGCTCAATGTCATAGTTCCTCTTTTTTTTCAGTCAAAAGCATAACTAACTTCGAGTGAAATAAAATAGTCTCCAATGATTAAAAGGCCATTCACTTTATCCATATTAGTGAGCTGATCTGTTACCGAAATTATATTCAGTTATTGGGTGGAAAATAAATGGAAAGTGTGTAGAAATACTTACATACACCGAGCATTCATTTCCAGAGCGAAGAAGCGGAAAGAAAGGAAGACAACTCGGCCTTCGGGTACCTAATGGTCAGAAGTTTGAAAAAAGGGAGAAGGTGGGTTGTTTAAAGTGAGAAGCTGAAGGTGTTCATATATATTGTTTGTTTTTTTCAGATGTAACTCTTTTTTTTAATAGTAAATATGTCCTCTTTATGTCATCTATCTCAAGATGAACCAAAGTTCTTTTTAACTTTGATCTAAGCTCATGGAGGAGTTTTCGATAAATCACAAGCAAGACGTGGACTATTACATTATATATAAGGAGTCAGGACATCAGTAGATATTGGGCAAATACAGATGTACTCCTATTACTAACCCTTAAACTGCCCCAAATTATATTGTTGTGGGAACTGCCAAAAGGGGTAATGGGAGCAAGATAGACGAGTTATTTCATTAATAAACGTCGAGCATAAGTGTGTGGTTTGTGTGTAGAATGATAGGACATGTCAAAGTATGTTCAGAAGCTAAGTGAACGTGGCCCCTCCCTTCCGTAGCGTGTCTAACACCCTCCCACCATTCCTCCCCTGTTAATCCTTTAAATGGTTTCTCTTTGTAATCCGTTTCATTTAATAAATTGTTTGCAGCTCTGTAAACCAACAGCCCCCTCCCCTCTCCCTCTCCAGGAAGGTGAAAGCAGGGCCTTGCGACTGTATGTAAACATAAAAGCTCCACTGGGAATGGCAATCTTGTGGATCTGCTCGAGCCACTCAAAACCATATCGAAGCTGCGAGAAGCTAAGTGGAAAGCCAGTTATGGCGCAGCTATGCACGATCACAACATGATAAAGGCCGAGGGACAGAGAGAGAGAGAGACAGTGCGAGTCTGAGCTGGACCTGAGCCTCAGCAGAACCACAAAGAGAGCTGCGCAAGAGTGAGTGGAAAGTGATCCAGCAAAAATGGTGGTAGAGGAGTAAAACACCGACAGTGAACTTTGAGGACGACGGTCCAAGTGTCGGATTATAAAAGCACACGTGTACGTTGGGCTGGAGCCACAAGCCCGGATGCGACCTTGCCTTCCATCTCCCTCCTGCCGAGACCATCGCCGCCGACCCATTTCCACCCCGTGCAAACATCGTGTGTGGAAAATGTTTCTTTCTGTCTCGTCACCTTTATTCCTGTGTGGCTTCGTACATGCGAGTCACTGAGCCCCAAGTTAAATTGTGCAAGCTGTTGAAGTTTCATGGACGCTTGAGAAATTATTTACAGTGAGAAAATATCTGATCAGTGCATTTGCATCTTGTTTTTCCATCCCCTGTATTTCTTTAATAAATCCTGTTTCCTCCCCATTAGCATGTCCATTCAAATTTGAAACAGTAAATAACGATGCGAGTAAGATGGCAGCCGTTATAAAATTGGTGCGAAAAAGCCCTCGTTAGGATGTTTATAATACAGCGGTTCCCCCGGGTAATTGCTTGGCTCTCATCCTTTTAGACAGATGAATTGGCTGGAGGTGACAGGACTTGTTAGCGATTCTGTATGTCAAACATTGAGGAAAAGATCTGTTCAGTTTTCCTGGAGGATGGTGTATAGCCCCCCCCCCAAGGGCTACCCATTACTTAATTGGTGACTCATCGGGTGGAAGATTTGACTTCGAATCCACCTTCAGTCAACCGCTACATTGCTTGTCAGGTTAGGGATCAGGACCCTGGTGAGAATTCGATGACCGTAACAATATTCAGCAAACCTTGTGCGGGCAAGTGGGGTACATTAACATTTTTGGCCCAAGTCTTTTACGAACTGTCAGGCTAGGCCGGAAGTTCAACTGAAGGTGGCCAGATTTTTGAATTTGGAGAGGGTGGCGATCACTGCCAGCGATAACTCCCTTACGCTTCACGAAAGACACAGGAGGGGGGGGGGGATCATTAATGTCCACCAACGAACGACTGGTGCTGGCAGATGAGTCAACCGGCTCAACGTCCCCCTCATGGACGGCATGGAGATTGATGTATCACCCAGCATGTGGAACACCAGGAAGGCAGTTTATAGCTGTGTTTTTTCAAATCCAGGCGAGATAGCCCAAAGGACAGTACACATACCCTGAAGTTATCCTGTCAGTCCTGGACAAATACATAAGGTATGTGAGATTTTAACATTTGATTTCTAAGCATCATGAGCTATCAGTTCATTCAAGGAGCCATAAAAAAGGCTAAACCGAGCATGAGCAGAAATAATTTACTTCCACAAATAAAAAGAACAGTCTGATAACAGTTGAAATCCAAGTTTTGCACGGCTTACCTTAATATTCCAGACACAATTGAGGTTAGGCCGATAGTCCTGAGGGAATCCAGGGCTTGCAAACTGCCCCGTATCTCCCTCCATCTCTCCACCACATGTAGTCCGTGGACTGAAGCACAGAAGCAGGACCTACCATCAAATGTCTGATCCTCCTGATTCACATCTAAGCTATCCTGCCAACCCTTATGCTCCCTGAAGATCACAGCAGCTCTCATAATTAAACAAAAGACCGGAGTGCAGATACTTTTTCAATCCATCATTTGCCTCTCAAGAGAAGCATTTATGAATCACTAGCAGATTTACCCGACGTTGCCTCCTGGGAAGAGAAATGTGAATAAAGTAACACTTTGCAGAGCAGAACACTTTGTTTACAGAGCAGAACAAGCTCGAATGAGCTTCTCGTCCTCTTAATGATGACGATCCTCGTCTTAAAGATCCTCGTCCTCTTAATGATGACGTCATAAAAACGAATATGACGTCATTGTGATGTATCAGGTTTGCGATAAATTATCTGTGCTAATGCCCGGCTTGATTCCCGCAAACAAAATTCAAACAGCTTGCCTAGTTTTGGAGATAATGGTATAGGCGATTTCCATTAGTGGCGATATTATGACGTCAACTTTTTTCTAGGAAGAATTTCCAAAATCGGAGATGGTTACTGCTTGCGCGTGGGCTTTCTGCATATACATGGCAAGTTTCACGAAGATCCGATGGAAACTCTGGGTTGTGAAACAAAAAATGTCAAAAAATAGGAATGACGTCATAAAAATTGATATGACGTCATAAAATTTGATGACGTCATAGTGATGTAAGACTTGAGTAAGCAACAACGTGAGTAAGACTTAGAGATCTTCCACGAGGATCTAAAAAGGAAATTTGGAAATTGTAATACCCTCTGCCATCACCACCAGGTGGCGCTACACGGTACACATTTACATAGAGAAATTACCCCCCCCCCACTCTGCCCCCCACACCCCCATGTGAGGCTGCGGCCACATAGCCTATGTTACCCCTCACACAAAGTTGTATTTGTACAAGTTTGGAGTTTGTAACTTAAAAGATGTGGCTGTGCATAGAACACATACAAACAAACAAACAGATGTTTGCCTTTCATAGGCATAGGCATCACAACAAAAGGATTTGATAAACTATTGTGATTCAGATCCAACCTCTGATAGTGCAGGGAGGAAACATTTTGGTATCCCAAATACATATCCCAAAGATGATAGGATTAACTGCATTTGAAACTTGAAAGATTTTGAGTCACATGCAGGGAGTGTATCCCCACTAACAGAAAACAGCACTCTTATGTCTGACAACAGACATTCCACATCACGACCAAGTTGTACAAACGAAAAAAACCGCTGGAATTTAAACAGGAAATGGTTCGACATCCAATTGCCCAAACACACAACTTCTGCAAGTTTATCAATCTCTGTTTCTACTGTTTAAGTGACAAGCTGATCATTTTTAGTGTCCCCCCCCCTACGCCTCCCCACGTTTCCCCGACAAAATAAGAGCAATCGATCCTTAAAAATTGTGTTCCTCCACAAAGACTCTTCCAAAATGTGAGATGTGATGCTTGATGAGATGTCTTAACCAAGGAGGAATCTGATTATTACACACACACACACACACACACACACACACACACACACACACACACACACACACACACACACACACACCGTCGGTGGTGTGAGTAAGTGCCTGCAAATTAAGAAGCTTAAAGATGAAAAAGTAAAATAAGTGAGGATGTTAGGAAAGAGAAAATAGGGGGTAAGGAAGAGAGAAGACTAATGGTAGAGGGGATTAGAGAAGGGGACAGAGGAGAGAAGTAAAACGTTCGTTTATGGAGCACAAGTGGGGAGGGGGTTGGCGCGTTGGTGGAGGTCAAAAATTCCACCATGTATGATGCAGAAGAGCATGCTTCTACATGTGCCAACACATTTACATTGTGATTACAACTCTCAAGCAAATGAATCGAGAAAGCGAAATAATTCAGTTGAAATGATGACGCAATGGCTATTTTATTTGCTTTAATCAGAATATTCCAGTTATGATGAAGCAATCCATTTATGGCATCAATTCAGAGCATCAGGGCTCAGCATGTGAAGAAAACGAAATTATAAAACTAGAAGGGAACTCGGTAGAGAACATACCTCCATCAGGTTGATTAGTTCATGTTTTATATCCCACTGATAGGCTGGATCTGGATTTGGAGCTGAACTAAAATTGAATCGGCTTGTTCTTGTCACCGAACCAACTCACCCACCAAGTTTCGTCCGAATCCGTCCATAAATTTTTGAAATATCCTGCTGTATATCGTTTTATCCCTGTCACTCAAATGGTGAAGAATCACTTTTTTTAAAAATTGGATCTGGATCCGGATTTTCTGTGAACTCGTTGATAGCCTGATAGGGGATGGGAATGCATTAAATATTCTACTGTTTCATTGTGAGAATGCCTGTTTGCTTCTATGAATGGGGGGAGGGTAAGGAGGGAGGACAGAGCTGGGGTTGGAGGGGGAGAGAAAAGATGGGATAGAGTTGGGAGGGGAGGGTGAGGACTTTTGGAGGAGGGGTGGGGGGGTTGAGGAGGGTGTCCTTAGGGTTAGGAGGGGGGAGGACAGGGTTTGGGGTGGTAAAGACTTTTTGTGGGGGTGGTGGGGTTGAAGAGTTATGGTGAGTGAGTTGGGGAGGGGGTTTGAAGCCTTGGAGTGTGGAGGGAATTGGCTCCTTAGGGTTGGGAGTGGGAGGGTTTGGACTTGGACTTGGGGTTGGGGGCAGAGGTTGAGAACTTGGGGTTTGGTCGGGTGGGGGTGGGGGGGGGGTTAGAGTTCAGGACTTGAAGTCACATTTTACTTTGTGCAGATGTTCCATGGGTCCCTGCTAGTGATCTTTAAATACTGCATCATTTTCTTTTTTTTGGTATTCTTTTCGAGATCTCGGCTTATCAAAGACTCAGAGAACATTCTTGATGGAGCACAAATAACATAATTTGTCACAAAATTGAGTTTTGGCTGTTTTATTGGTTTTTTTTCGTAAATAGGTCATATTTAAAATGCTGAAACATGCTGCTCTAACCTCACTACATGTGTGAACGTAACATCTTGAAAATAGTGTGTTTGTGCCTTGTTTTCATAAGAGTTGTTCCTTTTCCATTGGATCAAGTTTATAATAATCGGAAAACATAAGATGCGTGGAAAGATTCATCAAAAGTCGGATTGCATGTGATGCATTGCGCAGCTGTAGGAAGGCCGAGAGTTGACTGTGCTTGAATTACAAGCCGTTCATCAACAGAACAGGAATGTGGGCGAATTGCCACGATCGCTGCCGAGAAAGTTCCCAGCCGATATTTTTTTTACTCCACTCCGAAAAACTTGCTGCATACCCTCCAGGACTACTTCATGTTACTAGAAGCCAAGACTCAGGGAGAGCTGGACAAATGTAAAAGTTATGAAGTTCGGGTCTGATAGGATGATGTGGAAGTAGCGCATTTACCTTTGAGCTGTCTGGTCTGAGTTTGGTTCCTGATCCGAATATAAACTGTTGGATTGATGTTTGGCAGACAGTGTGTTGCATCATAGAGTGTGCCGTCCCTCGGATGAACGTCAAGTTGGACGTCTCATCTGCTAGCACTGCTTGGTGGACATCAAATATTGCACAGATTCTTTCACAAAGAGTAGGTGAGTTATCGTCGTCCCCCTGAACACCCTGAGCAAATTGTAAATTCCTGGCCTAACTACTGCTGTGAAGGCAAAGGCAAACCTTGTAAAATTCATAAAACCAACCAGTGTAATTCTGAAAGACAGAGAGAGACAAAGAGAGAGGAGATCGTAAAAAGGAAGACCCCTTTTACACACACACAGGATGGCATGCGTTACTGCTTTTAGGCTTCATTGAAGATGACTTGTACCACACTCTTCACAGAGTGGTGCTGCTGCTGGAGCAGATTTTTTAAAAGCCAGATTAAAAAAAAAAAAACATCTGGTTCATGATAACAACATAATCACTTACAAGTTCTGTTGGCACGATCCCTGTCCCACCAGCATCACCCACAATGCCAAGTTTGTTGCAATGAACCACATCGTTGGATCTGTAGACAGAAAGTGAGACATCTGATTGAGCAGTTTCAATGTGATGCCTGAAAGCCAGCAGGACCCTACAAGCCTATTTCAGTATAGTCATTCATTATTCTAATGATGACGTACAACATTTACGGTTTGACTCGGTGTTATACTTGTGATGCGCTTTCGGTCATTGATGTATACATTTTTCTCAAACGGTGCTCCAACATGACATAAGCATCTATTTGACCCTCTTCCTTCATTACCACCAAATAACCAGCCACAACCCCCACTAATCCCCCACCATGGTGTATAAATTCTTAGAAATAAAAGACGTCAATACTTGCATCAATAAAATAATCCATATAACGTCAGCTTTGCAGAAAGAGAGCATGTATAATTCACACGTTTAAATCGAACTCAAAAGTTTTCAAAACTTTTACATTGGAGCAACTTTCAAAGAAAATGTTAATGTCATTAAAAGCTGTATCTGTAAAGCTGTAAACATTCATTAAACGCTGTAAACCATCATTCTGCATCATCATACCACGTTAGTCTGGAGTTCTTTAACTTGATAGTCGTGGCCGGTTCACACATCAATGCAGCAAAAATGGTTCCTTACCATATGGGTTCCTTTCTTCTCAGTGCTGAGCAAGCTTCTTCTCTCTATCCTTAACCCCCCACTCCCCCCCCACTCCTTGTGGGCCTTCATCTCCTCCCCAAAACACTTCTACGCCCTTTCCAACGATTCACCCAGCCCTCCCCATCCCATACCACAACCTTTCTCGAACTGAAGTATGTGCTTTCTTCTTTGCTCTGTTTATTCCTCTTTCAATTTCTTTCGTTTTAGGCTTCTTCTCCACTTCTTTGATGTCAAACGCCAGATAATCGGTGATGGTCATTCATTTATCACTGATAAATGCACAGGATTATAGCAACATCATCTGCGATAAGAAAAGAATATGGTGATTTTAAATATGATGTAGAAGGCAGTTGGGGCCTGTTTTATGTTCCTATGATCTGAGCACAAAATTATTTTTGATGTTGTGTTCCCAGGTCCAATATACTGTTAATTTTCCCTTTCGTCTCCTAATGAAATGAAATGTATTTGTCCACAAAAAAATGGAAAATTGCACTGTCAAAAGAAAGCTCACAATCTTCGGATAAAATGAAACATTTCCAAATGTAATTAAAATAATAAACTAGAAAGCATCTGAAAATGCAAAGACCGTCCACTTTGTATTCGGACTTCTTGTTCTTCTGTATGCTAAATGATACCTTTGACGGTTTGACCAAATCCTTAATTAATCTTCTCCATAATGTTCATAATAAAGCTTTGTTGAAAATTTGATTACAAAAACTCAAATTGTTAAAATTTCAGGTCAATTGAATGAAAATTGACAATTTTATGAGGTGCTGACCTTTGACCTAATTCTAAAAGAGTGCTCCATATTCTCATTAAAAAGCTTTGTTGAAAATTTGATGACAAAAACTCAAATGATAAAAAATTTCAGGTCAATTGGATGAAAATTGATGAATTTATGTGATGCTGACCTTTGACCTTTTGACTAAATTCTTAATTTGGGTGCTCCATATCTAATAATAAAGCCTTGTTGAAAATTTCATTACAAAAACTCAAATGATTAAAATTTCAGGTCAATTGGATGAAAATTGACAATTTTATATGATGCTGACCTTTGATCTTTTGACCAAATTCTTAATTTGTCTGCTCCATATTTTCATTAGAAAGCTATGTTGAAAATTTGTTGACAAATACTCAAATGATAATTAAAATTTCAGGTTAATTGGATGAAAATTGACGATTTTATGTGATACTGACCTTTGATCTTTTGAGCTTTCGACCAAATTCTTAATTTGTCTTCTCCGTATTCTCGTAATAAAGCTTTGTTGAAAATTTGATGACAAAAGCTCAAATGGTAAAAAGGTACGGCCTGGACAGACAGACAGACAGACAGACAAGACGGTAGGCGGACATGGGTAGTCGACTACCCAATAGAACCTGACGCGATGGGCCCGTTCGATGGTGAATGACCTGAGGATTAAGCACAAGAAAATTCATGATTCCAGCTTCAAGGGTAAATGCTGCAGATTGTTTTTTCGTTAAAATACCCCACATTGAGGTTTTACGCCCGTTGCTAGGCAACAGAGGGGTCCATAGCAACGGTTCTCACACATAACTAGGACATACCATGAACCGAACATACCAGTTTCATGTATATCTGACTCATAGTCTCTGAGATACAACGAACTTCGTTTTTTTTATTGTTTTTGACCAGGGTTCATTCAAAGTCTATCTTCTCCGACATTTTTCATAAGATCCGGCTGGAAATTTTTGACAATATGGCTGAATGTACTGCCCACAGTCGCACATGGCCCGATTTTTGATTTTCAAAAAAATGAATTTTTTATTTTTCAAAAATTTCAAAGTCCTGTTGCTAGGCAACGGTGGTGTTCATAGCAACGGTTCCCATTTGCACACAACTTGGTCATGGTATGAACCTACCAACCAAGTTTCATCGAAATCGCCATTGTATTAACTGAAATCGCCATCTTAAATACCGATTAGGGTAGAACAAATCTCAAAAGAAAAACATTTTTGGAATTTTTTTTTTTCGACTACCCAACATATCGATGGAAAAACTGATAATAAGGGTCGAAAAAAACTTCAAAATTAAAAAAAAACATTTTTCCGACTGGATCGACTACCCAAAACACACATATACACACACACACACACACACACACACACACACACACACACACACACACACACACACACACACACACACACACACACACACACACACACACACACACACACACACACACACACACACACACACACACACAGCAAAACCCCATCTCCCGAGCGGGGGACGGGCTAAAGATGACAAAAACAATATCCTCATAATTCATGTCGAGCCTCGAGGGATACTAATGGTCTCCTCATGTCTTTACCCTGCATGCGATTCATGTACACGCTCCACTAGGAGCCAAGTTAGATAAATGTTTAGAAATGGAATATGTGACTGACTGCTGGAAAGCCAGCTTAACTTTTCTCTCTGTAAACAAGGAACAAAAAGGATATTTCAGGATCATCATTTGTGACAAACACCTTATATGTTAGCAGCTTGTAACTTAAACATAAAATGTGCAAAGGTCTTCAACATCATGATTGTGGAAGATCGTTAAACAAACAAAACTGTGCTGTTTGGAATAATTGTAACAATCGTTGCTGAAAATTTGGTTCTTCTAGAAGTTTGTGCCGTTTAAAAAAAAGTATTTTTAAAAACAATGTGTCTGGAAAACCATGTCGTTCAATCTGTCATCACATCTCTGATCCTCAAACCTGTTTCCAACAAACTTTTTTTTTAACGTAAAATTTTGTGTCAGCAGTTTAGGGTTAAGAGAAAATGAACTTGAATGGATCACTGTATAGAAAACCCTAACCTGCAAAGAAAAGGTTTCACGATTAGAACTAATGATCTTCCACAATTGCTACTTGGCGAAAACTTGTCTCTTGTTACTTGGTGAAAAAATTGGAATTTTTTTTTTGCCAAGTATGTTGGTCTGTTGTGTTTGTTTGTTGGGTAGTCGATCCAGTGGAAAAAAAAAAAAATTTTCAAAAAATCAAAATTTTGAAATTTGATCTCCCCTTATTATCAGTATTTCCGTCGATATGTTGGGGAGCCGATCGAGCCGAATTTTTTTTTTTTTTTGAGATTTGTTCTAGCCTTATCAGTATTTAAAATGGCGATTTCGATGAAACTTGGTTGGTAGGTTCATACCATGACCAAGTTGTGTGCAAATGAGAACCGTTGCTATGGACACCACCGTTGCCTAGCAACAGGACTTTGAAATTTTTGAAAAATCATAAAAAAAATTATTTTTTCGAAAATCAAAAATCGGGCCATGAGCGACTGTGGGCAGTACATTCAGCCATATTGTCAAAAATTTCCAGCCAGATCCTATGAAAACTGTCGGAGAAGATAGACTGAATGAACCCTGGTCGAAAACAAGAAAAAAAACGAAGTTTGTTATATCTCAGAGACTATGAGTCAGATATACATGAAACTGTTATGGTAGGTTCATGGTATGCCCAAGTTGTGTGAGAAAGAACCGTTGCTATGGACCCCTCCGTTGCCTAGCAACGGCCAAAAAACCTCTAAATGTGGGGGTATTTTAACGAAAAAACAATCTGCAGCATTAACCCTTGAAGCTAGAATCATGAATTTTCTTATGCTTAATCCTCAGGTCATTCCCCATCGAACAGGGCCATCGCGTCAGGTTCTATTGGGTAGTCGACTACCCATGTCCGCCGACCGGCTTGCTTGTCTGTCTGTCTGTCTGTCTGTCTGTCTGTTGGGTAGTCCCGATCCAGTCGAAAAAAAAAATTCAAAAAAATTTTTTTTTTTGGAAATTTGATCTTCCCTGATTATCAGTATTTCCATCAATATGTTTGTCTGTCTGTCAGTCTGTCCCTCTGTTTGGTCCAGTGCTCCGTTAATACAATGGCAATTTCGATGAAACTTGGTTGGTAGGGTCATGCCATGACCGAGTTGGGTGCAAATGAAAACCATTGCTATGGACACCACTGCTGCCGAGCAACGGGACTTTGAATTTTTTGAAAAATCATAAAAAATTAATTTTTCCGAAAATCAAAAATCGGGCCACGAGCTACTGTGGGCAGTAAATTCAACCATATTGTCAAAAATTTCCAGCCGTATCCTATGAAAACTGTCGGAGAAGATTGACTTTGAATGAACCCTGGTCGAAAAAATAAAAAAAAAGAAGTTCGTTATATCTCAGAGACTATGAGTCAGATATACATGAAACTGGTATGGTAGGTTCATGGTATATCCTAGTTATGTGTGAGAAAGAACCGTTGCTATGGACCCCTGCGTTGCCTAGCAATGGCCAAAAAACCTCTAAATGTGGGGGTATTTTAACAAAAAAACAATTTGCAACATTAACCCTTGAAGCTAGAATCATGAATTTTCTTGTGCTTAATCCTCAGGTCATTCCCCATCGAACGGGCCCATCGTGTCAGGTTCTATTGGGTAGTCGACTTCCCATGTCCGCCTACCGGCTTGTCTGTCTGTCTGTCTGTCTGTCTGTCTGTCTGTCTGTCTGTCTGTCTGTCTGTCTGTCTGTCTGTCTGTCTGTTTGTTTGTTACACAATTTTTGGCCACAGTTTTCAAGCAATCGTTTTTATTTATTTTTTTTGTGTGTAGGTGACTGGCCAAGGACAGCAACGTTAAATTTTGGTGAAGATCCGGAGCTGAGGATTTTTTAAGTGGGGTTCTTCACCGTTGAGACATAGGGCCAAACATGATATATAGCACAATATCTCAAGAGGTTATGGATGGACTCACAGAAACTTGGTGGGCAGATTGGGAGTGCCACTATGAAGAACTGATTCAATTTTGGTGAAGATCCGAATCTATACCTGGAGACAAGAATTATTTAATTATTTACTGATTCTCCACCATTGAGAGATTGGGGCATATATATGTATGTATATATATATATATATATATATATATATATATATATATATATATATATATATATACATATATATACATATATATACATATATGCATGTGTATACATATACATATATATATATATATATGCATGTGTATACATATACATATATATATATATATATGCATGTGTATACATATACATATATATATATATATATATATATATATATATATATATATATATATATATATATATATATATATATATATATATATATATATATATATATACACACACACACACACACACACACACACACACACACACACACACACACACACACACACACACACACACACACACACACACACACACACACACACACACACACACACACACACACACACACACACGTTGTTGTTCGTCTTTCGGCTGCTGCCGTGAGGAGTCACCACAGCAGATCATCCGTTATGATCCGCATACCGATTTGGCATAGGTTTTACGCCAGATGCCCTTCCTGACGCAACCCTGGTCGCCTCTTACGACACAGGGATAAGGATTGTGTTTCGCCATGATTCTGGGCTGCCCTACACCCTCTCATAGCACGGCCCAGTGCAGAGTTCCTGTCCTCAAGCGATCCTCCAACCAAAGCCTCCGAGTAGCCGGATGACAGGCACACGCCACGACGCCCGGTATATACAGTGGGGAGAACAAGTATTTGATACACTGCCGATTTTGCAGTTTTTCCCACTTACAAAGCACGTCGAGGTCTGTAATTTTTTTTTTAATCATCGGTACACTTCAACTGTGAAAGACGGAATCTAAAACAAAAATCCTGAAAATCACATTGGATGATTTTTAAATAATAAATTTGCATTTTATTGCATGAAATAAGTATTTGATACATCAGAAAAACAGAACTTAATATTTGGTACAGAAATCTTTGTTTGCAATTACAGAGATCAGATTTTTTTTTCCTGTAGTTCTTAACCAGGTTTGCACAGACTGCAGCAGGGATTTTGGCCCACTCCTCCATACAGATCTCCAGATCCTTCAGGTTTCGGGGCTGTCGCTGGGCAACACAGACTTTCAGCTCCCTCCAAAGATTTTCTATTGGGCTCAGGTCTGGAGACTGGCTCAGCCACTCCAGGACCTTCAGATGCTTCTTACGGAGCCACTCCTTAGTTGCCATGGCTATGTGTTTCGGGTCGTTGTCATGCTGGAAGACCCAGCCACGCCCCATCTTCAATGCTCTTGTTGAGGGAAGGAGGTTGTTGGCCAAGATCTCGCGATACATGGCCCCATCAATCCTCCCCTCAATACGGTGCAGTCGTCCTGTCCCCTTTGCAGAAAAGCATCCCCAAAGAATGATGTTTCCACCTCCATGCTTCATGGTTGGGATGGTGTTCTTGGGGTTGCACTCATCCTTCTTCTTCCTCCAAACACGGCGAGTGGAGTTTAAACCATAAAGCTCTATTTTGGTCTCATCAGACCACATGACCTTCTCCCATTCCTCCTCTGGATCATCCAGATGGTCATTGGCAAACTTCAGACGGGCCTGGACATGCGCTGGCTTGAACAGAGGGACCTTGCTTGCGTTGCAGGATTTTAATCCATGATGGCATAGTGTGTTACTTATGGTTTTCTTTGATACTGTGGTCCCAGCTCTCTTCAGGTCATTGACCAGGTCCTGCCGTGTAGTTCTGGGCTGATCCCTCACCTTTCTCATGATCATTGTGGCTCCACGAGGTGAGATCTTGCATGAAGCCCCAGACTGAGGGAGATTGACTGTTATCTTGAACTTCTTCCATTTTCTAATAATTGCACCAACAGTTGTTGCCTTCTCATCAAGGTGCTTGCCTATTATCCTGTAGCCCATCCCAGCCTTGTGCAAGTCTACAATTTTGTCCCTGATGTCTTGAGACAGCTCTCTGGTCTTGCCCATTGTGGAGAGGTTGGAGTCTGATTGATTGAGTGTGGACAGCTGTCTTTTATGCAGATAACGAGTTCAAACAGGTGCATTTAATACAGGTAATGAGTGGAGAATGGGAGGGCTTCTTAAAGACAAAACTAACAGGTCTGTGAGAGCCGGAATTCTTACTGGTTGGTGGGTGATCAAATACTTATTTCATGCAATAAAATGCAAATCAATTATTTTAAAATCATACAATGTGATTTTCAGGATTTTTATTTTAGATTCTGTCTTTCACAGTTGAAGTGTACCTATGATAAAAATTAGACCTCTACGTGCTTTGTAAGTGGGAAAACCAGCAAAATCGGCAGTGTATCACATACTTGTTCTCCCCACTGTATATATATATATATATATATATATATATATATATATATATATATATATATATATATATATATATATATATATATATATATATACATATATATATATATATATATATATATATATATATATATATATATATATATATATATATACATATACATAAATATGTATTTGTACGAGGTGTGTTCAAAAAGTATCCAACCTCAATTTTTAAACAAATGAAGCTAGGGAGTCGTGGTTTGGTGCACGTATGTAGGCGATCCTAATTCATATGTGTGAATATTTTCCTGCTTGCAGAAGCTGTCAGTCGCCGACAGACCGCCGATGAGTGAGGAAGTGGAAGTGAGCGCCGTCGGATTTTCGTTTTTGACAAAATGACGGAAAAACTTGAACAACGTTACTGCATCAAATTTTGTGTAAAGCTTGGCGATTCCCAAGTGGAAACGATCCGCAAGATTCAACAGGCCTTCGGGAACGAAGCAATGGGCACCACACAGATAAAAGAGTGGTACAACCGCTTCAAAGATTAGTGCACATCAGTGGAACGTGAAGCACGTTCTGGTAGGCCCTCAACATCCCGAAATGAGATAGTCATTGACCAAGTGAGGACCCTGCTGATGCAGGATCGTTGAATCACGATCAGAGAACTTGCAGATGAGGCGGGCGTCAGCATTGGATCCGTTCATTCCATTGTGACTGAGGATTTGTGCTTAAGGAGAATCTCAGCGAAGGTCGTGCCAAAGCTGCTCACGATCGAGCAGAAGCAACTCCATTTGGAGATCGCACAGGACATGCTGGAGACTGTGAACAGCGATCCCAACTTCAAAACAGTGATCACTGGCGATGAGACCACAATGATCCGTCATTTTGTCAAAAACGAAAATCCGACGGCGCTCATTTACACTTCCTCACTCATCGGCGGTCTGTCAGCAACTGACAGCTTCTGCAGGTGGGAAAATATTCACGCATATGGATTAGGATCGCCTACATACGTGCACCAAACCACGCCTACCGAGCTTCATTTTTTTTTTTTAACGCACGAAAAATTAAGGTTGGATACTTTTTGAACACACCTCGTGTATACATATATATACAAATACATATACATATACATATATATATATATATATATACATATATATATATATATACATATACATATATATTGCAGGGATACCCGTGCTCCGCACAGGAACCCGTGGATGACTGCAGGTCTGAAGGAGTATATGTCACAGTTCATTGTAAAATTGTAGAGGCTGCCACACATACACTGACACACACAC
The DNA here is from genome assembly GCF_056783735.1 of Eptatretus burgeri. Lineage (NCBI taxonomy): Eukaryota > Metazoa > Chordata > Myxini > Myxiniformes > Myxinidae > Eptatretus > Eptatretus burgeri. The sequence continues at coordinate 62,921,944 of NC_140967.1, forward strand.
ATACACCGCACAGCGTTTAATATTCGCAACATAGAAATCAAACCCGATCGTGTTTATACAACGCATAGCATTTAATAGCGAACGTCGTGAGCTTCATACTCAACGCGTGCACATGAGAGAATAGTAAACAACAACACAATACCCTGGCAATTTGGAATCCGTACCGTCGGCTATGACCCTTTTGCTTCCGGTTTTTGTCATGGGGAATGATGCGTCACTGGAGATAAAGGCATCGTCGGAGACATGAAAGACCCAAATATCAGACATGGTTTATATTTCCTCTACTGATTTTAATAAAGATAACTCCCGCATCATCAAAAAATAATTTTTCATCGTGATTTACATTATTTGATCGCTGATCCCGAATCCAGGCCGAAGTGACGGAAAAACGTTATACAGTAACAATAAAAATGGTTTTTATAACCATGGTTATAACAATAATGAACAAAGAAAATGTTAATAAAATATGACTTACAGATGATTATTATATCATTATACGGTATAATATACATACGGTCATTTTTGCAAGCGTGTCGAATGCATAAGTCATAATTCGGAAACCGGGAAGTCAGAAGTCATTGTCTTCAATTGACTGTAGCATTAATTTCTCATTCTCCAGCAAATTCCGTTGGTCCCATGTCCATCGGCTGAACTTGAAAAATTAACTTTACGCAATCAGGTGATGACGTCATAATTCGGAAACCGAGAAGTCGGAAGTCATTGTCTTCAATTGACTGTAGCATTATTTTTTTCATTCTATGGCAAATGGCGTTGGCCCCATGTCAATCGGCTGAACTTGAAAAATTAACGTTATGAAATCAGGTGATGACGTCATAATTCGGAAACCGGAAGTCGGAAGTACAATTATTTTACATCGGGACACTCCCGGGTACATGTTCTGTCAGCATGTGAAGTTTGGTGAGGATCAGTCCAGTACTTTTCACGTGCATAGGTCACAGAGAAACACACAAAGACAGACACATTAAAATATATTTATTATATATATATATATATATATATATATATATATATATATATATATATATATATATATATATATATATATATATATATATATATATATATATATATATATATATATATAAGATTTTGGTCAAAATCGGTCAAAGGTCAATGTCACAGTGAGGTCAAAAATTCAATTTTTGATGGTTTGGTACAGAATCATGGTATAAACTTCAGGTTTGCGTCGTTACCTTCTCCAGAGACAGAGACTTTTATTAGACAAAGTCAGAGGTCAAGTTGACGATTTCATAAGTACCAGTCAATGACTGCTTGTTACTTACGAAATCTAAACATTTCGTAAGTATATTGATGCCTTCCGTTTCTGTTTGATTGTTTGTTTGTTTGTTTGTTTGTCGGCACGATAACTCGAGAACGGAAGAAGCCACCAATGTCAAATTACACCACGTGATTCAGGAGCGTGATGGCGAGTGCTGCTTATATTTTGGTCAAAATCGGTCAAGGGTCAAGGTCACAGTGAGGTCAAATATTCGATTTTTAATGGTTTGGTACAGATAACTCGAGAACGGAAGAAGCCACCAATGTCAAATTATACCACCTGATTCAGGAGGGTGATGGCTAGTGCTGATTAGATTTTGGTCAAAATCCGTCAAAGGTCAAGGTCACAGTGAGGTCAAACATCCAAAACATTCGATTTTTGATGGTTTGGTGCAGAATCATCGTAGAAACTTCTGGTTTGCGTCGCTACCTTCTTGAGAGACAGCTTTTATGAGACAAGGTCAGAGGTCAAGTTGACAATTTCGTAGTTACCAGTCTATGACTGCTTGTTTGTTTGTTTGTTTGTTTGTTTGTTTGTATGTTTGTTTGTTTGTATGTTTGTTTGTATGTTTGTTTGTAGGCACGATAACTCGAGAACGGAAGAAGCCACCAATGTCAAATTACATCACGTATTCAGGAGGGTGATGGCTAATGCTGATTAGATTTTGGTCAAAATTGGTCAAAGGTCAAGGTCACAGTGAGGTCAAACATCCAAAACATTCGATTTTTGATGGTTGGGTACAGAATCATCGCAGAAACTTCTGGTTTGTTTCGCTACCTTCTCAAGAGACAGCTTTTATTAGACAAGGTCAGAGGTCAAGTTGACGATTTCTTAAGTACCAGTCTATGACTGCTTGTTACTTACGAAATCTAAAGATTTCGTAAGTATATTGATGACTTCCGTTTCTGTTTGTTTGTTTGTTTGTTTGTTTGTTTGTTTGTTTGTTTGTTTGTTTGTTTGTTTGTAGGCACGATAATTCGAGAACGGAAGAAGCTACCAATGTCAAATTACACCACGTGATTCAGGAGGGTGATGGCTAGTGCTGATTAGATTTTGGTCAAAATCGGTCAACGGTCAAGGTCACAGTGAGGTCAAACATTCGATTTTTGATGGTTTGGAACAGAGTCATCGTAGAAACTTCTGGTTTGCGTCGCTACCTTCTCTAGAGACAGCTTTTATTAGACAAGGTCAGAGGTCAAGTTGACGATTTCGTAAGTACCAGTCTATGACTGCTTGTTTGTTTGTTTGTTTGTAGGCACGATAACTCGAGAACAGAAGAAGCTACCAATGTCAAATTACACCACGTGATTCAGGAGGGTGGTGGCTAGCGTTGCTTAGATTTTGGTCAAAATCGGTCAAAGGTCAAGGTCACAGTGAGGTCAAACATAATTCCGTAAATTCACGTGGAGAAATGGAGTACTTTTGCTTCGCTCGACATTACGAGTTCATTTTAACTTCGATTTTAATTTTGTCTTCGGTTTTTGCGATCGCTTCGGACGCTTAAAACTCGGTTGTCGAAATTCTGGTAAAAAAAAATCGGATGTTTTGGAGCCGTTTTCAGATTGTATAAAAAATATTTCACTCGACGCGTCACCTGTCGTCCCATGATGCAGTGCGCTCGAGCAGATGCGTCGTTGAGTTACGTTAAGGTATAATATAATTGCGTGGAGAAATGGAGATTTTTGCTTCGGTCGACGTTACGATTTTTGATGGTTTGAGACAGAATCATTGTAGAAACTTCTGGTTTGCGTCGCCACCTTCTCGAGAGACAGCATTTATTAGACAAGGTCAGAGGTCAAGTTGACGATTTCGTAAGTACCAGTCTATGACTGCTTGTTTGTTTGTCAGCACGATAACTCGAGAACGGAAGAAGCTACCAATGTAAAATTACACCACGTGATTCAGGAGGGTGATGGCTAGCGCTGATTAGATTTTGGTCAAAATCGGTCAAAGGTCAAGGTCACAGTGAGGTCAAAAATTCAATTTTTGATGGTTTGGTACAGAATCATGGTATAAACTTCAGGTTTGCGTCGTTACCTTCTCCAGAGACAGCTTTTATTAGACAAAGTCAGAGGTCAAGTTGACGATTTCGTAAGTACCAGTCAATGACTGCTTGTTACTTACGAAATCTAAACATTTCGTAAGTATATTGATGCCTTCCGTTTGTTTGATTGTTTGTTTGCTCGTTTGTCGGCACGATAACTCGAGAACGTAAGAAGCCACCAATGTCAAATTACACCATGTGATTCAGGAGCGTGATGGCGAGTGCTGCTTAGATTTTGGTCAAAATCGGTCAAGGGTCAAGGTCACAGTGAGGTCAAATATTTGATTTTTAATGGTTTGGTACAGATAACTCGAGAACGGAAGAAGCCACCAATGTCAAATTATACCACGTGATTCAGGAGGGTGGTGGCTGGCGTTGATTAGATTTTGGTCAAAATCGGTCAAAGGTCAAGGTCACAGTGAGGTCAAACATAATTCCGTAAATTCACGTGGAGAAATGGAGTACTTTTGCTTCGCTCGACATTACGAGTTCATTTTAACTTCGATTTTAATTTTGTCTTCGGTTTTTGCGATCGCTTCGGACGCTTAAAACTCGGTTGTCGAAATTCTGGTAAAAAAAAAATCGGATGTTTTGGAGCCGTTTTCAGATTGTATAAAAATATTTCACTCGACGCATCACGGGTCGTCCCATGATGCAGTGCACTCGAGCAGACGCGTCGTTGAGTTACGTTAAGGTATAATATAATTGCGTGGAGAAATGGAGATTTTTGCTTTGGTCGACGTTACGATTGTTGATGGTTTGAGACAGAATCATTGTAGAAACTTCTGGTTTGCGTCGCTCCCTTCTCTCGAGACAGCATTTATTAGACAAGGTCAGAGGTCAAGTTGACGATTTCGTAAGTACCAGTCTATGACTGCTTGTTTGTCGGCACGATAACTCGAGAACGGAAGAAGCTACCAATGTCAAATTACACCAAGTGATTCAGGAGGGTGATGGCTAGTGCTGATTAGATTTGGGTCAAAATCGGTCAAAGTCAAGGTCACAGTAAGGTCAAATATTCGATTTTTGATGGTTTGGTACAGATAACTCGAGAACGGAAGAAGCTTCCAATGTCAAATTACACCACGTGATTCAGGAGGGTGATGGCTGGCGCTGATTAGATTTTGGTCAAAATCGGTCAAAGGTCAAGGTCACGGTGAGGTCAAACATCCAAAACATTCGATTTTTGATGGTTTGGTACAGAATCATCGTAGAAACTTCTGGTTTGCGTCGCTACCTTCTCTCGAGACAGCTTTTATTAGACAAGGTCAGAGGTCAAGTTGACGATTTCATAAGTACCAGTCTATGACTGCTTGTTTTTTACTTATTCATCCCTAATTTACTTGAGCCGATTTTTGATTTGGGTTTTATTTTTCAAATGGTATTCCTTCAAAAATAGGATGTCTATTTACCGTCATTTTTTACGAGGAGTGCCAGTTGGCAAAATACGCAATAGGAAAAATCTTGCCAGGCAGAGGAACAATTGTATGTGAACCAATACGTCTTGGCAATGAATCTTCGTCGGTGGATCGGTCAGAATGAAAAGCATGGTATCCAGCGCTTCGATCCTAGCGAATCCCTCGTCGCCTACCGACTTGTTATGTATGTATTCATTATAATTAACCTCCGCCATCGAAGATGGACGGAGGTTACTGTTTCCACCCCTGTCTGTTTGTTGCTTACGAAATCTAAAGATTTCGTAATTATATTGATGACTTCTGTCATCTGTTTGTGTGTTTGTTTGTTTGTAGGCACGATAACTCGAGAACGGAAGAAACTACCAATGTCAAATTACACCACGTGATTCAGGACGGTGATGGCGAATGCTGATTAGATTTTGGTTAAAATCCATCAAAGGTCAAGGTCACAGTGAGGTTAAACATTCGATTTTTGATGGTTTGGTACAGAATCATTGTAGAAACTTCTGGTTTGCGTCGCTACCTTCTCCAGAGACAGCTTTTATTAGACAAGGTGAGAGGTCAAGTTGACTATTTCGTACCAGTCGATGACTGCTTGTTACTCATGAAATCGAAAGATTTCGGAAGTATATTGATGACTTCCGTTTCTGTTTGTTTGTTTGTTTGTAGGCACGATAACTCGAGAACGGAAGAAGCTCCCAATGTCAAATTACACCACGTGATTCAGGAGGGTGTTGGCAAGTGCTGATTAGATTTTGGTCAAAATCGGTCAAAGGTCAAGGTCACAGTGAGGTCAAATATTCGATTTTTGATGGTTTGGTACAGATGACTCGAGAACGGAAGCTACCAATGTCAAATTACACCACGTGATTCAGGAGGCTGATGGCTCGTGCTGATTATATTTTGGTCAAAAGTCAAGGTCACAGTGAGGTCAAACATTCGATTTTTGATGATTTAGAACAAAATCATCGTAGAAACTTCTTGTTTGCGTCGCTACCTTCTCTAGAGACAGCTTTTATTAGACAAGGTCAGAGGTCAAGTTGACAATTTCGTAAGTACCAGTCTATGACTGCTTGTTTGTTTGTTTGTAGGCACGATAACTTGAGAACGGAAGAAGCTACCAATGTCAAATTACACCACGTGATTCAGGAGGGTGATGGCTAGTGCTGATTAGATTTTGGTCATAATCGGTCAAAGGTCAAGGTCACAGTGAGGTCAAACATTCGATTTTTGATGGTTTGGTACAGAATCATCGTAGAAACTTCTGGATTGCGTCGCTACCTTCTCGAGAGACAGCTTTTATTGGACAAGGTGAGAGGTCAAGTTGACGATTTCGTCAGTAGCTGTCTATGACTGCTTGTTTTTTTCCTTCTCTCTTTTTTTATTTTTCTTTTACAGACAGGATGGTGTGTTTCTTACGCAACTGTTATCTTCGTGGATGTGTGCTCATGACATACTGGTGGCCTCTCTGGCACTTGGAGAGGGTGACCTAGCCTGGCCCTTGTTCACAAATTTTCCCATCAACATTACTCGTACCAGATGTCACGCATGAATGGTGCAGAGGAGATTCCATCAAACCGAACCATTTACTTTTAGCTCGAGACAATGCAAGAAACCCTGCTATGGCTAGAATGATCCTAATGACCCATTTTTCCCGACCTGGCACACTGTTCCATTCTATTAAACCTGGGCAAGGCCCTTATTTGTCTTTTTCCATTTGGTGGTGCCAAGCATAACTCGCCGGCTGGGGAGCGTGACTACTACGAGGCCTCTTTGCCTGCTTCCAATCAGGGGTGGAGGACACCCAGTGACCTCATGGTTCACCTGAGCATGCTTCAGGCGCTCCGAAGGGGTGGCTCTCTCTAGCCCCCATACTGTGCCCTCATAGCACCCATACTGTGCTCTCATAGCACAGACACTGTGCTCTCCTGGCACTGAACCCTACGGTGCTCTCCTGGCACCTCTGACAGGAACCCCCAAAGCCCTGCTCTGCTGCCCTATTTCCCGACTCACCAACTTCCCATACCATGTCACACTACCAGCCAGTATCCCCAAACCTTGGCCTGCACCTATCCCTCACAGTCCGCCTGCACAATGGAACAGCAGCCAGAATCCATGTCAAATCCTCTCAGTCCCCCTAACCTACACCAACCTGGTTAAGAGACTCCTACCGACAGGGTACGTTGTTCGCACTCACTCTCCTCATTCGCACCATCACGCCATTCACCCAAACTCTTTAGTCATTCATTCCACAGTGCCGCACACCCAGTCCACAACACCATCCAACACCTTTCACGTTTATGTGAAAACAAAAACACACCAATCCCTCGGATCCCACTTGTTCATCAAATTTAACCAGTACACTTTTTTATTAAACCCCAATTAATTTGCCACTACGTCTGTCGTCGGCTGGCCTCCTCCATACTGCCCTAATGGTTTATTTCCAAAAGTTTAAACCAGACATCAAAATCTCTTCACCAGTCCCATGGAACCTCTGCATGGTTCCAAGCAGGCATTTCAATCCTTCCTCAAACAAGCCACTCTGTCATCCACTTGTTTCAGGTGTGTTTAACGCTCTGCCTGTAATGTCTCCACCACTAATTTTTTTAATAATCACCCAAATGCACTCGTGCCACTTCTATGCCTTCTGTCATCTCTCAATTTGCAATCTCTTTCGGTGCAATTTCCAATCAAAATTTTCACATCCCCATATGGCCTGCTTCTTTGGCTCATTGGAAGGGGAGTGAGGGAACGAATCCCTCATTTCCCATTACATGACCCCGCTGCCTTGCCACAGCTCAAGGGGGTCACGCATCAATGGGGGCTGTGATCTACCCCCTCCTTTTCTCCAGGGTTCACGGAAATCAGGTAAACCCCAAGAGGTGGAACGGCCTCCCCCTCTTCTCCAGGGCTCACGGAAATCAGGTAAACCCCAATTGATGGAACGGCATCCCCTTCTTCTCCATAATTCCCTGAAGACAGATAAACCCCATTCAGCTAGCCAAACCACCCGTGTGCTCAGAAAGGTTTGAAGACCAAGTGACACACGCCAGTGCCGCCTGCCACTCATCTGCACTCCACTCCAAAGTTCCTGTGAGGCTGATAGAGAAATTAAAATCCAATTTCGAAAATCCAATCTAAAACTGCTCCTGGATGCAGCACCTCCAACTCTGCAAGAACCCATGCGGAGCTGTCCATTATGGTTTCCGTCCCCTGGCTCAAATTCTGTCTTGGTGGCATTTCTATTTCCCCTTGCACCTCAAACCTATTTCCTATGTCACCACTCATTCCACATATACCACTCAGGACTCCCACACAGCAGGCTGCACACATTCCAAGGTTATGTGTTGACATTCCACACCTTCAACCTTGCCTGTGTACTGACCAACTGCCTCGCACTCCAGGGTTACATTCTCGACCGCCAGGTGAGTACCCACACACACTTCGGCCACGGCAGCACATACCGGTGCTGTAGTCTGTACTGTGGGCTCACAGCATTCGTTCACAAGCACTCCACACACACCTTCAGGGGTCACTCATACATGCACCCCATCGGACAGAGTCTCTTCGTTAACATAAAATTCAATTTCTACCTTAAGCTCATCGTCCACACCATGTATGCATGTACCCACGTACCTTCTTCGTTCCAGAGTCACCTCTGTCCGGTCGCTTCTCCAGCAGTTTACTCATCATTGGTTCACCATACTCCTCTGGGGGTGTCAGCTCCACATGCTGGACCTGCTCAAAATGTATTTCATTCGTCAACAACCCTGTATGCTCCCTCAATATCTCAAACACCAGGGTTTGCTCTAATTTGTGGTGTCATCCGACGAGTGATGTCAATCAAGTTCCGCACAATGAACATTACTCCCTGTGGTGATGTCACACATCCCATATCATTGTGCTGTTCTACTTCCTGGCTCCATTTGAGTCGTTCTTCCTCTCCGAGCCTTTTTAGTTGTTCGTTATCTTTCCGGAGTTTTTCCATCTCCGTGGACTCCAACCTTGCTCTCTTCTTTAGTTGGTCAGTTTCAAATTCGTTTCCTTTTTGTTTTCTATTCCACAGTCTCTCATGTTCTTCCTTCTCCAATCTCGTCGTTTCCTTCAATTGGCTGATTTCCTTTTCCTGTTTCATTCCTTGTTCTTTTTGTTTCTTATCCCACTGTCTCTTGTTCTTCCTTCTCCAATCTCATCATTTCCCTCAATTTATTGATCTCCCTTTCCTGCTTCATTCGTTGCTCCTTCACTACTCTTTCTTGTTTCCTCTCCCACTGTCTCTCATGTTCTTCCTTCTCCAATCTCGTCACTTCCTTCAATTGGTTAAGCTCCCTTTCCTGCTTCATTTGTTGTTCTTTCACTACTCTTTCTTGCATCTCATTCTTTAATCTTGCTTTGGCTTCTGGCTGTTCGATCTGCACAGTGTGGTTCCTTAACGTTTCATTCTCCGTTCTCTTTCTTTCCTCTCTTAACATCCTCAGCTCGTTTTGTCATTCCTTCTCTCCGTTTTGATGTTTCCGTAACTCAAAAGTTTTTTCCCATAATTCCTTCCTCGCCTCCTTACCTCTTTTGCATGCTTCCTTCCTCAATTCGTCCATTCTCTTACCGTATTCCTTGCTAATTTCCAGTTCACGTGCCAGTACATTTCCCCTGGACTTTAATTCCCAAAGCTGTTCGGACTTTTCCAACAATTCTTCCTTCCTTTTCTCCAGATTTTTCTGTCCTCTTTTTATCTCCTGTTCCAGGCTCTCCTTTATCTGATTGCCTGATCTTACCTCTTCCTTTCAGGTCAGGTCAGGTATGGGAGCATGTACCAGAACAGCGAGTCGCTGCGTCCACTTTCCGCCGGTACTCCAGGGGCCTCCGTCTGGCCATCCCCCAGGCAGATGCCAGGCCCATCCCCATCTCCTTGAGATGATGGTCAACCTGCTGCAACCATGAGGCAAGTGGTCGGCCCCTGGCCTCCTCCACTCATGAGACTCCCTCGTTGAGAGAATCTGGTGAGCAGGATCAGCGTCAGGAAAACGAGCCACATGTCCATACAGCCGCAACTGACGCTCACGGACTATGCAGGTGACAAATCTCATCCGAGTCTCTCTCAGCAACCGCTCGTTGGACACAAAATCCGACCAGCGATAGCCAAGGATTCTCCGAAGAGACCTGGTACCAAAGGAATTAAGTCTCCGTCTCAGATCCTTGGTCAGAGTCCAAGTCTCGCACCCATAGAGCAAGACTGGAAGCACCAAGGACCTGAAGACTCGGACTTTCGTCCTCCCGCACAGGTACCGGCAGTGCCACACCCCATGATCCAGTGAATCCATGACTCCCCAGGCCCGACCCAGACGTCTATTGACCTTTGACTCGCAGCCAGCAGAGACATGAATATCACTGCCAAGGTAAGTGAATCTCTCCACGACCTCAACATCCTCACAACAAACAGACACAGACAGGACACCAGCATCCAAGATGTCACCGAAAGCCTGGATCTTCGTTTTGACCCAAGAAACCCGTAATCCCAATGGCTCCGACTCCTCATTCAGCACCTCGAGGGCCCCCAAGAGGATGTCTAAAGTCTCCGCAAAGATGACTGCATCATCTGCAAAATCAAGGTCCGAGATCTTGACATTGCCAAACGATGCACCGCAACTTGATTTCTCCGACATCCTCCCTAAAATCCAGTCCATACAAGTGCTGAAAAGTGTGGGGGCAAGTACACATCCCTGACGAACTCCAGTAACAACTGGAAATAAGTCAGAGATGGTACCACCACACTTCACAGCACTCTCAGTACCAGAGTAGAGTTCAGACATCAGATCGATCAGTTTTGGTGGCACCCCACGAAGACCAAGAATCCTCCAGAGGACATCCCGATTCACTGAATCGAACGCTTTACAGAGATCAACATAGGCTGCAAGCAGCCCCTGCCGAAACTCTCGTCTGCGTTCGGTGAGGACACGAAGTGCAAGGATACGGTCAATCGTTGACCTCTTTGGTGTAAAGCCTGACTGCTCTGGACGCTGGTGCTCAAGCAGATGGTGGCGAACCCTATCAAGAATTATCCGAGCAAAGACCTTGCCCGGCACTGAGAGCAGCGTCACCCCTCGGTAGTTGTTGCAGTCTTGGCGATCACCCTTCCCTTTGCAGAGAGGGACAACAAGGCCCCTCTTCCAGTCAGTTGGGATGATGCCTGTGTTCCAGGCAGAGCACAAAACTGCATGCAACGACACGAGTGCAGCATTTCCACCAGCCTTGAGAAGTTCAGCATGGATGCCACAGATCCCTGGAGCTTTGCCCCGTTTCAACTGGTTCACCGCAGCCCGTGTTTCCACAAGCGAAGGTGGACCACAGCTGATTCGAGGGTCAGCAACAGGGATTGTAACACCCTTGACGTCCAAATCGACAGCTGGGGGATCAGCCTGGTACAACCGCTCAAAGTAACCGGCCCAGTGGGCCTTCACTTCGGACTCCTCTGTCAAGAGCCTACCACTCTCTGCTCAAACTGCAGTGCTCCGAGGGATGGGCTTGGATGAATGTAATGCGCGAATTCCCCTGTAAGCGGGACGAGAATCACCTGCCCACAGGTGATGCTCTACCCCCTCACAGATTCCTCGCACATCGGCCTCCTTGTCCACCCTTAGTGCACGTACAGTTTTACGCCTCAGCTCCCTGAACAGCTCAGCTCTGCGACTCTGGTCAATGGTATCCAGTGTCCCTTGAGAGACAAAATTCTTCTTTGCCCTGCGGTGAGCTCCAAGGCATCCACCGGCAACATCAAGGACGGTGGTCTTGAAGGCGCTCCACAACTCTTCAGGACCCCCCAAAGCACCCAGACCCCCTAAGTGTCCACTCAGCCTGTTCGCAAACTCCTCAGCTACTCTCTCATCCCTGAGCTTGGCAACATCCAGCCTAGGCTGGGATGGTACCATTCTCCATCCTTTAGTAGTTCCAATTCTCGTTTTTCCTTTTCCAGCTTTGTTTTCCATTCTTCTTCCAAGTTCTTCCTATCCCGGGAGTTACCAATTTGCCCCTCCTCTATTCTTTTGTTCAGTTTGCTCTTCTCTTGTTCCAACTTATGGGTACTCCCCTCTACTTTCCTCATTTCTTCCTGCAGTTCCTTGAACTGTCTCGACTTTTCCAACAATTCTTCCTTCCTTTGCTCCAGATATTTCTCTCCTCTTTTTATCTTCTGTTCTAGGCTCTTATCTGATTGCTTGATCTTACCTTTTCCCTCAGTAGTTCCAACTCCAAATCGTGTTTCCGCCCTTCCTCTTCCAGCTTTGTTTCCAATTCTTCCTCCAAGCTCTTCCTATCCCGAGAGTTACTAATTTGCTCCTCCTCTTTTGTTTTATTCAGTTCGCTCGCCTTTTGTACCAAAAACCCACGCAACCAATCTACTTCCGTCGTTTCTCCATGTAGTTCCTCAACTGTGCTGGCTAAGTCCTCTTCCAGCCCCCGAACTCGCTCCTGCGCAACGGCCAATTGTTGTAACTCCCCGTGCACACAATCCTCCTGAAACTCGTCTGCATTGGCCAAGTCCTTTTCCAGCCCCCAAATTCGTTCCTGAGCATCGGCCAATTGTTGCGACTCCTTGTGCGCATAATCCTCATGAACCTCGTCTGCGTGCCGTTGTGCCTCGTCCAATTCAATTTGCAATTCCTCTATACAGTCATTACCACACTTCCACTGCTCCAAGGCCTCTGGCAATTGTGTCTGAAGCTGGCCAATGTATGCATCGGTATCCCGATTCGTCTGCCCCGGAGTATACCATGTCCACGTGGCCTGAACCGGTGGGCGGGAGCGTTTCCTTCGCGCCGCGAGGCTCGTTGCGCTATAATTAGCCCTCTCCCGCTTCATGTCGCGCCGAGATGGAGCCGCGCCACCATTTTGTGACCCCATTTCTTTTATAATTTGCAAGTTTTTCCTCTGATCCACTCAAGCATAAAATTGACCTTTGTTTTTTCGTAACCAATGTCTGGGGTGCGAAATGCACCACTGGTCCAAATATCCTGCTCCTGACTACCAATTGTTGCGGATCCGGGGTGGCAGGATTCTCACCCGGTCCTTGGCGCCACCCTCACCGCCGTCTCCGGGGTTTATAACGCCAGCCGGCTCAGCACAGGCCCAGGTCACGCGCCTTCAATCGCGATACCAACGTAATCCTTGTACCTTGGCAGTTGGGGAAATAGAACCACTGGTTACAGACTGGTTTTGTCAGATGCCGAGCGTTTTCTGCCAGTCTGTAACCATTTAGGTTTTATCTGCCAATCGAATGGATCGTTCCTCGACGCGACACAAATTCATCCATAGCAGCACCTTCATATGAATTAACCAGATTTATTGGGGAACATCGGGGATCACAACACAAGCAAAATTCACGACAATGTTTTTATCAACACTCCTCAACCCGTTCTTAACTAGGGAACCACGGACTAAAGGTTTCGAGGGGGTCGCTACCGAGATATGCCTCAAACAACGTGCAGACAAAGACAGACAGACAGCATGCATGCAAGACAGAGTACTTGGTGATGTTTCATGGACGAGAGGACAGTGTCAAAAGCACGAATGTCGCTCGCTACAGGCGGATGTCCACGGATTCGAGCTCCAGCTCGAATGCACCGCGTGGCGAAATGGAGGCGTCGTACTCTTGCCCCCTTCGCACCGCACGCGGTCTCCGCGCGCTCTGGCCCCGCGTAAGATCGACTATGGGCCTCAGCTGATCTCTCCCCATGGTCCAGCATACAAATCCAGGCCTGGCCTGTTCCTCAGACAAGGCCCAAATCGAGGTGGCGAGCTCCGCGGACGGATCGACAAACGTGTCGAGCCGTGAGGTGAGTAAGTACGGAGGCTCCGCGGCCAGACGCAGGCCGAACCTGTCGATCACCTCCCCATACGAGTCGATCGTCGACTCGACGTGCAGGCCGCCTCTCCCACTATCCAAAAGGGCAGACTCGACGTGCAGGCAGCCTCTCAAAGCCGACTGCCATTTCTCCAAACTCAACCTTTTCACGAAACCTTCGTTTCGCTCGCTTCGAAGCCCCTCCGAGCACGCCTCGAAAACCCGACTGTTGTTTTCCACACACAGTACTCTTTTCTCCGAAGCTTTCGTTCGCTCGCTTCGACACACGAGCACGCCTTCCTCAGCGACTGCCGACAAACTCCTCCCCTTCGCGTCACTTCCTCTTTTTGGCCACACCCTCTCAACTGACTGGGCGGGGTCTCGTCTGGGATGGGGAAGAATCACTGATCTCTACACCTGGATTGGTCACGTCCACAGCGATTGTATACAGAGGAGTGAAGTCACCGGAAGTTCACTTTCCGCCATCTTGTCTCCCCCAAAACATCACTGCAGCGAATACGAAAACAGCAGACTGGCAGTAAGAAATCTTCAAATGCAAGCACTAAACTTTGCATGTAATTCATGCAAGGTTTTATTCGTTGGTGTAATGAACTTGTGGAAATCACAGACCTCGTGTGACCGTGAGAGAATGTCACTTTGCGTGGTTTAATCGCCTTTTCCGTCTGTGCGCCGACAGGGAACGTTGACATTTCACATTTTCATGTGTTAAGTGTATTTTGTGACGTCATACACACGGTGATTAAACGCAGGTGGAGACCTTTCGGCCCATCATACCTGCACCACATCAACACAAGAAAATTCCGGACTTTTTTTCCAACTTCCAGGAGTGGGCATGTCTTGGTAAAAAAAAAACCTCAACCACACAACACCCCTTGACAACACCCACCCCCATCAACAACACTCTGCAGACATGCACATAATCATCCATCAATGCTCAAACTTGCAAAAAAAACCTGCCAACATCCCTCTACCCCTCTCTCTCTGTCGCGTGCAGCCTGTGGCTGCTGGTTGCACCATTGGTTGGGACGCGGATGTGCCGCTGATGCAGTGTCCCCCTTACCAGTACACTGGTGCTCAATTTGCCGACCTCGGAAGGATGACAGGCTGAGTCAACCTCCTGGTGTATATTAATTCAGCGGCCAACGGGACTTGAACTCAGGACCCTGGGATCCCAAGCCGCCACCCGAACCACTAAGCCAACACCAGACTTTTTCCTCTACCCCTCAATCTCCATAACTTCCAGGTTCCTATCTAATTCCAATTTAAACCCATCTACTGTTTGTTACCAATTCCTTTCCAGGGAGACCGTTTCATGCATCAACTACTCTTTGAGTGAAAGACCCCTACCTCACTCCCTTCTTAACTCAACTCTTCTTTACTCTCAATCAATGCCCCTGGTGCGATAACTGTGTCTACTCTGCCGATTAATTCTTCTGCACTTATTTTGTCGATGCCCTTCAATACCTTAACATCTCAATCATATCGCCTCGTAACCTCTTTCTTTCTATTGCATAAAGCCCTGTCTCCTTCAACCGCTCCTCAGCTGAGTCGAGTGAGGCCCGGAATCAATCTGTTCGCCCTGCGTTGAACCCTTCGACATGGTAGCGATGTCCTTCCTGAGTTGTGGTGACCAAAACTGCACACAATATTCTAGATGTGGCCCTCACTAAATTCCTGGGCTATGTTAACAACTCTTTTGATATATAATTGATCCCCCTCCAAATACAACTGAAAACCAGATTTGCCTCACATTTTGCTGCCTGCTTACCTCCCATATCTCTTACCACCCCAAGATCCTTCCCCCATGTGACACACTCCAACATTACCCCTTGTATCCTGTAATCTCTATTTATATTGTTCTTCCCCATCCCCAACACCTTACACTTGCTCAGGTTAAATTACATTCTCCAATCTTTTGCCCAATCTATGAGAGTATCAACACTTTCCTGAATCTGATCACCACCCCCTCTGCTATCCACCTTCCCTCCAAGCTTTGTGTCATCTGCAAATTTGGAAAACCTATTCACCCCTCTCTCCAAATCATTGATGTAAATAATTAATAGTAATGGTCAGAGTCCTGATCCCCGAGTACATATAAAGTTGACAACATTAAGAGAAGAAAGAGAGGTGGGATGGAAGGGATCCATGGTGTAAGGGAGGGAAGTGATTGAGAGGGAGAGTCTGATGGGGGGGGGGGGTTCTTTCCCCCACTCCTCCAAATGGTAGGGGAATGTTGATTTAACCTGAAGTTTGTACATTCTAAAACATTCTTGTGTGCAAAATGAAAGCAGTCTAATCATCTTCTTCATTTATTGATGTAACTTTTCAGTTTTTAACATGTAACTCCTGAATATGTTTTGAACTTTACATTGTATAACACACAAGGAGTGTTGAGATGGGGGGGGGGGGAGTACCCCACGCTGCCTGTGAGAAAAGTACACAGCTACAATATATTATTTACGAGAAAGATATTATATTTATAAGGTTTCAGGATGTGTTAGACATTGAAAGGCGATGTATGGAGTTATTGGCCTCGACATGGTTAACTTTTGCCTGGGAACTTTGGTCTCAAAACGGCCTTCAAGCCAACATCTCGTAGCTTACAACCTTGCCCCGAAAACATCAAGAAACGTAGAATAACAAAAAATTGCCTAAAATAACAAAACATTTTAAATAACATAAAAAACATGACTTTAGTTTTGTTTTGTTATTGCTGAAGTGACCTGGAGCCTAATGTAACTTGGATGTTAGGCCTATGTTTGTTTCCCGATCCAACCCTGTGTCGGGCCTCATAATATTGTGACGTCCACGGGACTTGAACAGTCCCGCCAACGTAGAATGAGCCGAAACGATGGAGGCGGTTTATTTTTATATAACCCAAAGATGGCGGTTTTAATCGCCCTACCGCAAACGGGACGAGGAAGGTGGCACGAGTCACTTTTCACTGAGTTGATGATGTTTATTCTGTTTTACTATTAACCAGAAATAACAAGACTCGGCAAGAAGAGGGATCCAGGGCGATTCGACGGGATGGTGTGGGATCGGGCGTGGGGAAAACACAGACAATTCCAATGAATATACAGTTCTCAATCCCTCTAAGGCGCCAAGCGCACACACACACACACACACACACACACACACACACACACACACACACACACACACACACACACACACACACACACACACACACACACACACACACACACACACACAACGAAGCTATCTCTGGTGGTCAGGCTGGACCGTGGTGTGGACGCAACTGTCCCTGGATCGGCGCCGGACGAGCCGGCCTTGCTCTCGCCAAAGGGGGGGGGCAGGAGAAACCGCGGTGGTGTCGACCTCCTCCTGGTCCTGGCCCAAGTCCGCCCACAGCCGCCAGGGAACCAGCTCCCGCGCCAAGCCGCGAGCAGGAGAGGGAGGCAGGTCCACCCGCCGCCCGACCCCGCACTCCGAGTCAGCAGGACCCTAGAGCCAACCAAAGCGAGGCACGAGGCTCGGCAAGGCTCCCAGGCACGATCAAGAGCACGGTCGACTCAGCACAGCAACCAGGATGCTCTCTGCCGCCACAGGGAACCACACCAAAAAAACCATGATCTTCTGGTTGTAATCTTCTTCTTCTTCTTCTTTTTCGACCCCGAACAGAACCTTTTTATCCTTCTGCCCTCGTCACCTCCAATCGAGCCGTTTATTGGCCCACTGCCGTCGCCTTCCGCCAATCGTGATCACGGGGCGGAGCCATCCGCTGAACTGTCCTGTGACGTCACGGCCAGTCTTCAGAGAATACCAAAAGGGGTTTACGCAGACACACTTACCCTATCCCGTGTCCCTATCTAATTACGTGACATTTATCATTTCCCCCTTGAAGAAATGAACATTTACTAGACAACTTATCACCACTGAATTACTACTTATTACATCGAGATCCTGGTAAACTCGAACAGCATGGCATACCTAATTAAACATCCTAATTACCCTTTGAATGCATACCCCTCCCCCCCTCAAACGTAACAATATGCATTGATCGCCTCCTTGCAATTGCCAAGGAGCTCCAAGGGAATTGTCCGGAATTCGATTGAGTAATAGGAACATTAATTTACTTCAAAATCCATTAAAATATTAGACAGAAGTTGAAATATATTTGAAGAAATATATTTTGCAAAATCGGCCAGGCCCGGTTCAACGTTGCGTGTTACAGTTCGCCTCTTTTGGGGGAGACAAGATGGCGGAAAGTGCACTTCCGGTGGCTTCACGCACGAGCCGTCGTGACCAATCCAGTAGTAGAGATCAGTGGGAAGAATAAGAGGGAGTTCTCGTTCGCACCACCACCGCACAACAATAATACAGCCTCTTACACCTCCCGACACACATATAACGTCCATTTTACCAAACAACCTAACTATACATGCATTTAATAGGGGATCTGAGCTAATCCTATATTTAGTAGTCCAATAAGGGCCATATCCATAACTATATATATATATATATATATATATATATATATATATATATATATATATATATATATATATATATATATATATATATATATATATATATATATATATATATATATATATATATATATATATACAGTGGGGAGAACAAGTATTTGATACACTGCCGATTTTGCAGGTTTTCCCACTTACAAAGCACGGAGAGGTCTGTAATTTTTATCATAGGTACACTTCAACTGTGAAAGATGGAATCTTAAACAAAAATCCTGAAAATCACATTGTATGATTTTTAAATAATTAATTTGCATTTTATTGCATGAAATAAGTATCTGATACATCAGAAAACAGAACTTAATATTTGGTACAGAAACCTTTGTTTGCAATGACAGAGATCAGATGTTTCCTGTAGTTCTTCACCAGGTTTGCACAGACTGCAGCAGGGATTTTGGCTCTCCTCCATACAGATCTTCTCCAGATCCTTCAGGTTTCGGGGCTGTCGCTGGACAACACAGACTTTCAGCTCCCTCCAAAGATTTTCTATTGGGTTCAGGTCTGGAGACTGGCTAGGCCACTCCACGACCTTGAGATGCTTCTTACAGAACCACTCCTTAGTTGCCCTGGCTGTGTGTTTCAAGTCGTTGTCATGCTGGAAGACCCAGCCACGCCCCATCCTCAATGCTCTTGTTGAGGGAAGGAGGTTGTTGGCCAAGATCTCGCGATACATGGCCCCATCCATCCTTCCCTCAATACGGTGCAGTCGTCCTGTCCCCTTTGCAGAAAAGCATTCCCAAAGAATGATGTTTCCACCACCATGCTTCACGGTTGGGATGGTGTTCTTGGGGTTGTACTCATCCTTCTTCTTCCTCCAAACACGGCGAGTGGAGCTTAAACCAAAAAGCTCTATTTTGGTCTCATCAGACCACATGACCTTCTCCCATTCCTCCTCTGGATCATCCAGATGGTCATTGGCAAACTTCAGATGGGCCTGGACATGCGCTGGCTTGAGCAGAGTGACCTTGCGTGCACTGCAGGATTTTAATCCATGACGGCGTAGTGTGTTAATTATGGTTTTCTTTGATACTGTGGTCCCAGCTCTCTTCAGGTCATTGACCAGGTCCTGCCGTGTAGTTCTGGGCTGATCCCTCACCTCTCATGATCATTGAGGCTCCACGAGGTGAGATCTTGCATGGAGCCCCAGACTGAGGGAGAGTGACTGTTATCTTGAACTTCTTCCATTTTCTAATAATTGCGCCAACAGTTGTTGCCTTCTCACGAAGCTGCTTGCCTATTGTCCAGTAGCCCATCCCAGCCTTGTGCAAGTCTACAATTTTGTCCCTGATGTCCTTCGACAGCTCTCTGGTCTTGCCCATTTTGGTGAGGTTGGAGTCTGATTGATTGAGGGCGGACAGCTGTCTTTTATGCAGATAACGAGTTCAAACTGGTGCAGTTAATGCATGTAATGAGTGGCGAATGGGAGGGCTTCTTAAAGACAAAACTAACAGGTCTATGAGAGCCGGAATTCTTACTGGTTGGTAGGAGATCAAATACTTATTTCATGCAATAAAATGCAAATTAATTATTTAAAAATCATACAATGTGATTTTCAGGATTTTTGTTTTCGATTCCGTCTTTCACAGTTGAAGTGTACCGATGATAAAAATTACAGACCTCTACGTGCTTTGTAAGTGGGAAAACCTGCAAAATCGGCAGTGTATCAAATACTTGTTCTCCCCACTATATATATATATATATATATATATATATATATATATATATATATATATATATATATATATATATATATATATATATATATATATATATATATATATATATATATATATATATATATATATATATATATATATATATATATATATAAAATACGGATCTGGAAACCATTTGCATTCAACATACAGGTCCCAAAAGTCAGTTATCCCGTTAAGTACATGTGTAGTTAGATCCCTTTCCTTTTGTCTCGTGGGAAAATAAAAAATGTGCGTTGTGACTTCTTTTAGTTAGGTAATTAAATCTTTACATCCAACAACCAACAAGCCATCTGCATGACTCCTCGGCCCGTCACGATCCACCGCCAACCGGCTGCACCACCAACGTACCTTTGCAACGTTGATAGTGTTACTCATCAAGTTTGACTCCATGTGCAAATAGCGGTTGGGGTTTCCCGGCAGGGGCCAAGGCCCCACCCTGGAAAGGTGAGCCATAGGACCCTGTCCAATGAGAGGTGGACAGCGAGGCGTTTTTCGCCAAGAGACCCTCCCCGTGGTGGGAGGAGATATATCTCCGAGACTCTCTGAGTAAGGAGGAGTTTTTTGACGGTGGTTGGGTCAGGCAGTTTTTGTTCACGGTGGCTGTGAGCAGTCTGGTTCGTTCTTCACGGTGGCTGTTATGGGGAGAGGAGTTCTGTGGACCCCTACTATTCGCCACGCGAGCTCTGCCACGAGCCACAAGTCCCACACGTGCGACTGGGATCAAACCGACGACCTTTGGCAGGTGCCGCACTACAGAGCACGCTTTCCCTCCAACGACAAGGTACCCACCGAACTCTGACCCCCAGCTTGTCTCTCTTCACGGCTGCGAGAGTCAAATAAAGACTCTGGGGTTTCTTTTATTTTTGTGTGTGTGTCTGCGTGTGGGCCCATTTTTAAGTAGAACTGAGTAAGAGTTTTTGCTTATTGTAAATATTTCCCTGCTTGCATATTCGTGCCAAGTCTTGCCTTTGTCTATATTTTACTGTTAATAAATTTATTATAAATGTTCCCAGACAGTTTCTGTCCCTTCTTACATTAGTCCAGCATGGTCCGGGTCTGAGTATAAGCGGGGTTTCCTCCCCGATAATCCGTTCATTCCAGCCGGCACGACTTTGGCATTTTCCACTCAGCTGCACCCGAACCGGAGTTGGTAGTTGGAACTCCACCACAGTCGGTAGAGTGACCCGGTTCGAGCAAGATGTGCCGATGGTGTGGTTTCCCCAGTAGTCGAAATCACGTAGTTAATTAGGTAAATTGGTTTTAGACAAACAGACCCTACGCTTCGTGGTTGAGATATT
Organism: Eptatretus burgeri; assembly: GCF_056783735.1. NCBI lineage: Eukaryota > Metazoa > Chordata > Myxini > Myxiniformes > Myxinidae > Eptatretus > Eptatretus burgeri. Next base: position 62,943,084 of record NC_140967.1, read on the forward strand.
GGCGTCCACGGTCGGTTCATTGACCCGCCAGCTCACGGAATTATCCGGAGCGACGGCCTACAATTCCGGGGAGTCTGGTGGGAGATGGCGTAACCTCCCCCACCTAGTGGTCATTCTCACCACCGGCCCCCGGCCCTCAACAATATATTTTTTTATATACATAGATTTATATACAAATATATTCTGTTCTGATTCAAATGGACTGTCGGGAGAGATTGACCGATTGCTGGAAAGACAGCTGGCTACCGAAAGATGGTGACCACCAAAGAGATGGTGACAGCCGGAGAGACGGCATGGGGGCAAGAGGGTTAGCAGCCCTCTTCGCCAGTGCTCTTTTAAGGCACACCCTTCATCTTGCAACCAGATGTCAAAGAGAAAGATACCCTCAGGGTTCACCGAGAGGGGGGGGGGATGATGAGCCCACCAGAATGACTTTACGGAATGACGCAGACCGGAAAAGGCAACGAGATAGAATAGCGGATGATTTGTCTCAGTACAAGACATGCAGTTGTGGAAAGACACGTAAGAATGCAACGGGTTTAAAGATTCACCAGACCAAAATGGGGATGCCGACAAGATGAGCAGTGCAGTCTACAACTAGTCAGCGAAACTATGCAATCCCGTGGGATTTTGATGATTAGAAGATCCCAACTATATGAATGTGTTAAATAGGTACCAAAGAACATGAAAAATCATGTTGGAATCAATCATGAATCAAAAAGAACATGAAAAAAAAAATCAATTACATAACATAACAATATATGGCGTAAAAAGCTGTTTTTTTGTTGTAAAATCTATATTTATCAAGACAAACAATTAGTGAAATACACATTTCTTGTGAACAGCTGAAATTCCGTTAAAATTTTCAGCCATATTGAGTTTCAAAATGGCCACCTTTATGGCTTATTCTTGAATATATGTATATATTATCATCTCAGTGATGCGTTTAACATGCTTCATAAGATCACCCCTATATGAATGTTATATTGGTACCAAAGAACATGAAAAGCCATATTTACAGTTTTTGTGTTGCAGAGGGCAGCCATCTTTCATTTCAAAATTGGTGACAAACAATTAGTGAAATACACATTTCTTGTGAACAGCTGAAATTGTATTCAAAATTTTCAGCTATATTGAATTTCAAAATAGCCACCTTTACAGCTTATTCTTGAATATATATATATATATATATATATATATATATATATATATATATATATATATATATATATATATATAATCATTTCAATGACAGTGACATGCTTAACATGGTACAAAAGATCACCCCTATCAGCCTATCTGAATATAATATAGGTACCAAAGAACATGAAAAGCCATATTTACAGTTTTAGTGTTGCAGAGGGCAGCCATCTTTCATTTCAAAATGGACGTATTAAGGCCTCTTGTTGCTCTAAGGCCATGAATGTTCTATGAGGTTAGGCTAAGTTTAGTAGTTGAACATACACTTATCAAGTCAAGGAATGAATATATGAAAATTCAAAATGACCGCCAATATGACATCAATATTTCATCCTTTTGAGTCAGTGATACATTGTCCATACTACATGCTAGTTGTGTGGTTGGTTGCCAGAGTTTATTGCCTGCTCCAATCCTTATGGAAGTTACAATAACTCATCTTCACTATCACTATCCTCCTCTTCATCATCTGAGAGAACTGTGTCTTCTGAGTTGTCACATAATTCTGAGTCCTCACTACAGCTACAAAGATCTGTGCAATTCAATCCATTCCTTCTGCATTTGCAGCGATTACTTGAACATCGTGTCTTTGCACAGGAACATTTCACCAGATCAATTACTGCTTGCGGAGCAGGCGGCAAGGTTGTCATGACTAGTTTATATCGGCCATCTACCAAATTCCAACCACATTCCAGCGGTTCTGGCAGGTCTGAATTTGCAATGATGTCATTATTCCAAATCATGGCCTGGTAGTGCGCTCTCAAGATGGCATGATGCAGCACAGCTTGGGTTGGAGGTAAACCTTCTGATTGAGCTTGCTTCTTCTTGAATAGCCACACCTTACATCAGCTACATTCAACAGCTCTGTGTTAGGGAGAAACAACTTGCATACAAATTATTCAATTGCAGCAAACAAAGTGTTAGGTAGTTCATCTGTTGTTCCAAGCTGTACAAGGGCATTTACTATCTCATCAGTTGGATCAAGTTCCTGCAGTACTTTCTAGAATTTATTCTTTCCTATTCCAGCAAATTTTCCTGTGACATCTGCTCCTGATAGTACATGAAATCACGGTAGAGCTGCAGCTTTCCTTGGACCCAAGGCATGAAATAATAAAGCATTAAATCCGAAATTGCACTTTCGCCGTCGTTCCAAAAATCAGATGTTTATATACACGTAACTCAAACCGGATGTTGACAAGTAAATACAATCGGGTCACAACCTGATCGCACGTGGACCCAACAGCGCATGCACACTGTACTTGTTCGGCACTGCCTGTTACGTTCAGGATTTCGATCGAACCCTTTGATTTCAACTTAAATTTTCTGTTTTTTTGGCTATGGAACAACTGCAATTTTTTTTTTCGGGAATACTTTCCTTTATTTATGAAGTATCGTGTAATGTAATGACCTTTCTGACCTCAGCAGTTTTAATCGAAAAATACGGCATTTTTAAACACCTTGTAGCTGGGCGACAAATGCTGCCTACCGTCCCTGAGTGCAAAATTAAGCGGGCGACAGATGCCGCCTACCGTCCCCAATGGGTTAAGTAACATGCGCATTTGTAGTTTAGATTGCATCTGTTTTGTGAAATTAGGTTTTTATCATTGTGTAAACTTACATTATCTATGTGCTATACATGTTCTCTATATTTATAGTTTCAACATAAACAGTGAAGTCATATAAACTTACCATCAAGTTAGATGTTTATTGGCTTGTTGAAATAACAATGGGCCAGGAAACGTCTGTCCAATAACATGTGGTGATTGTCAGATAAAGGCAGCCTGTACCCTCAATGTCGCCCTCTACAACACGTGTTCACTTACAGATACCCAGTTGCGCCACATTTCAGAACTTGGAAAAGGAAGTCCATTATGAAAAATATAGCCCGGGTAGTAATGTCCAGACCTATGTTTTTGTTGAAAACCTAGAAACTTATGCCCTAAATACAATTAGCCATGAGTGATTTTACGCAATTTGTGAAATTGCAAGCCAATCACGGCAGTTATTTTAAATAGGGGGCATACCAAATTGCAATAAATAAGTGTGTGTATTTTGAATTGTTATCTAACATGTTACTCTATTCTCTTGTATAACCTGAGGTCCTTACTGCGTATTTTTCCATACAAAAACTCCTGAGACAGTTAAAGCTCATATTTTAAATAAAATATCAAATTTGGCAACCATTTTGAAAAACAAAATGGCTGCCATTCATTTATGTACCACTGGAAAATCCAAGTGCACCTCTTTACAACACATTAAACATCAAAACAGGATAGAAACCACCAAAGTAAGCTTTGTATGATGTTCAAAAGTTCCGTTAACCCTGTCAGTACCATTGGCAGACTTGTATACATTAACTCTATGGCAGTTGTGAAAGTCAGTCACAAAAGGGTTAAGGAAAAAAAAAATTGAAATCCAAGATGGCCGCCATCTGCAACACTTCCAATTTTGCCAACATGGATTTTCTTACTCCTTGGGACCTAAATAGTCTACCTAGGTAGGTGGCATGTTCTAATCATTTAAATCCCACGGGTCTTTATATCACAACATAGTCCCCCTGACTAAATGCGAGGTAGAATGTTAGGCGTATCAGGAAGTGCAGAGCCGGGAGAAATACCACAGCGCTCTGAACACCTGTGCTCAGTCATGTCCAGCACCAGGTATGAAGATCACCAAATAATGCATCAGGTGGCCAAGAATGAATGATGATGAAGTGTGGAGGCAATTGGATGAAGATCTGTCCAAGATTAACCTTAAAGGTGAGGTGGGTGCAAAGCTAGAATCTCTCTGCACGCTTGTACATGCAACGAGTCTTGATCGTTTCAGTGAAGAGAAGAAGGCTTCTTTCTGGACAGAGGATGAAACAGGCAAATCGGCGGCAAGTCAAGAAGGGTGAGCTGAGAACTCAGCAGAGACACCTAAAACAAAGGTATAAGATGGCAATTGAAGAAGAGAAACCTGGCCTGTTACTATTAATGGAGGATATTTGGAAGCAAATTTGGGTGTTGGGAAGGAAGGAGAGGATTCGAAAGAAAAGAAGGGAATGGAGAAAGAAGAGAGAAGCATTCCTGAGGAATCCCTATGGATTTGTTAGGGATCTATTTCAAAGTTGTAGCTCAGGGACCATTATGGCACCGCAAGCAGAGCTGGAGGAACATTTGAGAAAGACTTATAGCAACCCGCTCAGATCAGTGGACCTGCCAGACCTTGGGAGCTTTGACCGCCCACTAGAGCCAGGAGTTACTTTTGACCTCTTGGACTTTCGTTGGCAAGAAATCCAAGAGGTCGTGCGGAAAGCTAGAAGTAAGAGTGCCCCTGGTCTGAATGGGGTTTCATACAAGGTGTATAAGAAGTGTCCAAGGCTGTTCCGAGTATTGTGGTCGCTGCTCAGAGTTGTTTGGAGGAAACAGCTGATACCAGATTGTTGGTGTTTGGCAAATGGGATTTATATCCCCAATGACGAGGAGTTGAAGGAGATATCTCAATTTCGTCCAATATCTTTATTGAATGTGGAAGGTAAGATCATTTTTGGTGTATTAGCGAGAAGACTGGTCAACTTTGTGGTAAATAATAAATACATTGATACATCTGTACAAAAAGCAGGTGTGCCAGGCTTTCCGGGGTGTCTCGAGCATGTGGCGATGATCTGGGACATTATCCGATATGCAAGGCAAGAGAAAAAGGATCTTTATAGTATATGGCTGGACCTGGCAAATGCATATGGCTCAGTGCAGCATCACCTGATTGCCAAAGCATTGGATTTTTTTCTGGGTCCCCAACAAGTTGAGAGGTGATTGTCCAATATTACAATGGCTTTTTTATGCATTTTTCTTCACTGAAGTAAAATAACGAAGTGGCAGGAACTTGAAGTAGGCATACCAATGGGGTGTGTGATTTCACCGTTGCTGTTCATTATGGCAATAGAAGTAATTATTCATGGGACAAAAGGAGTATAAACTGGTGTAGTTCGAGGTGGGGAAAAACCACAGCCACCAATAAGGAAGGACCTTTATGGATGACATCACCATTCTGTCTCCTGAGTTGGAAGCAGCTAAAATGCTGTTGAAGCAATTCAAGGAGCTCATTAAATGGAGCCGGATGGAATTCAAGTCAAAGAAGAGCAGGAGTCTTTCCATGAAGAAAGGTAAAGTGAAAGAGGTTCATTTTGTGGTGGCTGGGGATAGAATTCCTACATTGAATGAACAGCCAGTTAAGAGTCTTGGCAGATGGTATGCACAACCGTTAACAGATAGGCATCGGGGAATGCAGGTGCAGAAGCAACTTGTGCAGGGTCTGTCTGGAATTGATGGTTGTGGCTTGCCAGAGAGGTATAAGATATGGTGCTACCAATTTGGGTTGTTGCCTCGTGTCTTTTGGCCTCTCCAAATATATGACATTGCTCTAACAAGAGTGGTGAGAATGGAGAATATGGTAAATTTGTACATGCGGAAATGGTTGTTTTCCAAAAATGTTGGCTAGTTTGGTGTTATGGAGCAGAAGTTCAAAAATAAAGCTGCCATTTAAGTCACGAGCTGAAGAATATAAGATTGGGAAAGCCAGATTCCAAATGATGCTTCGAGATTCAAAAGACCCAGTGATCAGTGAACTGGGGCCAAAGATAAGAACGGGAACTAAGTGGGATGTTCAGAGGATGGTTGAAGATGTGCAGAGTAGGTTGCAAATGAAGGAAATCATTGGGGCAGTACAGAAAGATAAAGGATTTGGTTGGAAAGAGCAGAAACGGTGGCCCCAAGTGAGTGCAGGTGGGAGACGAGAGATGGTTATCGAAGAGATTATATGTATGGAATAGGAGAGAAGAACGGTTCAAGCTATAAGTCAACCTCAGCAAGGAGCATGGACAGCATGGGAGATGGCTGTGCAGAAGAAGGTTAGCTGGGCATCGATGGAGCCACAGCGACTAATCTTTGCACTTTAATCAATGTGTGACCAGATGCCAACTTTGGTGAATCTGGCAAAATGGAAAGTGGCTGAGTCAGTAGAATGTACCAAGTGTGGTAGAAGAGAGACATGAGAGCATGTACTGTCTGGTTGCCCGAAATCTCTAGCCAGGTATACTTGGTGACAATCAGGTTTTGCAAGTGATTGTCGATGTTACAAAAAGGTGATGAGGCAAACAAATCAGACATAAAAGAGAAGATCATTATGACGTTCATAAAGGAGGGTGAGAAAGTAAGGTTAAACAACATCAAGGGGGCAGCATGCATTTTGAAGCCAGGTGTGGGCTGGCAGGTAAGTCAGATTTGGACAGAGCACTGAGGTTCCCATCTCATATTGCAGTCATCCAACAAAGACCTGATTTAATTATTTGGTCTGATGTGGTAAAAAGGGTTATCATCGTTGAGCTGACAGTACCATGGGAAGGAAATGTAGACTGGGCATATGAAAGAAAGTTGTGTCGGTATGAAGAGGTAAGAGAAGTGTGTGATGACCGTGGGTAGATGTGTGATGTGTTACCAGTGGAAGTGGGTTGTAGGGGTTTTGTGGCAAAGTCTATGCTGAAGTACCTCAAGATGATTGGAGCATCATCTAAGCAAGTCAAGAATACTGTGATGCAATTACAGGAGTCAGCAGAGAGATAGCCTCATTATGGATTTGGAGGCAGAGGCAAGTGCAGTGATTCCATTCACCTGTAAAGGCAGGTCTTTGGGGATCTATATCTGGTCAATGATATCTGGTGGTGAGCATGTGGGCTGATGTCGCTTGGTGGTGTGTGTGTGCTGCACTGCTGGGACCGCCCATGAGGAGCTGTACTGGAGTCGGCCCCGAAACGGTGATGATACATGGGTTCCAGCTGAGGAGAGCGACATCGAGTAGTGTCCTGACACTATATATGCAGCTCTGGAAAAAAATTAAGAGACCACTGCAAAATAAATCAGTTTTTCTGGTTTTTCTATGTAAAGGTATGTGTTTGAGTAAAATGAACATTTTTTGTTTGATTCTAGAAACTACTGACAACATTTCTCCCAATTTCCGAATAAAAATATTGTCATTTGGAGCATTTATTTGCAGAAAATGACAACTGGTCAAAATAACAACAAAGATTCAGTGTTTTCAGACCTCAAATAATACAAACAAAACAAGTTCATATTCATTTTTAAACAACACAATACTAATGTTTTAACTTAGGAAGAGTTCAGAAATCAATATTTTATGGAATAACCGTGATTTTCAATCACAGCTTTCATGTGTCTTGGCATGCTCTCCACCAGTCTCTCACATTGCTGTTGGGTGACTTTATGCCACTCCTGGCACAAAAATTCAAGCAGCTTGGCTGTGTTTGATGGCTTGTGACCATCCATCTTCCTCTTGATCACATTCCAGAGGTTTTTAATGGGGTTCAGGTCTGGAGATTGGGCTGGCCATGACAGGGTCTTGATCTGATGGTCCTCCATCCACACCTTGATTGACCTGGCTGTGTGGCATGGAGCATTGTCCTGCTGGAAAAACCAATCCTCAGAGTTGGGGAACATTGTCAGAGCAGAAGGAAGCAAGTGTTCTTTCAGAACAACCTTGTACCTGGCTTGATTCATGAGTCCTTCACAAAGACAAATCTGCCCGATTCCAGCCTTGCTGAAGCACCTCCAGATCATCACTGATCCTCCACCAAATTTCACAGTGGGTGCGAGACACTGTGACTTGTAGGCCTCTCCAGGTCTCTGTCTAACCATTATACGACCAGGTGTTGGGCAAAGCTGAAAATTGCACTCATCAGAGAAGATGACCTTACTCCAGTCCTCTACGGTCCAATCCTTATGGTCTTTTGCAAACCTCAGCCTGGGTCTTCTTCGCTTCTCATTGATGAAGGGCTTTTTTCTAGCTTTGCACGACTTCAGCCCTGCCCCTAGAAGCTTGTTTTGAACCGTCCTCGCCGTGCACTTCACCCCAGCTGCCGTTTGCCATTCTTTTTGTAGGTCACTTGATGTCATCCTACGGTTGTTGAGTGACATTCGAATGAGTTGGCGGTCATCCCGGTCAGTGGAAAGTCGTTTTCACCCTCTGCCAGTCTGTAGCTTTGTTGTCCCCAATGTCTGCTGCTTGACCTTGTTCTTATGAACTGCCGTCTTTGAAAATTTAAGGATGGAAGCAACGTGACGCTCACTGTATCCCTCTGCCAGTAAAGCCAGAATTGAACCCTTCTTTTCCTCACTCAAAACTTTTCTTTTCAACTCTTTTGGCATGGTCAGTAGTTATTTTTTTGATTCCAATCACTTTTGAGGTACTACTAGCACTGTTTTTGAAATCCAGCTGGTCCTATTGCAAGAGGATAGTGATGACCACAGCAGTGGTTTTTATACTTTTCGTTGTTAAATAAGATTTGGTTCAGGTGATCACCTAAACAGTACCTCACTAAGTAGAATGAGGTGTGCCTGTGTTGGAATTCAACAGACACTCGAATGGAATGGCTGCCATACATGTGGAGATGCTGATTTAATTTTTTTTAGACTGGTCTCTTTTTTTTTTTTCCAGAGCTGTGTGTATATATATATATATATATATATATATATATATATATATATATATATATATATATATATATATATATATATATATATATATATATATATATATATATATTGTTGTAGAATTCGCGCCCGCCCGGCGTGCGAACGACCGCGTCTAACCAATAGCAGTCGCTTCGCCCACCGAACGGACAATCCAGTCGTGACTTTCTGGAACAACGCCAGAAACCAGTCACGGGTGGGTTTTTAATCCCACCACGGCCCAGTCCGTATTCTACCCGCGCGGAATAGGGTCAATCGCCGAATATCGATATACCTAAGTACCCGCGCGGGTAACCAACCGAGGGACCGTACCTCGAAGTTGGGTCATCTGGAGAACTTCCGTGATCGTGGAGAGTGAAGGTTGGTTTCTCAATGGATTTGTCTTCTATGAGGGTTAATTTGAAAAAATAGCGGGGGTGACCCTCGCGAAAGTGTGGGCTAACTCCGCAGGGGGCCAAAAACCAAAATGGCTGCCACCCACCATCTTGATAATTGGTTTTTCAATGGTTTGGCCTCAAGTGCTGATCAGCATATGCTTTCTGGGTTTTTTGGGTCGAGGAATTCATATTTAATGTCAGTTTTATGATCCGACCCTCATTATGGCCTCCAAATCAAAGATGACCACCGCCCGCCATATTGTAAATTGGTTTTTCAATGGTTTGGCCTACAGTGCTGATAAGCATATGCTTTCTGGGGTTTTTGGGGTCGAGGAATTCATATTCAATATCAGTTTTATGATCCGGCCTCGTTATGGCCTCGAAATCGAAGATGGCCGCCATATTGTAAATTGGTGTTTCAATGGTCAGGCCTACATTGCTGATCAGCATATATGCTTTCTGGGGTTGTTTGGATCAAAGATTTCATATTTAATATCAGTTATGTGTCTGATCTCGTTATGAGCAGCAATACCAAGATGGCCACCGTCGGCCATCTTGAAAAAATAGTTTGTAAATGTCATTGCCAACAGCGCTGAGCTGCATATGTCTCATACTTTTATATTTTTCAGGTCTACCTGCATGTGTGCTGTTGGATACCACTGCATCTGAGGATAAAAACATAAAAGCATCTGAGGATACCACTGCATCTGAGGATAAAAGCCTGGCATGCCGTTTCAAATTAGACGTTGGTTTTATACTTTCAGGTCTGCATGCATCTTGCTCTGCATTTCTGAGGCATCAGTATAAAGGATAAACGCTACTTCAAAGCCGTTTCCTGTTACCAGTCATGTCTTATGAATGCATGCTAAAATGTGGAAAGCCTTGCAATGCTGCTGATACTATTACGCAAGCTAAATTGGAACGTTTACAAGCGAAATCAAAAAACTGGAAAGGACTGGACAAATTTGGTGATGTTCAGAACAACACTGCATGGGATAAAGGGCCAACTGGTTACTATGTGCACAATTCATGTTATGTCACACTTTCATCATCGTCCAACCTCGGGAAAGCCATAAAACGCAAAGAGAAAGAAAGTGACATCGCCCAGAATTTGTCAAACTCTTGGTTCAGAACGGTGTGATGATGATCCAGAGACCCTTTTATCACCCAAGCATCTGCGTTCCTCAATGGGTGGACCTCTCCATGATAAAACGAAGTGTGTTTGGTGTATGAAAGGTGAGGACACCAAGCACCCAAACAGATCAGGCAGCAAACTCTTTAGAATCAATACTAAATCAGCATGGCGAGCCTTCAGATGCCATCCTATCCTGATCGAAGAAGATAGGCAGCTGAGAGATCGTTTGACTCGGCTTATTGAATCAACATCAGCACTGGCAGATCCTTTTGCAAATGATATCATGTACCACCATACCTGTTGGCAGAAGTACATCAGTCACAGACAGTTGAAGCCTGAAGATGCGATGCACCTGCAGAGTGTGTCTCTTCCAGAGGCCAGGAGTGTGTTTTTCAGACATGTGGACTTGGTCATCTTTAATGAGCATGAAATCTGTTCTTTGCAGACTCTTCTAGAAGATTACAAATGTATTGTAAGTGACTACGGATATCCAGTAGGTGATGTCAAATCTTCCTATATCAAGGAATTGCTAATTAAGGAGTATCAACACAGTATTGCTTTCAAAGAGAGAAGTGAAAGGAACAAGAGTGGTCGATGATGTTTGTGGTGGAGGTGACTACATTGAGGCAGTAATGTCATCCCTTGGCATCAGTGATGAGCAGCTCCTGCAGAACATGGCCCGAAGAATTTCCAAGAAGGTAAAGAATACATCTTCTGTCTGCTGGCCACCCCGAGTAGATAATCTCGAAGAAGCTGAAGAGGTATGCGAGTTGCTGGTACAGCTGTTGACCTGGGTGAAGCAACCTAACAGAAAAACTCCAAACTTCAGCCCCAGTACTCTCAGTCTCGCCTCTATGATCTCCTACTACATCACAGGACAGCGCACCACAGCAGTTATAAATATGGGGGTAACTGTACATGGTATGACCAGAAGGAAAGAGCTGGTAGATACTTTACACAAGAGTGGTGTTTGCATCAGCTATGCAGACACTCTGCTCCTCTGATCACTGGACTTTAATGGATGTTAACGCATCGGGAACCTGCCCACAGGAGATCGCAGATGGCAAACCAGTCATCGTGGTGGATGACAATGAAGACTTCAACATTGATACCATGACAGGCAATGCATCAGGGGCTCATCGAACAAACGTCATATTTGTACAGCCACAGGACTATGAGAAGAAACCTAACAAGGATCCTCCTTCAAAGCTTGTGAAGAAAGAAATTTCTGCACAGCTGATGCAAAAATGCACCAATCTAACACAGGTCCAGCAATACAGGTGTCCTCCTGGTAGTACGAGTGAACCACCAGCTCGAGAGAAGGTAGATCCACCTGTGGATGGCTTGAACCCACAACGTGCTCGTTCTGTGATACATGCACTATCTCGAGCAGATAACCATGGAACAAGACCACCTCCTGATAACCAATGTGCTCCAGCATACAGCGGTGCCCAGTCCTGCCATCATCCACCACTCAAAAGGAGCAAGCCATACTATCACACGACCTACAATGACCCTCCAAGCAAATCAGTCATGCATGATATTATGGTGAAACTACTTGCAGCTATGCGGGAGAAGATTATTCCGTTCTCCTTTCTCGTAGGTGACATGCCAACCTATAAGACAATTATGCAGCTGAAAGCAGAGAATCCAGAATTGTTCAAGAACATCATCCCAATTCTTGGTGCATTTCACCAGCAGATGTCCCACATCTATGCTGTCTATAAGAGATTTGAGGGATCTGGTATGGCAGATACTCTGGTTGCAGCTGGGGTAGCAGTGGAGGGATCTGTTGACCAGGCACTACGAGGAAAGCACTACAGGCAGGGAATGCATTGCATTATGCTCTTAAGAGAGGTCCTTATCCATAAACGTCTGTGTAAACTCCTGGAGCAAGGAGAACTCTCTGAAGACATCAAATCCAATGTGGACATTCTTCGCAATGCACTTACTGAGACACAAGAGGCCCTTCAAAAGGCACACAGTGATCTCCAGGAGGAGGATGACATAAAGGAGCTGATTTTAAAAGTTTATGAGAAGACTGGTACCGACATGGGTGACTTCTGGCTCTCGTTCATAGAAATGACTGATCCTCTAGTTCAAAGTATTGATGCACGTCATGCACGAAATGGCCCGCAATACTTATCATCAACATACCACATGTTGCCTGGACTGATGGCGTACGATAACCATGATTATGGGCGGTGGTTGCCCGATTATTGGGCAATGCTGTCTTCACTGTCAGATGAACAAATGGCCTTCTTCAATGAGCATTTTGCACAGTCAATGATAGGGCTACCCTATTCTTGCCAGCCAATGGACCTTTGGATAGAAACGACTATGAATCTCAACTCGAAGTTGAAATCAGGGTGGCTTCAACTCCTGCAGAATGAGAAGCAACTCTTTTCAACAACAAGGAATGCAAACAATGTTGCAAGGGTAAAAGCTGCTGTTAATCAGAATCTCAAGTGCAAGCGTCGAAATAGGAAACATGCTGAGGGTCAACCAGCTAGAATGAAAAAAAGATGAGCAGGCAGTTCAGGATCTACAAGCGTGCTTGACTGAGTTTGAAGCCGATTCATTTGATGAATCAAAACCAACACTAAGATCGCTACAGTCCGGTCTGGTTGCCTCACCACAGCTAGTCAATGACCTCAAGACAGTACTACAAGATGGTCAGATGCAGGTTGAAACTTTCCTACAGGAGCGTGTTTTTACGAAGATCCAGCCTCTCACTGCAACAATTCACAGGAATAAAAGACTGAATTTTGCAAGGGACCAGGTCTGTATCCCATCTGGTACAGCCATGAAAGTGGCCCAAATGGAGAAGTCTGGGTTGGCTACCTTGATAGACCTTACAGTGGGATCTGGTATGGTCAAACTTGAGTCAGTTCTAGAATGGCGAGTTACTGATGAGTGCTTGTCAGTCTACAATGTAGATGGCTCAATGCGAAAAACCTGTAAGAGCAAGCTGTTGTACAAATTCAAGCTACATCCAGTTCCTGAGAAACCACTGGACCACATCAGCCTTGTGGATATGGGACTGATCTGGCGGTTAGCCACCCCCACATCGGACGATCATGAGGCCGTAAAAAGGGATGGTTTGCAATATTGCTGGAATGACTATTTAGATAAGATCTGCAATATTGTCATCTCACACCACGCTGATGCACGTCTGATCATTCTAGTCAATGACAGGTATGACCTTCAGTTCAGCATCAAGGATGATGAGCATGAGCGACGGGCAGCCAAACATCAACACATCCCAAATGTTTTCCCCAAGCCTGAAGACATATTTCCAGGATCTGTCGAGTTCAACAAACTAATGGTCAATTCGGATAACAAGGTCAGATTACAAAAACTTGTAATGGAACAGATCAACACATGTTGATGTTGATCAACACATGTTGGTCAAGTGAAAGGTAGCATCATATACTGCAAGGGTGAGAAGTCAATCGACTTGAGCACATGCGTGCCGACCACAGACTTTGGATTCAAGCATCCTGAGGCAGATATAATGCTACTATCTGTCTATGCCAGACTACGGACCAACAACGTCACTGGGGCAGTTGTTATAGACAGTGAGGACACAGATGTGTATGTCCAAGCGGCATATGTCTCACATCAACTTCATGGTGATCTGCTGATTAAATGCAAGGATGGTTTAGTCAATTGTCATGCCATGCTCTCAGAGGATGTTGCAAATATTATAATGCCTCTCCATGTGATAACCGGTAGTGATCACACATCAGGTTTCTATGGTCATGGGAAAAAGAAACTGCTGGAGAAGTGTGTGATCGATCCTGAAGCTAGAGAGCTTCTTGGGCGAGTTTGAAAGAGTCTTGAATTACAGGACGATATTAAAGCTCATATGAAAGCATTTGTCCTTTCAAACGTCTACGATGAGAATGCACATTGTACTTGTGGAATGGCCAGAGCTTCCAAGTGGCATAAAATGAAGAAAAAGAGTACAGCCCGACTTCCACCCGATGATGACACGTTGAATCAACATGTGGAATGAATGAACTTCATCACCAACTGCCAACTCCATTACAACTTGGTTGAGCATTCGTCCCCAATCGGCCATGGTTGGGAAATCATAAATCGTAAGTCCAAACCAGTGCGCCACACCAGCCCTGCCTTGCCCAAGAAGCTCAAACCTTCTGACTGCGCAGACGATAGCAGTGATGATGAAAGTGAGATCGGGGAATCTACAGATTCGGATGAGTAACTAAGGTGTACAGGCAGGACACCTGAATATTCAAAGGGTCTTGGAGTGCTTCGTTTACCCTAAATGTGCCCCAGGTTTTGTGATGGAATGGATTTCATGACAGAAATGAAGCCTAAGGACCTAAGTTAACATGTAATCCACCACAACTGTTGCTGACATGATGAATAAACATGTCGGAGTATATGCACATTTCATTAGATGGGTCATTTTGGGATCAGGACTTTCGTGACTTTGGGGAGGGTGGGCAATTGTTTGTACCAACCATTGAAACACCAATTTACAATATGGCGGATGGCGGCCATAACGAGGCCGGATCATAAAACTGATATTAAATATGAATTCCTCGACCCCAAAAACCCCAGAAAGCAGATGCTGATCAGCACTGTCGGCCAAACCATTGAAAAACCTATTTACAATATGGCGGGCGGCGGCCATAACGAGGTTGGATCATAAAAATGATATTAAACATGAATTCCTCGACCCAAAAAAACACAGAAAGCATATGCTGATCAGCACTTTATGCCAAACCATTGAAAAACCAATTATCAAGATGGTGGGTGGCGGCCATTTTGGCTTTTGGTCCCCTGTGGAGTTAGCCCACACTTTCGCGATGGTCACCCCCGCTATTTTTTCAAATTAACCCTCATAGAAGACAAATCCATTGAGAAACCAACCTTCGCTCTACAGTCACAGAAGTTCTCCAGATGACCCAACTGAAGGCCTGCTTGGACACGAACCGCTTAAGCGGTCCGTTCCGTTCTGGGATAACCGAGCTGGTATTATCGCCAGACCTCGCCGGACCCGATCACTTTACCGGCTATTTAAAAACCAACTATATTCCGAGTGCAAGATGGGACAGTTCAATGAGGGAATGGACGCAACGAACAGGTTTACATTCACACAAGGACATTTATTATAATAAAGCACGTATGCAATTAAACAAGGCAAAACACGTATGCAATTATACAAGCAACAAAGGCACGACAAAAGAACTACAACCTTCTACTTATTATGTACAGTCACTTGCACTTAACAACAGGTCCTACTTATTAGACGGGCCCACAGACACACGTACGCACGTACACACCCAAGAAATGGTGGCAGAGGCCTTTAATTACGAGCTCCAGCTCGGAGGACAGGTGAGCTGAAACCCAGAACCTATCTCGAACCTCTTCACCTCGTGTGGTCTTCAAGTTGTTCGGACTCAGGCTCCAGCGAGAGTGAGCTGGATCCAATCGTCGTGAGCCGCGATCCTTCCCGAGCTCCAGCGAATCCTCCCGCGCTTCTCAACACGTGCTGGTGAGACTACGCCGATCCTTCCCGTCGATGAGTCGCTTCCCCGAGGAACCACCTCCACGAAGAGGTCGATGAGTCGCACCAAGCCGGGAACCAAAATGGAGAACAAAGTGCTCCACGAACCAAGAAGAAGAAGAAGAAGAAGAAGAAGAAGCCACCACTCGCAGCTCGAGCCGAGTGGCCGGCTTAACTTCCTTAAAAGCAAAGCAGCTCGAAGCAAAAAGCTCTCCAGAGCCAAGCAGAAGCCGAAGCTCACGGAACCGTCAAAGCAAAAAGCCTCCAAAAAGCCTCTTCCCGAGCCAGGCCTCAGCCGAAGCTCACTGAGCCAGCCCAAGCAAAAAGCTTCCGAAGGCCTCAACCCTAACGCAAGCCAAGCAGGCCGCGACGGTCTGCTGAACGGCTCCTCTCAACTCCCTTCTCCAGCTCTGCCCCAAACACGAACAAAGAAAAGATCTCTTCCTTATCCTCTTCCGCCCTCCCCCCGCTCCCAACGTGACTCGTGCCGCCGTGCCCCCGTGCCCCCGTGCCGCCGTGCCCCCGTGCTCCAACCCCCCGCTCAGCCACGGGTGGGAGGGAGTTGTTGACATCATGAGTCACATGACGGCAGGGTTCTTCTTCCTCTTCGCAGAAGAGGGGGAGGGATGTCTCCATTGTTCGTTCCCGAACTATTAAATCGATCCGCAGCGCATCTTTTTTTTTTTTTTTTTGGTTGAGGGTTTAATGGCGCCGTCAGAGCCAGGAGGCTCTATCCACGCCACGCACCAGAATCTGATCAAAACCGCCCACAGCCAGAGCACTTCAAAGGCAGATACATTTTAAATAGGTCTCCCACATTCCTTCAGGAATTTTAATACCGCCTTACAGAGTTGAGGGTGCTTCCAGTTCATCCGCCGCAGCATCACCTGCAGGTCTAACACCCTTGTCCCCATAACTCTTATACACCGTACGAGACGCTGCCTCGATTCCCCATAGAGAGGGAAATTTAGAAATAAGTGTTTTAAATCTTCAGGTTTTCTGCACACATCACAGAACCCCGTTGGGCGACATCCAATTCTATGGAGGGATGCATTTAAGCGACAGTGCCCGAGTCTTATTCTACAAAGCACGACCTGGTCCCTCCGGGAGAGCCTGGGGAGCTTAACAAGCGGAACCACCTCTGACTGCACCTTGTGAAAAAATGTCCCCTTTGTGCAGGAGTCCCACTGACATTGCCATTTTCCCACAATACGGTCCTTGACCAGACTAATGATTTCTGAAGGTCCCAAGGGGATTTGGGTGACATTGTCCATTCTGAGGGCCTGCGTTGCCACAAGGTCACTGGCCTCATCCCCCCCGATGCCCACACGAGCAGGGATCCAGCACAAATCCACCACCAGACCCCTCCAGTTCATGATGTTATACAAGTGCCAAGGTTCGAGGACCAAGTCATACCTGCAGCCACCCTGGAAGGATTCCAGCACCTGTAATGCCGAAAGTGAGTCCAAGAGGATAACTACACTAAGAGGATTGAACTCAATTATCCATCCATAGCGAGGACGATTGCAAATAGTTCCGTGCAGAAAACTGAAAGATGATCGGTTAACCGAAAAGCCCTGACCACATGGACATCGGGGATACATATCGCCGCCGCTGTCCTTCCTCGAGAGGGTTCTTTGGACCCATCCGCATATATATGCAAAGATTGACTCCAACTTGTATTTATAAACTCGATAGCCTGGTTGCGCTTTACCACAGGATTAACTGAATCCATTTTTCCCCAGAGATCCATGCGGAGACTTAGGGGTTCGAGTGTCCAGGGGGGCCAAATGGGGACTTTATGTTGGGGGCTGACTGGAAGGGAGTCCAGCTTCATTTCCTTGGCTAACTTGACACAGGCCAGGCCAAGAGGCAAGGAAGCAGAGTTGTTGTCTAACTTCAGGTATTCCCAACAATTTTCAAATAAGGATTTGCCAGGATGGCTGTCCCCAGAAAAAGTGGATCTAGCCCAATATTTCATTCTCAGCACCTCCCAGCGAAGGGACAAGGCCATCTCACCTATTCCCACCAGAAGGGCAGACACTGGAGTGCTAGTAAAAGCACCCAAACATACACGAAGGGCTTTTGACTGGACAATCTCAAGTTTTTTTTCGGTTGCTCTTGGCCATATCACCGGAAGCCAGGCATCCGTAATCCAGGTGGGAACGAATTTTAGCTTTGTATATCATGAGAAGACTGTCACGATGTGCTCTCCACTCTGTTCCAGAGAGACAACGTAATAAATTTATGCCTTTGGCACATTTACCTATCAGCTCCTTCACCTGCGGAGTCCAGGTTAGTCTCTTATCGAAGGTGACTCCGAAGAAAGACACCACTCAAGATGGATGGATGCAAGTACCATTAATTACCATTGCTATATCATCCGTTTTCTTCTTACGGGAAAATATGATAAACTTGGACTTATCAGCTGATAGTTTAAAACCCCAGTCTTCGGCCCATTTCTCCACGAGCCGGATATCGCCCTGGAGTTTTTTACTCGAAATAGCAAGATTTTTACACCAAACCCACATAGCAATATCGTCAGCAAACAGGAATAACTTGCTATGGAGCTTGCGGATGGAGGCAACATCATTTATCATAATACTAAAGAGTGTTGGGCTTAAGCAGCTTCCCTGGGGAATGCCCCTTTTCAGAATGAAACGAAGAGGAGAGGCTCAGGCCAACCCTCACCTGAAATGTTCTATCAGATAAAAAGTCACCAATCCAGTCGTGCATTCTGCCATTGACCCCGAGATTACTCAGTTTATAAAGGAGGCCATTTTGACAGACTGAATCGTATGCCTTTTGGATATCGAGGAACACTCCCAGAAGAGACTCCTGATTACCTCGGGATTTCCTTGTATCATTTGCCAGTGCGGAAATGTGATCCATAACGGACCGTCCCTTTCGAAAACCGCTCTGGCCTTTATACAATAGGTTGTTCTTTTCCAAGAAGAAGACCAATCGGTTATTCACCATTTTCTCCATTAATTTGCAAACAACTGAGATAAGGGAGATCGGGCGATATGAAGTTGGGACAGTGTCATCTTTCCCCTCTTTCAGGATAGGAATTACAAAAGCGTGTTTCCAATCACAGGGAAGCCTCCCGAAAGCCCAAATCCTATTGAAGAAACTCAGGAACACTCTCAACACCCGATCCTCCAAGTGTTTGAACATAAGGAACGATAACCGATCCGGGCCTGGGGCGCTATTCTTAACCAAACGAATCACCTGCTTCAGTTCCCAAATAGTGAAGTCAAGATTGAGTGAAGGGTTTGAAGGCAGATCTGTATTGGTGATCACCCTGGTTTGACTTACAACTTGGGGAAAACGAGCCTCTAAAACGTCATCCTTTATGATATTCTCACTACTGGAAAAGAATTTGCCCACGCCTTCTGCCTTGTCTGCATTAGAACAATTGTCTGCTATGTTCTGGGAAATGATCACTGGAAAAGATCTCCCTTCCGACTTAACTCCCTGTATACTTTTGACTCTTCCCCATATGGTTTTGAGAGGGGTATCCGGATTAACTGATGAACAAAATGATTTCCAAGAGGCAGACTTGGCCCGTTTTATAGTTCTTTGGGCTATCGTCCTTTTCCTCTTATACTCTATAACGTCCTCCAACCTGAGGGTTTTCCTAAGTCTCTTTAGAGCCGCCCATCTTCCCTGGATTGCCAATTTGCAATCCTCATTCCACCAGGGGACCTTAATTTTCCTACCCACTGAAGGAATTGAGGTTGGGATTGTTTCCCAAGCAATGTTATACATAATTTGAACAATATTCTTATTGATGCTATCTATGTTGTGAACACCAATCTCTTCCTTCACTTCCCTGACACATCGATCTGAAAACTGACCCCGATTCGCCTTAGAAAAGTTCCAAGAAGCTGGACCGAGTGAGTCCACAGAACCCCTTTCACATTGGAGATTTGTGATCACAAGAAAGTGATCACTCCCGAGGTTGTCATTATGGACTTCTCAATCGCATCTCGGTGCTTCTATTGAAGAAATAAGAGTGAGATCCAGAGGGGACATCTTCCCTGTGGATGGATTTATACATCTTCCCTGTCCGTCATTTAATATCACCATATCGAATTCATCAATCAAATCCTCAATAATATCGCCGTTCCTATCAGTGTTTTTGGAGCCCCAGAGAATATTAAGGCTGTTTAGATCGCCGCAGACAAGTACCACCCCCTCACACCTTGTAAAAACCTCCTGGAGACTCTTGTGCATCAATTGTTGGCAAGGATTATAGAAGTTTATAATTGTAACCCTCCCCCTTGAGCCATGGACCTTGATAAGAATACACTCCAGCTCCGTAATGTCTTCCGTTTCCGTGAAGGGAACACCAAATTTCACCATAATGCCACACCCACCCCCTTTACCTCGAGCTCTATCCCTACGAATAAGGGTATACCCCGGCATATGAAATCGATTATGCTCCTTGAGCCATGTTTCTTGAAAACAAATAATATCCGGTTTAGTTAACAACTCAGAGACATATTTTTTAAATTCGGACCCGTGCGCCACGAGACTTTTAGCATTCCATTGGATTATTAACATCAATTACATTGGGTCCTGAGACTGTTTGGCATCAAGACTGGTTTCTCTCTCTTTTTTATTGCCCGTCTTGTTAAATATCTTATTAATATCCTTGGTAGAAATATCATCCCATCCCAGATGTTTTCAGGCTGCTGAAGCAATAATGCTAATCTTCTCTGATCTCCTTTGTACAACAGCTGTGCAATTTACCACCTCAGTAATAAATCCAATGAACCCCAATTTGGAAATGTTCGAAACCACCATGGCACTTGAATCCTCAGTTTGGCAATCCTGATCTATTGTCTCCGTCTGGCAACCAACCGAAACCGTTTGTATCTTAACCGGAGCTGGAGTTTTAGTAATCTTATTCGTTTCTTTGATTGGCAACACAACTTTGGGGACCTTGAGCACCGCCTCCGCATACGATAACTTTCCAGTGGTTTTCACTTGCTGGATCTGGGCCGCTCTTTGAAATTCCAGACAGCCTCTGTAGGCTGCACTGTGCTCCCCACCGCAATTGGCACAGCACATCTTGACGCTCGTACAACTTTCATACTCATGATCTCCATTACACTTGCTGCAACACCGTTTACCCCGACAGGATGTTGCAGTATGACCGAATCTTTGGCATTTGTAACGTCTTAAAGGGGGAGGGATATACTCCCGAACAGGAAAGGCTTGGTAGCCCAGGAACACTTTAGGGGGAAGGACCGGGATGGAGAAGGACAACACCACACATGTGGTATCGACCTTCACACCATCCCTCACCGACGTAAGACGACGGGCTTCACCTACTCCCATGTCAGCCAAATGCCTCTTGATAACCTCCATATCAATGTCCAGGTCAATCCCGTAAATTACTCCCCGGCATTCCCTTAAAGACCTGGGGATGTGAGCAGATATTCGAATATCCCCAAAAAGAGAGACTCTCAGAATCTTTTCCCACTGGGCCACCGATTTGCACTGGATCAGAAGGTCACCCGATCGAAGTTTCCTTGCATAATGTACGTCACCAAATTATTTTCCAATTACGGTAGCCAATTTTATGGGGTTATTGAAAATTAACGACTTGGACCCTTCCACAGCCGAAATTATAATTGGGAATTTATCCCCCGGCTCCTCTTTATCCTTAACCCCTTCCCGCACCTCCAACTCTTCACTACTTCCATCACCGGGCCTGCCCCTCTTCATGGCTGCCACTTGAGAAGTTCTAACACTTCTTGACGAGGGCGCCCAATCATCCTCACCTGGTACCCCCTCCATATCCTCTCATCCCCTGGGGATCCCCAAGAGTGAAAATAAGGACCTTACCGATCAATACCAAAATACAAGTACTCAGAACCAGAGGTGATACCGAAATACCGGAAGTACTTGGAAGCACCCCCTCTCCGCAAAATCACGTGACCGCCCACCCCCCCCCCCCCGCAGCGCATCTAATCGATTTCTGAACATTTAAACAATGAAAGGTGAGCTATCTAGGGAACAAGCACTTATCGACATAGCTGACTAAAGGAACCTGGATGTTGTGTGCAATGGAATTCCCAAATTCGTAACAATATATATATATACACACACACACACACACACACACACACGAAGGTGGATGCTTTGAGACCTGGGAGGGCTCTGTTCCACCTTCTGAAACCGGCATTTGGAGATAACAACCAATAATACCACAAACCACAACAAAGTATTTCTGTTTAATATAATGTCCTCGTGAGTTTTGTAAACAGAAATGTTGGTTCTTGTTAAATAAATAAAACTTACTTTTGACCTTTTTTGTTAGTGAAAGGGGTTGAAAAGCTAAGCCCAATCACATACAATGTCACAGACAAGGAGATGATGAAAATGAGGTTGGGTCGTTCCATCTGTATATTGCAGCCACATGATGCCCCTCCCCCTTGGAATGTGCTTAACACTCGACATAAGATGCCTGAACAGTCCTGGATTATAGCAAAGACCACTCGGTTGTCGAAATGCCAGATAAACAGAATCAAACTTTGTGTTCAATTCACTTTTATTCTCCAAAGCAAGCTGTACATATTGGTGCACAAGACAATCTCAACATCCCACCTGGTATATGTGATGGATGGAAAATAATCTTAATCGTATGTTAACATATGAAGCATTTTTAGCAACATATATATATATATATATATATATATATATATATATATATATATATATATATATATATATATATATATATATATATATATATATATATATATATATATATATATATATATATATATATATGATCAATTGCAATCGCTCAGAATAGGATATCAAAATAAACCACTAGTGTTGTATAATTGCTCAAAATGGTGAAAACATTCTGAGTAAATATATCCAGTACCCACAACTCGTTCAAAATGGCGTGAAGAGCTTTTGTCATTATTGTTATTATAATGTAAATAGATGGCATTTTCTGAAACGACAAAATTTCCTTTTCTGAATCATGTCAATTGTTTTTTTTTCCTTATCAAAGATTATAAAGCTATTGCATCACATATGGTGATTATATGACATCAGCAATGTCAATTCGTTGTCTCCATGGAAAGGAAAGTGCATTCAACTTGCAAGCTTGCTGCAAAAGTCTCTTCGGTGATTTCAACCTACTGTTTTCTACAAGGTGAGAATTCTGACCCAGTGATAAATTGTCATTTCGGTTTTTCACAGGCAGGGTGATTCATCAGTGTGTGTGCCATCCCTCGGATGGACGTTAAACTGGGCGTCACATCTGCCATCATTTATTGGTGGAGGTAAAGATTCCACAGCATCCTTCGTGAAGAGTAGGCGAGCTATTGCCGGGTACTGTGATCAAATTACTAATTTATGCCCTCAGTTTCTGTTTCAGAGTGGCGACGTAACCAGGATTGTAACTCTAGCCAAGAAACTGCTTTGGTAGAGCCGACGCTCTGGTGGAGCTTACATGATGATGATTGCAATAATTATGTCGTTTTTAATTTAAAATAAACATTTTCGATATGGACAGTATTTCACAAGTGTCACACACTTGGCTAGTGACCTGGGGATGTGAGCTACCTGGGGATGGGACCGACAGATTTTGAAGAAATCGATCTGTTCAGCCACACGATGTTTTGAAGATGGGAGAAGAAATGTCTAAAAATGACATTTCAAAACACACGATGTTTAACAAGATTCACAATTAATTTATGGTATCATTAATCTGGGTGGGAGTCATTATTCCACAGCGGTAATATTTCAAACTTCCTATCAGGTTGGCGTACCTATCGGATGAGTTGCTACCCGGTTTGCTGTACCATTTAAACCATTGGCATTTATCTTTGCGATGGTAATAACTGGCATGTATTATTAATACTGTCGAACCCTGCTATTCACGGGGGGGGGGGGGGGGATACGTTCCTGGAAAATTCCATGAATGTCGAATCCATGAATGCTGGGGAATTGTTTCAATGGGAAAAAGGGGGATAGGTTCCCGGCGGTTCACGATTCATCAGGGAAATTTTTTTTTTAATCCCACGCGAAACTGCGGATATGCCCACAAAAAACGACCCCAAAAATGCGGAAAAAACCCTGCAAATATGCTTGCGAAAAACACAACCACAAAAAAACACGAATATGCGAAGCACAGAATCACCAGTGTAGAATAAGGCCCAATTTTATCAACCGTGTATAGTGAATCCACAAATAGCAAATCCGCGAATGGCGAATCCGCAAATATAACAGGGTCCAACAGTGTTGACTTTCCCAGTGTCTGAGACCTTTTCCAACTTTACCAAGATGCTCAGACATTTAATTATTACTTATCAGCAACTTTTACTCTCTGTGCCTCCCCAATGCCTGCTTGCTACCCTAGAACCAACCGGCAGGGCCTGATATTGGACTGAAGGTGGTAAGAATTTGTAATTTCAATGTGCCACGATAACTCACCTACTCTTCATGAAAGACACTGAGACCTTTAACATCCACCGATAAATTTGTCTGAACATGTCCGAGCTGGTGACATTGCAGGCTGTGTTTTAATAATGACGCCATGAGCATCTAACTCTATGTGGTTAACCCTGCAAGCATTATAATGACCCAGGCTCAGAAAAGAGTATTCCCTGGGACTTTGGCACATCCTGGCAAACCAAATACATCATTACATACTTTATTGCATCTTGTAAAATTAAGCCCGAAACAGCATGAAGGTGTAAAAGTAGTTTAAACCCAGTAATGATGAACTTTTGGACTAGGCATAGTTTACTCATCTGTAGGCCTGTCTGTTACCTGATCCACATGTGAACAGTTAGGTGAGGTGGTGAGTGTAATTTTCAAATTAAGGTGATAAATATAATTATGTTAACAGGTTATGACAGAACAACATGGAAACCATTTAACTATCTTGGTTGAGAAAGAGAAGAAGATACGTTGAGCTCATCCTATTGTACCACTGGTTTTAAAAACAAAAGAAACTGCAGGTTAAAATAAACAATTAAGCAGAGGCCATTAGACAAATGAGGTAAGATAGTGGAAGGAAAAAGTAACACAATTATATTATACCATGGTCGGTATTGGGATGGCTGTCATCATCTACATTACATCTAAATATTATGTACAACTTCATATGGTCGGACTTTTAACCCAACCACCTTCCTCCTCTCTTTCTTTATGTTCCACGAGATGACCCGTGACCCCGTTGTGTTCCCGTTGTGACAGCGGTTGAAGAAAAAAAATCATTTCAAGAAAGAAAAAAAAAAAAAAGATAGCTCCAGCGAACTATACCGCTGTGGTTGTTTGCATTGATCAAATTCTCCCGAAGAGTACGTGACTGAATCAGGAATTGATTTTTAAATATTTTTTTTCGTTGCCCAATTTGAACGAAACTTCATACTGCGCACCGCAGGTGAATGGTGAGTAGGGTGGCCCTAAAAAATTTGCGCTGTCGTGTACCGTTTTGGCTGTATTTTGGGAACATACAAGATGAGAGTTTTAGTCATATCTAGCTATCACCTCAACTTTTCCATTGTGAGAATTTAATTTTTCTCAGTTTCGACCCCTATTCCTTATGAAATATGCTGATGGGCACAAGGGAAGTAAAATGGAGAAAAGGGAGGAATTACAGAAGTGCAGAGAATGGATGTGACAAAAATGAGGAAAACAGTACTGTGTTTGAAGATGGGAGAGAGTGAAGAAAGGGGAAAGGGAATGTATGAGGAAATGGAATATTAGAGGAGAGGTAAAGGAAGGAAGAATTTGATTGAATCCACAAATTATAGCGTTTTGTGCATGAAATAATGCAGGTGAACCAAGCCACAAAGAATCCACAAAGCAAAGGATGTTGGAAACTTCCCAAGGTCTGTCCACCGTGGAAATGACAAGGGACGGGAGAGGAAGAACCGTTGAAGCGAGAATAAGCAAGCACAGTGCACTTGAAGATTCATTGCGAGGCAGGGGATGGTGATGTCGAACTATCACGGCGAAACGCCTGCTGATGAACAGTGCGGTTGTGCCCAGCACGGTCTCGTGTGGCAAGACGGCTCTTTAACTCTCTGGGCAGCTGGCGATAACACCTCTTACACACCGGCTTCAGATCGAGCTCCACAAACTTGGTTCTAGAAGGATACAGTTAGAATTAAAAGCAGGTTCTATGGTAAGTGCACTGTCAATCCTAAATTGACTAAAATCTCAAACAACATCCAATATGTATGTATGTATGTATGTATGTATGTATGTATGTATGTATGTATATATATCAGGAGTGTTGCTGTGTGTCGATTGTGTTGTCGACATGCACTTTTTTGCTTGTTATACAATTCCATAACCCTTGACCAATGGCCCCAAAATTTGCTAGACAACATTATTGTAACACATTGCAGGACAACGTCACAATAAGAAATTACAATTCTTAATCAAATTGATGTTAAGACAAAAAAATAACAACGCTCTGGGAAATCGAGCATCGTATGTCGGTGCTCTCCCGTCACCGGGGAGAGGGGCGTAGCTTGGCTTACATTCAAAGGTGAATGATTTGTCGGGAATCAAACCAATTGCATTTAATTTTAAAGATTTTTCACGTCATTAAAAAATACGCGGTCTGAGTGGGTCTACAGATGGGGTTTCCCCCCAAAAGATGTATTTGCTTTCTTCTCAGAAATGACAGACACAATTCTGATGAAACTTCACCACAACCTTTATCACCTGTGATGTACTAAACTTTGTTCACAGCATTTTAAAAATCCATACCTGCCAGTGGTTCCATGGTGATCTAATCTAGCCACTACCAGGTGAGTGCCTCGGGGTATTGCCCCTATGTTTTTGCTTCATCTTTAAACATCAATCTTCTTGATGGTTTACTAAAGTCTAAATACCTCAATCTTGATCAGGTGACCAAACTTATGGATTATATATAAGGGTGAAAAAAAACATGGTTGGACTCTTAAATGTTCAACAAATTCCTGAACATTTAAACAATCTTTCAGAGGTCAAATGAAGGAGCATATATATAAACATCGACATAAAGAACTGAAAGGCATGAGAGGAGATTGGGACCACACTCTGTGCAGAGCATTGGTGCTACTTAAGCAGTCTACTTGGCTATTGGGCACAATCCTGGACAGGTCGCCACTCTGACACAGTATACCAGCATGCTGGCACTCATTTTGCCGACCTCAGAAGGATGACAGATCGAGTTAACCCCTCCTGGCATTAATTCAACAGCTGAGCAGGATTTGAACTCAAGACCCGAGGATCCAAAGCCTACCACCCTAACCATTAAGCCAACACCAGGCATAGAGAAACACCAGACATGGAGAAAACAAAAAGTGTACCTTTCCTTGCTTTACCCTCGGCTTTTTGTACTTTTTATATTGTATTGAATGAGCTGTTCATGCATTTGACATTTCATGAAATTATAGGGACTCTGGATCTCCAGTTCACATCAACATCGTCTCACATCACCGTAGGTTGGCTTGTTTTTGTTGTTCTCATCTGAGCACATAATTCAAGATTCTGGGATTCTAAGTCCAAATCTCATAGACTGTGGGTTTATCTCTGACAATCATCCATAAGATTTGTCAACACACCTACAACATACACATAGTACCATTAACAAACTAAATTCATGTCACATTATCCAAAACAATCTCCATCATCTTCAATGCACTTTGTCCAACAGTCAAAGAACTTCTTGATCCCAGCACAAAAATCCTTCCTTCATGATAAATGGCCATGGCCATGTTGACCTCTTCCGTGAGGTGAGAGTTGCTACTTCTCTACCCTCAAACCCATCTGTGCACAGCCAAGTGAGCCTCATTCAAAAAAAAATAATAATAAAGGAAAAAAGAACACAGATCAAAAAACTTAAATAATTCTGGCTGCCGGACCATGTGTCCGATCAAGTTGAAATTTAAAACATTTATTCACCATCACTATGTAATGAGATCATAATTTTTAAGTTTCATGTCGATTGATTAAGCGGTTCCAGAGAAAAAATTATTTAATATTATTCTTCAATCTAATATGGCTGCCAAACCATATGACCTATCAATTATTCCTTAACAAATTTGTACACCCAAGGATTGGGGAAAATTTGTATGAAGTTTCCCCTCGATCTATCCAGCCGTTCTGAAGAAGATTTTTTTTATAGGTTTACGGGTAAATCCAATATGGCTGCCAAACCATGTGACCTATGATATCATATGTGTGAACATTTTCATGGATAGGCGGTTATATGTGTTAAGTTTTTCCTCGATCTGTTCAGCCACTTCAGAGAAGATTTTTGAAAGTTTTTTTTTTGTAAAACAATATGGCTGCCAAATCATGTGACCGATGACGTGAATTTTTTTTCGGTGGACCATTTTGTCGCTAGATGACCTTTAAAAATTTTCAGACTGATTAGATGTAGCATTCTACATATGCAATTAGGACATCATAACGAAAGCACCTATGCCATCATAAAAAAAAAATCACCCTTATTTCCCATGAGGAGTACTTGCTATGTGCCAAGTTTCAATTTATCCTTGGTGCGGTTTCAGAAATATAGAGGTCCAAATTTTTCCCATTTTTCCAACATGGCTGCCACACCACCTGACCTATGATGTCATAATTATCACTAAAACATTCTACATGAGCAGTCGCTCCTTTGGTGAAAATTTAGTGTCAATCTGACAAGGGGTTGTGGAGAAAAACATGAAAGTTCTGTGCAGACAAACCAACAGACAGACAGACAGACAGACAGACAAACAAATGAAAAATCACTCAGAGTGACACTTGACGAAACGGAACAGCACTCGGTGGAGCACATACTGTACCTCTGCCAGGCTGAACAGTTTAAATGTTGCATCCCACTGATAGGTCGGATCTGAATACGGACCTTAACCAAAATCGAATCTGCTTGTTCTTGTCACCTAACCAACTCTTCCACCTCGTTTTGTCACAAGTCGTCCACAACTTTGATAGATTTCATGCCGCACAGAGTTTTTGGCCCCATCTCTCAATGGTGAAGCATCAGTTTAAAATTAAATAATTATCGTATCAAGATTTGGATTCGGATCTTCACCAAAATTAAATCAATTCTTCATCGTGGCACTCTCAACCTGTCCACAAAGTTTCGTGTGAATCTGTCTGTAACTTTTTGAGAAATTGTGCTGTATATCGTTTTTGGCCCTGTCTCTCAATGGTGAAGATTCACCGGGAAAATTCTCAGATCCGGATCCGGATCTTCACCAAAATCAAGCATTACTGTCCTTGGTCGGTCATCTACACAAACAAAAATTTCAGAACGATTGCTCGAAAACTGTGGCCAAAAATCGTGTGACAGACAAACAGACAGACAAATGCTGCAGACCAATATACTTGGAAAAAAAAAATTTTGCCAAGTAACAAACGGATCCAAAAATGCAAAACCCTCTTCTCTGGGGAGGGTAAATATAATTTTTTTTATAATTCAGCTATCATCTGTTTTTGGAAGCATAACTTTTGGGCATTTGAATGTATCATAAATAAAAGGCTACATCAGCATGATATGTATAATGACATAATAACAAAGAATCAATGAAAATTAGGGAAGTCAAAATTGAGACTTCGTTCATGCAAATTAAAAAATTTGTTCTCTAATTAGTGTGGACTCAGAACACCAGCCTACCCAGAGATAGAGTGCTGCAAGGCAGGGTTCGTGACCATTGTCAGATCTCAGATGTAAGGCTTGTGGTGCTTTTGGGATTAATGTTGGATTTGAGGTTAGTGGATGCTCAATTTGGGGTGGCTGCTATGTTTCAGGTATGCTATATTTGGTGTTAGTTGATGCTGGTGCTGAATTTAAGATTTGCTTGAGCTGGATTTGGAATTAACTGGTGCTGGAAGAGTGCAGTGATTCATTTAAGATTACTATAGATAGTCATGGAATTGGGATTTTACAGTGTTGGATTTGGGATTAAATAGTGCTGGATTTGGGATTAGTTGGTGTTGGATTAAGGGTGATGCTCTATTTATAATGAGATGGCAGTGGACGGGATTGAATGGTGCTAGATTTTGGATTAAACTAGTAATAACCGCTCCCTCCAGGAGCAAAATATGGTGTTCGTGCCGCACACTACTTTCTGTCATTGTTCACTCACCTTAAATACCTGTTCCTTTGAGCAGGGGTCAAAGGTTAAAACGTCAATCCACTTGCGCAGATGAAAATTGCAAGTCGGCTCCCCACGCTCGCAGTTTAGGACTAACTGGTGTTGGATATGTGATAAATTGGTGCGCGACGAAGCTTGTAAGTGAGTCCTAGATTCAGGATTAGTAGGGTTTTTTGGGGGGTTTTTTTAGTGAAGACTCACTTAAGGTTTAGATGTGCATTGCAGGTGCTACAGCAGAAGCAGCCCACACACCAAGCCTTGCTCAATGCAGACACAACTGTAGGGAAAACCATACAAGCATAAACAATGAACATTATTCATCAGAACCCATGAAGGCCAATCGCTTGGCTTTACCTCAATAATAAAAGAAGACAATAACATGGAACCTTTAGGGATTTGTTGGGGGTCATCTACATATTACATACACCCAACGGCAGCATTTTGACTCCGTCCCCCACCCTTTGCCCATTAATTAGTTCCATGCATTCGCCAAACTTTCCTCACATCACCCTGTCACCTCCAAAATCAGTGAAGCTCAATGTAATTCTGCATATGCTTACCATCACCATCAATAACATGGTTGCAATGAAAACAAATGTCTCCATAGAGCTGTAGATAGATGGGCAGATGACAGAAAAAAGGGAAGATAATTAAGTATTCATCATATGGAAATATTATAAACAATGCCACGAAATACAAAACACAAACTATTACTTTTAACATTTGTTTCTTCCCCAGAAGACATCAGAGTCAGGTGAACTTACCTGGTTATAATGCATTTCACAATAAGCCATACCCTTCCTCTCATAGTGCCGATGACCCAGAAAGGGTTTCTCGCACTTGGCACACACAAAGTGCTGTGGGAGGTGCAGGATAAAGAATAGACAATCAAGATTATTATTACTTTCTAAAAATATAGCACAGATCTTAGAAAGTGTATATCCCAAATGTACAGTGCAAATCCCTAAGTCTTCAACAGCTGATCATATATTCATTCCATTTACTTTCTTTACACCCATTGGGTAATAAACCAATGCCAATGTCCATGAAGGTCATTCAGAACAACTACTAAAAACACCCTTATGTACTGTAGCTGTCCATCATAAAACAACAAAATCGAGGATAAAGCAAATATGGTGCAATATATTTTACCTGCCTTTCTCGACTCACCTTGGGCTGGTAGGGTACCTTAGAGGTAATGTGCTCATCTTTGAACTGTCTACAATCTAGACCGAGCTTGATTTCTCCACCCAACTACTAAATTGTCATCCTGGCGCTTCGCAAACGGGGAACTGCATCAATAGCGATGCTTTTCGTCGCCTGTTGAAACATATGCTACCATTCACTGGCAGATGTTGGATACCAAGGTACCCATCAAAAGGAGGAAGCCATTATGTGCAGACACCCTACCCAAATTTCAAATTCCTGCCCCGATCACTCCTGGGAAGGGCAAATATGGTATTCCACGTCTCGTGACTACTTGGGCAGTGCCAACTCTCTGGAAAGAACGTTGCCGTGAAGGGAAGGCTCCTTACCCTATATGCTGCATACATGCCCTTTCCCACTCTTGTCCTTACTCCTATCTCCTTCAAATCACCTTTCACCACTCCTACCTTCTCTTCAATCTCCCAAGACTCATCTTGGGGGTTTTTTTGCCAATTTTAATTTTCTCATTTGACCCCGCACCCCACCACTAGCCCTGGTGCACACATAATAAAGTGTTGCCATTCATGGTGACGTGCGTAATCATTGGAGAACTTATATGAATTAATAATCCTGACACTGGAATGGAGGAGAAAACTTTTCACAATCTGTGAGTGAGAGTGAAAAAAAGGTCATTTGTTTTCTAATGAAGCTACATTTGTTGTTTTACTAGTGAATAGCTATTTGAATACACAGAATAATAAAAACATATTCGAGTTATGCAAGCGATGATGGGTCTGGTGAATCCCGCCAGTGTGACCAGTCCTCATTTTCATAAATGCCAAGTTGAGCCAATGAAAAAAGCCAAGAATTCACAAGGTTTCAGAAAAGCGATGATGATAGAAAACCTACAGAAAACCAAGACGTCAAAGGTGAACAACGAATAGCCAAGATCTTGTGAAAAAGCCAAGGAGTGGTCACACTGGTTCCCGCTGGTTCAACAGTACCTCAACGTGCCATTGCTTTCCCATGGCGTTCACGACTCTTCCTTCGATAGGTCGGCGGCAGGCTCCGCAGATAGGTACCCCCAGCTTGTCATGGCAGGGGAGACAAAACAGTTCCCCTTTGAGCACTCGTGCCTCACTAGTTAGCTCCTTCCTGCATGCCAGGGACAAGGATCACAGTGGTTGATGATAGAAGAAGGTGCATTTCTAGGCAAAGGATATTAGACAGTTATATATTTATATCTATTACCACAACTATATTTTCATGATCCATCTTGGGCTAAGGATCCTAGGGTCCTGAGTTCAAATCCCACTCGGCTGTTGAATTGATACCAGGTGGGGTTGACTCTGGTGGGGTCCATCTGAATTTTTCCCTTTTTTATTTAAGCTCTTCCATGAACTTGAGAAGCTGTATAATAACAGCAAGCATGGTTCTTGCAATGGTTTTTCATCGAAAGCACCAAAACACAGTGTTCTATCACCTCTCTTCCAACCTCTCTCCACCTGCCCTCTCTTCACCCCATTCATCACAAGCCCCAGCAGATTGCACATGTTCTTCCAGGAACCCACACCTGGTTACACTCCCTAAATATAGGCTGGATGCTCACCTTCAACCCACCTTTCTCTCATGACCTTCCTCTCCATGTCTGTTGTCTCACGCTCTTCCCTAGTATTTCAACTGCTGCTCATTGTCATGTCTTGGTTTCTCCTCTTCCCACTCGAACTCACCACTACTCTCACTGAGTGTCAAACTTCTTGCCATCCCTACCACTGACCTTATTATAATGCAATCTGTTTGTGTGTTTTATCTCCAACTGTTTACCTCTTCCCTTCTGTCGGTCTATCAGCCTGCTGCACTCAATTATCAAGCTCCTCCACACGCCTCGACTTCTGTAAAAAGAGGTAAAAACCCCAGAAACATTGCAGTTGTATGATATATATATATATATATATATATATATATATATATATATATATATATATATATATATATATATATATATATAAATATATTAGGCACATTTAGATAGAGGATTTGTTAAGGTACCTGCAGTTCTGGCAGTTGAAGTGATCAGCATGGTATGGGTCGCTGCGAAACATCAGTGGTTCTTCCTCGATTATGAGATGACACTTGTGGCATAGGGAATGCCCAAGGCCTGTGGCTCGCTCCGCAGTGTGGCAAGGCCGACATAAGTGCCTTACAATGGTTAAAAAAAGAAGTGGTGAAGGCAGAAAAAATAAGTGTAAGAGTTAGAGTGAGATCAAAATGAGGGACATCGTTAGGCATATTCGTTAGTGGTGTATTTGTAATGAAGATTTGGGTTCTAAAACATGGATTCATACCTGTCTGCATTTTTGACGAAGCCCACATCAGCAAGTGCAACAGAGCAGATGTCACAACGAAAGCAATCTGGGTGCCAGCTGTTATTCATGGCCTTAATGACTCGTCCAACAATGAACTCACCTGCATACATGGCATTCGTACATAAACTCACCTACGGTCTCAGGAAAAACTAGTGGTGCCAAATACAATAGCTAAACATTTCCATTGAGTACTGCACTTCCTGATTCAATACACTTTGGTTTATTCAGTGAAACCCACTTCTGGAGAACTGTAGTAAAAAAATAAACAAAAAAAACAACAATGGTACACGTACCGCAGTGGCCACAGCATGGAGCGAACAGGATGTGGAAGTCATGCTCACAGTATTTCCGGTCTTCAAACTGCAAGGAAAGCAATTAAAATGAACAACAGAACCAAATCTACCTGGCATTCCCCTTTAGATGCTGTGATGCTTCTTCCCCTCTGCCCTTGTCAGACTGTTGACCGGAGGAATGATGTTTTTGGGGTTGTCCATCTGGCTGTTTGGCCAAGGAACAAGTGAAATGGGGAAGAATGAGAGTGAGGGGAGGACGCCGGCGATAGATACAGCCGCAAACTCCGAGCACGGAGTGAACAGAGGGTGCAAGATCAGAAGGGAGGCGCTGGAAGACAGAGAGACCGCTGTCTTGGCTCTGATTTGAAAATTATAGGCCCAGAAACAGCTTCATCATGGGAGATTCCACTGATCTTGAAGACTTTGGTTTCCAAGGCATCAAGCTGAGCAAGATGTGAGGTGGGGCTGTTAGTGCAGAGGGGAGAGCAGTACTCCATCAAGCTGTGGATGAAGGCATTGCAGGTCAATAAAAGTTTGGATGTGCTCAGAAAAGTCTTTGCAGGACGGTGAATGCCCAGTTGGCGATTGGCTTTGGAGACCAACTTTGATGTGTGGTTTTCCCCAAGAGAGATCATGGCTGATATTGAGGTCCAAACCTTTGAGTGACTGAACTTATTCAATAGGATTGCTATAGGGGAAACCAAATGCTCAGACCACCTTGATGATAGTCATCTATCCCTTGATACCCCCAAAAATATATACGATGTGCATTTTTCCAATTTCTGAATTATAAAGTAGGTAAATTTGCGATTAAAGGTCAATCTTGTTCTTCAGATTAGCTGTGACGTCACAGTCAGATTGACTTCAGATTGGCTGTGACGTCACATATGGAAGTAGACCACCAGATTCGTACCGTCTCCAGGTTACATGGAATCATTTTCGGTATGAGATAACTCAAACGGGGAATAATTTTCGGTTTTCCACATACATACCAAGTCAATGCTTCCTTGGTGCTTGTATTGTAAAACAAACAGATGCTACACCAATGGCCGAGGCACCCTGAGTTTGCCAGAAATTAGACGAGGCTTGTCCAAAATACCTTTGTGTGAATCAGGCCGACAAGATGTTCGCTTGTGTGCTCGAACATTTTACAGAGCACGTTATGAAACAACAGAGATGGTAAGATCTTGTGGTTATCCACCACGATTGAGAGAGGATGCCATCCCCACGATTAAGCGGAAGAAACAGCCGTCGCTCGAAATTGTAACACCATCTCTACCCAGCTACCAGCACATGTACATGGAGGATTTTAGCGGTGAATCAAACACCTGTTGCCATTACCTGGCAGTAAGCACAATAACACCTGAAATTACTTATCTATTATCAACAAAAATTCCCACAAATCAAATGTACTACAATCTAGCTGGACTTGAGATTATCTACTGTTGGACTTGGGATGTGAACCAACATACAGACAGGACAGCAGCATCCAAGATGCCATTGAAAGCCAGGTCTTAATTTTGACCCAGAAAACCTATAATCCCAGCAGCTCTGACTCCTCATTCAGCACGCTGAGGGTCCCCAAATGGATATCCAGAGTCTCTGCGAAGATGACTGCATCATCTGCGAAATCAAGGTCAGAGATCTTGACATGCCCAAATGATGCACCGCAGCTTGATCTTTCCAACGTCTTCCCAGAATCCAGTCCATACAAGTGCTGAAAAGTGTGGGGTACAGTCCACACCCCTTACGAACTCCAGTAACAACTGGAGTCGGATATGGCATCACCACATCTCACAGCACTCTCAGTACCAGAGTAGAGTTCAGACATCAGATCAATCAGTTTTGGTGTCACCCTATGAAGATTGAGAATCCTGCAGAGGGCATCCCGATTCACTGAATCAAACGCTTTGTGGAGATCAACATAGGCTGCAAGCAGCCCCTGCCGAAACTCTCGTCTGCGTTCAGTGAGGACCCGACGAGCAAGGATACGGTCAATCGTTGACCTCTTTGGTATAAATCCTGACTGCTGTGGACGCTGGTGCTCAAGCACATTGTGGCAAATCCAATCAATAATTATCCGAGCAAAGACCTTGCCCAGCACTGAGAGCAGCGTCACCCCTCGATAGTTGTTGCAGTCCTGGCGATCACCCTTCCCTTTCTGTAGAGGGACAACAAGGCCCCTCTGTCAGTTGGGATGATGCCTATTCTCCAAACAGATTACAGAATTGCATGCAATGATATGAGTACAGCATTTCCACCAGCCTTGAGAGGTTCAACATGGATGCCACAGATCCCTGGAGCTTTACCCCCTTTCAACCTGTTCACCGCAGCCTGTGTTTCTACAAACAAAGGTGGTTCACAGTTGTTTGAAGGGTCAGCAATATGGACAGTTACACCCCAGATATCCAACACACCAGCTGGTGGGTCAGCCTGGTACAGCCGCTCAAAGTAACTGGCCCAGCGGGCCTTCACTTCAGACTCCTCCGTCAAGACTTCACCACCCTTCGCTCGAACTGCAGTACACCGAGGGACAGGCTTGGACAAACACAATGCACAAATTTCCCTGTAAGCAGGACGAGAATCACTTGACCACAGGTGATGCTCTACCCCTTCACAGATTCCTCGCACATTGGCCTCCTTGTCCACCTTCAGCACATGAACAGTTTTATGCCTCAACTCCCTGAACAGCTCAGCTCTGCCATGTAGTCAGGCCCTGCGACTCTGGTCAATGGTATCCAGTGTCCCGAGGGAGACAACTTTTTCTTCACCTGATGGTGAGTTCCAAGACATCCACTGGCGACGTCAAGGAAGGTCGTCTTGAAGGTACTCCGCAACTCTTCAGGATTCTCCAAAACACCCAGAGCCCCCAACTCCCCACTTAGCTTTTTTACAAACTCCTCAGCTGTCCTCTCATCCTTGAGCTTGCCAACATCTGGATTAAGTTGGGATTGCACCATTCTCCTGGATTTGAGCTGCAACTTCAGAGTTTCTACCGCAAGCCTGTGGTCGGTATTGAGGAATTGAGCACTCCGGTAGCTCCTGTAGTTCTGAATCATCCTTCAGCGACCATCAATGAGCACAAGGTCACTCTCCTTTGCCACACCATCAGCGTTGGAATATGAAGTCCAGCGATGAGCCTGTGGGCATTGAAACCATGAATCAGCCACACTAAGTCTATGACTTCTTCCAAAATCAAGGAACTTGGTGCTATTCTCATTCACAGTTCTAGGCCAATGGGGACCAACACACGTCTCAGAACCAGTGCCGGATTTAGACTTGGTGAAGCTATGAAAATGACCTTCCTCCTGAACAATTTGTTCCTCGGGCCTCATCCACATATTTTTACACATCTCACATTTTTTGAGGCCCATGCGGACTGCTGATAACAATCCCTATCAATGACAGTCGATGCAACAAAATTCCCCAAGACCAGAAGAGTATCTCTCCTGGGGCACTGATCAACCACAGACTTGAGCATGGCATAGGATGCGTCCTTCACGGTGAGATCACTCGCCTCAGTCGGAGCATGTACAGAGACCAGGGAAATGACACCCAAGGAGTGACGAATCCTCAGTTCTATAATACGCTTGTCGACCGGAGTTACTTCAATTATCATGGGAGTCAGCTTATTGGACTCAGCTTCAGAAACTCCTTGGGCTTGGTGGCCATCAAAGGGACCAGACCAGTGGTAGGTGTAACCACCCGCCATTATCTCACCACTATCCTGTCTCCAAACCTCAGAGAGTACTGAAATACTGATGTTCAAATGCTGGAGCTCAGATGATAGCAGAGACTTTCATCCTCTCTTTGGAACAGGACATTCCAGGCAGCCACCAGAAGGGACAACTCAGGTTATCCGGAGGAGACTGCCGTTTAGTGGAAGATACCTTAGCACCACTCCGACACACAAACCACCACAATCCGACCTAGGAAGGTTACTCCGTGCTTTTCCTCCTTTCATCAAAGAATAGGGGTCCCGAATTGCCAATCCAATCTCGTCATGTGGCGAACTGCCCTGTGAAGGGCAGCAGCACAGGAGGCACTCTCACCGAGTGGGTTTTCAGTTTTCTTTGCATTTTGTTTTTCTTATATTTTGCAGAATGAGAGCTTTTCGGTCGCCAGAGTGCAAATGCTGCCACCAACCTCCTAGAAAAAGGTAACCCACCTGCAGGAGGACGTCCGCAGGTGCAGTTGGGTACCAGATATGGATGGCTCTTGGCTCACAATGAGCTCCCCCACCCTTTGACAAGTTTTGTTTTTAATCCTGCTGGGTGTCCATATCCAAACACCCTCCTCACCAGGAAACCTGGAAGGGGAGACAGTTTAGTCGCCAACAACCTGACCATGAAACAGGTCAATACCAAAAATATTTGGGGACCCCTGACCTTGGGCAAACGAGAAGAAAAAGGATGAGCAAGAGCAGCAGAACAGGTTTTTAGGATACGTGCACTGATGTCGTCCGGTCCAGTTGCACAATCAGTCGAGCGTTGCCAGAAACTTCTCCACCTTCTCAGGTGAAAAAGACAGTCCATGGATAACTTTCGAACCACATTGAGAAGCATAACTTTTGAGCTAGCGAAGGGATTTCAACCAAACTTGGCACAACTA
This sequence comes from Eptatretus burgeri, assembly GCF_056783735.1. NCBI lineage: Eukaryota > Metazoa > Chordata > Myxini > Myxiniformes > Myxinidae > Eptatretus > Eptatretus burgeri. Next base: position 62,981,415 of record NC_140967.1, read on the forward strand.
TAGATGGTATTACAAATACAGCATGAACTCATTAGAATGATGGGTACAAAAGATAAGAGTTCAAAGGGCATGTGTTCTTAAAGTTCAAAGGGCATGTGCTCTAAAAATAATTTTGAAAACTTGGCAAAAGGATGGAAAGTAGCACAAAAATGAACTCATTCCATTTTGGGTGCAACAGATGAAAGGTCAAAGGTCATGTGCCCTTTCAAAATCATTTTGCAGACCATGATTTGAGTTCAAAACATCTGATGTTGTCTCTCTTCTACTTATCTCTCTTTTCTCTCTCATGTGACCTTTGATCATGTGACCTTGAGATCAAACTTAAAAGTGGGTTGACATCTAACTTGGGTTGTCATATACATTGAATCATTCACATCAAATCCATCAAATCATTCACGAGCCTCCACATCTGTTAAAAAGAAATAAAAGCAATCAGTATGGTGGCATCGTGGTGAAGGCCAGACTGCTATTCGGTAAGTCGTAGATTCAAACGTGGCAGAAGGTAGCGTTGTCAAGGATATTGATTTCAAGCTTTTGGAACAACTCAGTCTTCCCACTGTGGATAGAACCAACAACTCTAACACTTACATATTCCAAACAAGCCCCACCAAGTCTCCGAAGAATTACCATAGCTTTTGGATTGCTTGTAAAAACCCACGAAGCTCACAAGTGTCCTTCAAGGAGAACAATGTGATTTGATGTAATTTGATGTACCATACTCTTTACAGAGCATTGGTGCTGCCGAAACAGTTTCTTGATCATTGTTATAATGGGTGGTTTGCCATTACCTTCCCAACATTGTTTGTTCGTGTTCTATCCTTTTAAATGCTGAGCACCAAGCAAGGAAGCAGCACAGCCAATTTTTAAAGTTTTTCGGATGATTTGAACCACCCACCTCCCAGACTCAGAGTGAACGCTCTAACCATTGCACCACCGAATCTGGTTCTATGTGTGATATCTGTGCATGATTCGTGGATGATCTTCACAAGTTACCTTGACGACAGGTGTGTTGCAACACACCTGTCGTCAGGGTCATTTGTGAAGAGCATTCATATCCTACATATGAAAAGGCAACTGCCCAATACTCACTATTTTAGTCCTAAAAAAACACATCATACAGGACAGAAAACTGCCATGATTGCTGGACCAACCTCATAGAAGAGTCCATCAGGAAAGGGTTGGAAACACTGGGCACAGACAAAGCACCCCTCATGGTACAACTGGCCTTCACTGCTCACGATCCTCTGTGTCGAGGTGAAACCAGCTTGGCATCGCTCGCATGCTGCACGGGACAGTGCCTCTGCCATGTGACTGTGGGAAAAAGAGAGGCAGTGGAAAATGTGCATCAACATCTCCTTCACTAATGTGTGCTTGTCAATGAGAGGCAGAGAAAGGACAATACCTGGATAACCTTTAGGTCTGAGTCCTGCAATCACTCCCGGAAAGACCAGATTTTAATCACACATCTTGTATTGATGTCTGCTGTGTCTTGGAGCCCTTAACTTAAACAGGGGCAGATTTTTCTTTAAATATTTTCCATTGCAGTTTAAGAAGCTGCGTTGGTTTGGGTTATTGCAGTTTTCGAGTATTTTGTACATTCTGCGCATGTGACATGTGATCATCACATTAAAGGGTTTGTTTTGTCAGCAGAGACAGAAGGAGCTTGTATGCCTGGTGGTGGCTTAATGGTGAGGATGGCAGGCTTTGGATCCTTGGGTCCTGAGTTCAAATACCGCTCAGCTGTTGAATTAATACCAGGTGGGGTTAACTCGGCTTGTCATCCTTCCGAGGTCGGCAAAATGAGTGCCAGCTTGGTGGTATACTGTGTCGGAGTGGTGACCCGTCCAGGATTGTGCCGGAGACTGCTTAGGCAGCACCAATGCTCTGCACAGAGTATGGTCCCAATGGATGGATGGGTGTATGGATGTTAAGGTGGCTCGCTTAAGATCGTTGGTCCTTGAGGTTGAGCCCCCTGTCGTGCCATTAAATAACACCAGGTGCGTTGACTCAGCCCATCATCCTTCCGAAGTCGGAAAAATGAGTACCAGCTTACTGGAAACAGGGGGCACTGCATCAGTGGCACAGCGGTGCTCTGAACAATGATGCAACCAGCAGCCACAGTCTGCATACAAAATAATAATCTAGAGTTTGTGTAAAAAACACATGAAGTGGGTTTGTGCACAACACGAAGGAGCTTGTTCCTAAACAAAGACCCACCTCTTCGGAACCAAAAGGGAAGAGCCTGACCGAGCCTGACCGAGCCTGACCGAGCCTGAACACGACTTCATGGTGATGGAGGAACAACTTACAATAAATAAAACCTTCATATCTCACAAATGCATAGGTAGATTTATTTATTTTTAAAAGAGCATTTATCCGTTTTTATCATCCTCGCCGAAAGGGAGAGGGGATTGCGTTTAGGTCCGTTTGCTATTTGGCAAAAAAAATTTTTGACAAGTATGTTGATGTGTTGGTTCGTTTGTGTGTGTGTTGGTGTGTTGGTGTGTTGGTTCGTTTGTGTGTGTGTGTGTGTGTGTGTGTGTGTGTGTGTGTTTGTGTGTGTGTGTGTGTGTGTGTGTGTGTGTGTTTGTTTGTGTGTTGGTTTGTTTGTCTTTCCGCTCACCTCCTGGCCAAACCGCACACACTGATCCTCCTGAAATTTTCAGAGATTAATGTCACCGATCTTGCGACGGTCCCGCATTGAAGTTTCGTAAAATTCGGTCGACCAAAGAGGTCTACATATTCCAATAGGCCAATTTGAGCCAAATTTTCCAAAATCCTCAAATTTCATCCGATTGACTTGAAATTTGAACAGGATTTGCACATCAGGTCAGTGAATTCAGCCACCTATTACTTTTGAGGTTATCTTAGGTCAAAAGGTCAACATAGACCATCAGGTGAACCCAAAATAGGCCAATTTTTTATTTGTTTCTAAAGTTGTCAATTTTCATCCGATTGACCTGAAATTTGAAGACCATTTGCATATCAGGTCACCAAATTCAACCACCTATTAATTTTGAGATCAACATAAACCAAAAGGCAAAATTGGGCCAAATGTTCTAAAATTCTCAATTTTTATCCGATTGACTTGAAATTTGAACAGGATTTGCACATCAGGTCAGTGAATTCAGCCACCTATTACTTTTGAGGTTATCTTAGGTCAAAAGGTCAACATAGACCATCAGGTGAACCCAAAATAGGCCAATTTTTTATTTGTTTCTAAAGTTGTCAATTTTCATCCGATTGACCTGAAATTTGAAGACCATTTGCATATCAGGTCACCAAATTCAACCACCTATTAATTTTGAGATCAACATAAACCAAAAGGCAAAATTGGGCCAAATGTTCTAAAATTCTCAATTTTCATCTGATTAACTTGAAACTTGAAGAGCATTTGCATATCAGGTCACTGAATTCAACCACCTACTAATTTTGACGTAAGAGTAGGCCAAAAGGTCGACATAGGCCAATAGGCCAATTTGGGCCAAATTTTCTAAAATCCTCAATTTTCATCCGATTTACTTGAAATTTGAAGAGTATTATCATGTCAAGTCGCTGAATTCAAACATCTATTAATTTTGAGGTTAACAAAGGCCAAAAGGTCAAAATAGGCCAAAAGGCCAATTTGGGCCAAATTTTCTATAACCTCAATTTTCATCCGATCGAGTTGAAATTTGAAAAGAATTTACCTATTGGGTCACTGAATTCAACCATCTATTATTTTTGTGGTTATCATCGGTGAAAATGGCAACATAGACCAAAAGGTCAACATTGGCCAAATTTCTAAAATCCTCAATTTTAATCGAATTAATAAGAAATTTGAAGAGCATTTGCAGATCAGATCACCAAATTCAACCACCTATTCATTTTGAGGCAAACATAGACCAAAAGGTCAACGTAGACCAAAAGGTCAACATAGGCCAAATTTCTAAAATCCTCAATTTTCATCCAAATAACTTGAAATTTGAAGAGTATTTGCACATTAGGTGACTGAATTCAACCACCTATTAATTTTGAGGTTAACAAAGGTCAAAAGGTCAAAATAGGCCAAAAGGCCAATTTGGGCCAAATTTTCAAAAATCTTCAATTTTCATCCCATTGACTTGAAATTTGAAGAGCATTTTCATGTTAGGTCGCTGAATTCAACTATTAATTAATTTTAAGGTCAACACAGGCCTAATTTATAAAATTTATAGATCGGACCAAAAACTAAATATATCACTTTATCTCAAAAAGTTGTGGACGAGTTATGAAGAACAAGGTGAATAAGTGACAAGAAAAAGCGAATTGGATTTTGGTTCGGATCCAGCCCATCTGTGGGATACAAAACGTAAACTGTTTCACCTGGCAGAGGTATGCGGTTTACCAAGTGCCGTTCTACCTTGTGCTGTTTTGCCAAGTTGTTACTCTATTAGTGGTTTTTCATTTCTTTGTTTGTCTGTCTGTCTGCCTGTCTGTCTGTCTGTTTGTCTGCACAGAGCTTTCATGTTTTTCTCCGCAACTGCTTTTCGGATCGAGACGAAATTTTCACCACAGGTGCGACTACTCATGTAAAATATTTTAATCATAATTATTACATAATGGTTCACGTGATGTGTCAGCTATGTTAGAAAAACGGAAACTTTGGATCTCTGTATCTCTGAAATCTCACCAAGGTTTGAAACCTGAAACCGAAGTGTGAATTCTTATAATTCATTGGTGCCATCGTTATGATGTCATAATTGCATATGTAGAATGCTACATCTGATCAGTATTAAAAATTTTGAGGGTCATACAGGGATATAATGGTCCACAGAAAAAAAACATTGATGACGTCATCAGTCAGGTGATTTGGCAGCCATATTGTTAAAAAAAACCTTCAAAAATCTTCTTCTCTGAAGTGGCTGAACAGATCGAGGTGAAACTTTACAAGTATGACCGCCTACCCATGAGGAACAAAAGGTTCACACATATGATGTCATAGGTCACGTGGTTTGGCAGCCATTTTGGATTTACCCTGAAACCTATAAAAAAAATCTTCTTCTCCTGAATGCTACACAGATCGAGGGAAAACTTCACACACATGTTCCCCAAGCCTTGGGTGGACAAGTTTGTTAAGGAATACTTGATAGGTCACATGGTTTGGCAGCCATATTGGATTGAAGAAAAAGATGAAATAATGTTTTCTTTGGAACCGCTTAATCAATCGACATGAAACTTCACATTTATGATCTAGTCGTGATGGGGACTATATGTTTTAAATTTCAACTTGATCGGGCACATGGTCTGGCAGCCAGAATTATTTAATTTTTCTGGGTTTTTTTTTTAATCTTTTATTGTTATGTTTTTTTTGGAAAAGGCTCATTTTGCTGTGCCTGGATGGGTTTGAGGGTGGAGGAGCAGCAGCTGAAATGGAATCCTATCCAGCTTCTTGCTGATGACTTCATCTTTGCTTTTTGCTTGTCTATGTTCCTTCCGATTACGCCAATGCAAGACCGCACCTATTTGGTCTCCCATTTGATTTGAATTGAATTCATTTTAATTCCTTTCTAAACACCAAACAAAAACAAGTTCTGATGAGGGTCTGCAATCTCTAAATACCCTTTCTAGTTAACCTTGTAATCTTGAGTGTATTCGATGGCGAAATCAATTGAGGAATGCCGCATGTTTTTGTGATTGATTTTTTGAAGTGAGACCATAAAGCTTCTTCAATGTAATCAATGACAGAAACGGATAATAAAGTTTTCCAAAGTTGTGGTTTCTACACGATAGATGATAATCACTGATAAACAACAACATTAAGGTATCCCAAGGTTGTTATTTCCAAACCTCAGGGTACCCTGCATATTATCCCAAACAAGCCAAGCCTTTGTTCTGTTATGCCATATACGTACATCTGGGTGCACATGATGTCATCAGCACAGATGGTAAAAAGCAATTGAAAAAAAAAGAAAGAAAGAGTGAAATATCAAAAGCAAAGAGATGGAATTTCAGGAACGACTCATGCCAGAAGAGAAGGTCACGATCCTGTTGTTGTGGTTAAGTGTGATCTCGTTCTCCATATAATTATGGCAAATATCTTTTCATATAAGGGTATTATGATATAGTTTTGGTGGGACTGTCAGGATGGCCGAGACCCTGAGACCCTAGACGCCTGGAGGTATGAACACTCGCCTCGAAAGTGTGTAGCCTGGGTTCGAATCCCGACCCAGCTATAAACTGTCATCCCGGTGTTTCACAGGCAGGGTGATTAATCAGTGTGTGTGAGTGTGTGCTGAACTTCGAATAAACGTTAAACTTGGCGTCCGGCATTAGTAAGTGGATGTTAAAGATCTTTTGGTACCCTTTGCGAAGAGTAGGCGAGCTATCGCCGGCACCATGGCCAAATTCCAAATTCCTGCCTCAACTCCTTAATCGAACGTCAGGCCTGGCCAGCCAGTTCGTGAAAGACTTGGGGGCAAAAACTTCCCCTGGCCAACCCCAGAAGAACGTGGGAATAATTGTGGCCATTGTAGAAATGACGAAGATAACATCGTGCTTGTGCAAAGAGCCATCGATTTATTACGTACACACAAGGAGCGTCCCTGATTGATTTGTCCATGGTGTTTACAAACAGGAGAGGGTGGGGATTTGGTGGTGTTATGAGTTCGGGAGTATAGATAGCATTGTGGTATGTAATGTGTGTATTATGCCGCACATGATGCTATTAATTACGAGTCGTGTCCAAGTTTGGGTTTTTATGGAATTTGGGCACTGGGATTGCAGGAAGGAATTTGTAATTGCCCCAATTTGTGATGTAATTGTAATTTGTGATGTGGTGACCCACATCAAAGAGTTAAGGCCAATGAGGAAGAATTTAATAAACTTGCCTTGTGCTCCTGTCCTTTGTGCAAGAACTGTGCACTTCAGTGGAGGAACCTGATAAGATGATCAACACTGATACACTCTTTGAGAGTCGTTGCTGAAATACAACCTCCAGCAAGATGCAATGGCATCTAGTCGAACCGTTAAATCCTAAATCTTGTGCAAATCAGCAAGTGTAGGTTATGGCAGATAGAGTGTCCTACCCAATATGTGGGAATGATAATACAATGGTTCCCAATGCATTGGGGCCTACATCAGGCAAGTCCACGGTGAAGAACTGACAAAAACTGGTAAAGTCAGACAGAGGGCATAAACGAGAGAGGAAGGAGAAGGAAGATCAGAGATGAGGAAGAAGAGCAGAAATGGCAGAGAGAGGGGAGAGGAGCAAAGACCACACAAAGAGGGGTGTGGGTCCACAAAAAAAAGGGAGAGAGTTTTTTTTTGTATAAGCTCTCGAGGCTCACTCGTAGAGGAGCTAGAATACACAACGAAAAGAACAGAAGAGAGGGAGTGGGCAGTGGGATACACACCAACAGCAGGGTTAAGAGGGAGACTTGGAGGGATAAGGAACGTGGGAAAGAATGAGAGCAAGGGTAGGACCCAGGGGGGGGGGGTGAGAGAGATGGATAGAGCCACAAACTCTCAATCACTGATAAGGAAGAAAAAACTGGAAACCCAGAAAGACTTTGGCTTGGTAAAGGTTAATGGGGGCAGAAAATATCATGGTTGTGGGTGGGGGTTACGGTTAGGGTTGTGAACAGCTGTCTTGAAGCCCTGGAGGGAAGAATGACATTGAAGAGACTGAGGACATTGGTTGGAAAGAGAGGAAAGAATGAGTGGATGTGAGCAGTGATTCTGAATTTTAGGAGTTTCATGAGAATGGGATTACTGAAAGATCATGTGTGCCTTGCAGAAACCTGTGGCCAAGATAGGGGGGCACAGCACAGAATGGGTTGAGGGTGCAAGATCAGAAAGGAGACAGAAGATAAGATAGACAACAAATCTGTCTGCAATGTGAAAATGATAGGCCCAGAGATTACGTTTCATCGTGGGAGATAGCAATGATTTTGAAGGCCTTGTTTCCATGGCTTCAAGCTGAGAAAGGTGTGAGGCAGGAGTGCCAGCACAGAAGGGAAGGCACTACTCAATCAAGCTGCAAATCAAGACCTTGTAAGTAGATAAAGTTCAGATTTACATGATGGAGGAGGTGACTGGCTTTGGAGGTCAATTTAAATATGTGGTTTGCCCAAGAAAGATCATGGCTGTTGATGAGGCTCAAAAGTTTAAGTGACTGAACCTCTTCAAGACGATTGTTAAAGAAGTAGATGAGAGGGATTGCCAGACAGTGTTTTCGGAGACACAGAGTGAGAGTGTGGGATTTGTCAGGATTGAACGACATATTCTCAGTGTAGGATGTCCTCGTGATTCTATCAAGGTCAGCAGAGGGTGAAGCTGCTGCCTGCCTATCTGAAGGATGGGGGATGTTACGGCAGAGGGTGGAGTCAGCAGAGACATAAAGAGGATTTTCTAGAGAGTCGGAAAGATCGTTGATGAAGCTTCGGAATAGGACTGGGTCAAAAACAATGCTTTGGGGTACTCTAGCCTTAACAAAGAGGGGACATGAGAGAGTCCTGTTGAGAACCACATGCTGGCTACATGAGTGGAGGAAATCAGGAAGCCAAGTGTAGAGTTGGCCTTGGATGCCAGAGGCGGAAAATTTGGTGAGCAAGGCATGATTGCCAGACTGTATCGAAAGCTTGAGATATGCAAGGGCGTAGCTAGAGGTCCAAAAGCGATGAGGCGATTTAAGAACAATACCTATTTAGGTATTGTGATAGGAGTGGAGATAAGAGTATTCAGAGCACTGCCTGGTAGCTTTGATAGTTTACTCCCCAGGGAGCTCAGATGGCCAGAGGGCTCAGGCCAGATCATATTTCAGGAAATGAGCGACGAGGCAACTGCCTCGTCTGCCTCAGCCTAGCTATGCCCTTAATAATATGTCAAGAGAGACGACCCTGATGTCATATCTAAGATAATATCGAAGCTTCAAATCAAGACACAAGGTTGATAATAATATACAGCAACAAGGTATAATATCAAAGGGCGGAGGAGCTCCTTGTGAGCCAACGGCCATCCATATCTAGTGCCCAACTGTGTCTGCGGACGTCCTCCTGCAGTTGGGTCACTTCTTATTAGGAGGTTGGTGGCGGGTTTTGCACTCCGGCCACCGTAAAACCCTTCATTCCGCAAAACACAAAAACGCAAAAATATCTGAAAACCCACTCCGTGGGAGTACCTCCTGTGCAGCTTCCCTTCGCAGGGCAGCTCACCGGATGATGGGATTGGGGCAAAGCCTTCGGGACCCCCAATCTTTGATGATAGGGGGGAAACCACGGGGTAACATCCCTGGGTCAGATTGCGGGAGAGTGTGTCGGAGTGGTGCTGAGGTGTCGTCCACCAGACGGCGGTCTCCTTGGGTTAACCTGAGGCGGTCCCTTCGGGTGGGTGCCTGCAATGTCCTATCCCTAAGAGAGGATGATCACCTGTCTCTGTTATCATCTGAGCTCAAGTGTTTGGACATCGGGATTGCAGCTCTCTCTGAGGTTCGGAGACCGGATTGCGGCGAGATAATGGTGGGTGGTTACACCTACTATTGGTCTGGTCGCTCTGATGGTTACCATACCCAAGGAGTTGCTGTAGCTGTGTCCAATAAGCTGACCCCAATGATAATTGAGGTAACACCGGTCAACGAGCGTATTATGAGATTAAGGATTCGTCACTCCTTAGGTGTCATTTCCCTGGTCTCTGTTTATGCTCCGACTGAAGCGAGTGATCTCACCGTGAAGGATGCATTCTACGCCACACTCGAGTCTGTGGTTGATCAGTGCCCCAGACGAGATACACTTCTAGTCTTGGGGGATTTCAATGCATCGACTGGAACTGATAGGGATGGTTATGAGGTGTGTGTTGGTCCCCATGGGTCAGGAACTATGAACCAGAATAGCACTAAGTTCCTTGACTTTGCAAGAAGTCATGGACTTAGGGTGGCTGGTTCATGGTTTCAGCGCCCACAAGCTCATCGCTGGACTTGGTATTCCAACGCTGGTGGTGTGGCAAAGGAGATTGACCATGTCCTCATTGACGGTCGTTGGAGGATGATCCAGAACTGCAGGGTCTACCGGAGTGCTCAGTTCCTCAATACTGACCACAGGCTTGTTGTAGCAACTCTAAAGCTGCACCTTAAATCCTGGAGAATGGTACCATCCCAGCTGAGACTGGATGTTGCCAAGCTCAGGGATGAGAGAGTAGCTGAGGAGTTTGCGAACAGGCTGAGTGGACACTTGGGGGGTCTGGGTGCTTTGGGGGGTCCTGAAGAGTTGTGGAGCGCCTTCAAGACCACCGTCCTTGATGTTGCCGGTGGATGCCTTGGAGCTCACCGCAGGGCAAAGAAGAATTTTGTCTCTCAAGGGACACTGGATACCATTGACCAGAGTCGCACGGCCAGGCTGAATGGCAGAGCTGAGCTGTTCAGGGAGCTGAGGCGTAAAACTGTAGATGCACTGAGGGTGGACAAGGAGGCCTATGTGCGAGGAATCTGTGAGGGGGTAGAGCATCACCTGTGGACAGGTGATTCTCGTCCCGCTTACAGGGGAATTCGCGCATTACGTTCATCCAAGCCCATCCCTCGGAGCACTACAGTTCGAGCAGAGAGTGGTACGCTCTTGACAGAGGAGTCTGAAGTGAAGGCCCGCTGGGCCGGTTACTTTGAGCGGTTGTACCAGGCTGATCCCCCAACTGTCGAGTTGGACGTCAAGGGTGTTACAATCCCTGTTGCTGACCCTTGAATCAACTGTGGTCCACCTACGCTTGTGGAAACACGGGCTGCGGTGAACCAGTTGAAACGGGGCAAAGCTCCAGAGATCTGTGGCATCCATGCTGAACTTCTCAAGGCTGGTGGAAATGCTGCACTCGTGTCGTTGCATGCAGTTTTGTGCTCTGCCTGGAACACAGGCATCATCCCAACTGACTGGAAGAGGGGCCTTGTTGTCCCTCTCTGGAAAGGGAAGGGTGATCGCCAAGACTGCAACAACTACCGAGGGGTGACGCTGCTCTCAGTGCCGGGCAAGGTCTTTGCTCGGATAATTCCCGATAGGGTTCGCCACCATCTGCTTGAGCACCAGCGTCCAGAGCAGTCAGGCTTTACACCAAAGAGGTCAACGATTGACCGTATCCTTGCACTTCATGTCCTCACCGAACGCAGACGAGAGTTTCAGCAGGGGCTGCTTGCAGCCTATGTTGATGTCTGTAAAGCGTTCGATTCAGTGAATCGGGATGTCCTCTGGAGGATTCTTGGTCTTCGTGGGGTGCCACCAAAACTGATCGATCTGATGTCTGAACTCTACTCTGGTACTGAGAGTGCTGTGAAGTGTGGTGGTACCATCTCTGACTTATTTCCAGTTGTTACTGGAGTTCGTCAGGGATGTGTACTTGCCCCCACACTTTTCAGCACTTGTATGGACTGGATTCTAGGGAGGATGTCGGAGAGATCAAGTTGCGGTGCGTCATTTGGGAATGTCAAGATCTCGGACCTTGACTTTGCAGATGATGCAGTCATCTTTGCGGAGACTTTAGACATCCTCTTGGGGGCCCTCGAGGTGCTGAATGAGGAGTCGGAGCCGTTGGGATTACGGGTTTCTTGGGTCAAAACTAAGATCCAGGCTTTCGGTGACATCTTGGATGCTGCTGTCCTGTCTGTGTGTTTGTGGTGAGGATGTTGAGGTCGTGGAGAGATTCACTTACCTTGGCAGTGATATTCATGTCTCTGCTGGCTACGAGTCAGAGGTCAATAGACGTCTGGGTCGGGCCTGGGGAGTCATGGATTCACTGGATCATGGGGTGTGGCGCTGCCGGGTACCTGTGCGGGAGGACGAAAGTCCGAGTCTTCAGGTCCTTGGTACTTCCAGTCTTGCTCTATGGGTGCGAGACTTGGACTCTGACCAAGGATCTGAGACGGAGACTTAATTCCTTTGGTACCAGGTCTCTTCGGAGAATCCTTGGCTATCGCTGGTCGGATTTTGTGTCCAACGAGCGGTTGCTGGGAGAGACTCGGATGAGATTTGTTACCTGCATAGTCCGTGAGCGTCAGTTGCGGCTGTCTGGACATGTGGCTCGTTTTCCTGACTCTGATCCTGCTCACCAGATTCTCTCAGCGAGGGAGTCTCATGAGTGGAGGAGGCCAGTGGGTCGACCACGTGCCTCATGGTTGCAACAGGTTGAGCATCATCTCAAGGAGATGGGGATGGGCCTGGCATCTGCCTGGGGGATGGCCAGACGGAGGCCCCTGGAGTACCAGCGGAAAGTGGACGCAGCGACGTGCTGTTCTGGCACATGCTCCCATACCTGACCTGACCTGAACAAGGTATGGTTCAGACACAGAAATTGGTTGAAACACAATTAGCAACTTGGGTATGAAACAATAACAGAGAGACATGATGGACCTGGTCCAGAAAACTCAGCTTTGATGAACTGCAAGGACCAAACACGCATGAACCAATGTCCAATACGCTCAGACTTGGAAGCGGAAGTCTGTCTACAAAGCAATTGGTTGTAGGTGCAGAAGATGGAGATAGTTCAAGAGAAGGAGAGACAGCAACAAGCATAAGATCAGCCAAGCATAAGGAGATTTTCTGTTGCCTCCTTAGCCAGGGATGACAAGAACACCAGGAATGTCTCATTGGACATATCTCAGGCATTTTATACATTCTGGCATCCTGCTTTGCTTGCAAGTCATCTCCTCCCCTCTCCCAGTGGAGGCTGGAGTTCCCCAAGGCAGTATGTTGGGCCCAGTCTTGTTTCTCATCTATATAAATGACCTCAGTGATGTTCTGGAAAACTCTCTTCCATTTTGCAGATGACGCCCCATTATATCATATAGTACCCCCATCCCACTGCTAGGCAGACTGCAGCAGCATCCCTCTCTGCTGATTTGGTATTGATTGAATGCTGGTCTGAGAAATGGAACATGTTCTTCAATCCCGAAAAAAAATCTTAGTGTTACCCTCTCACTCCAAAAGGATCATCAAACTAATCCACATATCTATTTCCATGGTCAGCCATTGGAAGAAGTTCATTCTCTTGAACTTCTAAGTCTAACTATTCGCCATGACCTCCTGACTATGTAACAAAGCTGGCCTTCAAAGCAAGCTCCAGACTGGGCATCCTCCATCGATGCAAGTCTTTTCCTGGAAAACTATTCATACTCAACAAGGCCTTTGTACATAGCTCAATGGAATACTGCTCTACACTATGAGCTGGCTCTCCAACATCACATCCGTCTCTCCTGGATTCTGTGGAATCTAAATCTCTCAAGATTACTGGACTCTCCAATGATAATGCCAATGTACAATGTCTGTTGCTTTCACATTGTAGACAGTTCTGTACTACTTTATATTCCTTTTTAAAACAATTTTAGATTACGGCTCAAGGAAGAGGTGAATGATAGTGAGGTGACAATGATACAGCAATGGAGGAGAGGGAATTGACATACAAGGTAGGATGGAGATATGGGGAAGGAATGAACATACAAGCAGCATATGTTGGGACATACAGACAGGACAAGGTAAATAAATGGGCTGAGTATACAAGGAGCATGTGCACAGACTGAAAAAGCTGACAAACACGGTAAATATGGAGAAGTGCAGGCAAAAATGAGAAGAGAGTCAATTAGAGTAGGAAAGATCAGGAATAGGAATAGTTGATAATGAGATGATATTTGGGAGGAGATTGCACAATATACACGTGCAATCTCCTCCCTAAACCTTATTTTCCACTACATTAAACGAGTAGAAAGAAGAACACGATCAAGCAGACTCAGGAAGGTGATTCCACAGTCGTAAGAAGAGGGGGGAGGGGGACAAAAGAATGGAGGTGACTATTCAGCTTGGATTTTGGGAGGGTAACAATGATTTTGTTTTTGGATGAGCTAGTGTGGCTTGATCAGGTTTGTAAAGCACAAACAGTTTCTCAAAGTATGTGGAACAAGACCATAAATGAGCCGATAGGATAATTCTGGGCTATCTTGTCTGCAATATAATTGGACTGGAGCTTGCACCTCAGCTTGCTGTTGAGCAACTCCAATTAACCTGAAGGACTAGGATTGTACTGTTTCCAGGAGCCCATAAAGATGACATGAGGCAACCAAACACCCAGAGGACATTCATGTACTCCGTGGCATTGCAGTTGAAGTATTTGTATTCTGCTCAGAGCTGAGAGTGGCCAAAGTAATGACTTAGTTCTGCAAAGATTTAAAAGTGTCTCCCTGCACTGGAGGCCAGGTGAGATATGCAATCAGCCCAAGAAAGGTCAAAGTAGACTGTTAATCCAAGGAGCTCAAGTGACTGCATCCTCTGTCAGAGATTGTTTTCAGAAGCAAACTGGAGAGTTCATCATATGGCCTTTATGGAGAGATAGACGAATAAATTAAGTACACACATGGGGTCAAGTTCAAGGACCCCTTATAAAGTGGAAAACGACATCTCAAGTTTGTTCAGACAAAATAAGACACCTTTTGTTTGACAGCGTCGAGGCTCATGGAGGAGATAGAATATAGAACGACTAGGACATAACAGAATAACCAGAGTTGGTGTCAAAGCCACCCAATGCTCGCCTGTTTATACATTTATTGTTTTTAAAAGACTCGTCTAATAATTAATATTTTTTATAAAGCATTGCAGTGAAGTCTGATCCAAATAATTTTAAAGCAATATATGTATTTGTATATTGTAATCAGTAACAAGAGTGCAAGGGAGCACAATATACACCCGAACAAGAAGGTATATACAGAATTGTGCTACTCCATGGAAAACAGCATCCTGGTTGCCATGGCAACCACTTTAGATGACGAACGTATGTCACGACACACCATCTCCACAGTCTGTACCTATGTACCAAATATGAAACGTGAAAGTTGAAAACTTTGGGAGTTAGAGTGCGGACAGGAACGGACGGACAGACAGACAGACAGATGGACAGATGGACAGACGATACATAATACACCCCGATATATATATATATATATATGTATATATACAGCAATGGAGGAGAGGGAATTGACATACAAGGTAGGATGGAGATATGGGGAAGGAATGAACATACAAGCAGCATAAGTTGGGACATACAGACAGGACAAGGTAAATAAATAACTGTGTATATATATGTATACACAGTATATATATATATATATATATACACAGTATATATACATATTTATAGAAACAGTATATATACATATTTATAGAAACAGTATATATACATATTTATAGAAACAGTATATATATATATATATATATATATATATATATATATATATATATATATATATATATATATATATATATATATATATATATATATATATATATATATATATATATATATGGCGTATAAAAAAATAGTGTGGTAGATAAAATCATAAGAAAGGAAAAAATAACTTGCACCAAAAACTTTAACATTTTCACGCTGACGCTCACGCCAGGGGTATTGCTATTGCTCTCTGTTCTTCGAACAGGCGAGCTAAAAAGAGCAATGGAAATTGGAGGGGGAGGGTGTGAACACCCCAACGGCAGGGTAGAGGGATGACACTTAGCTCTGCAGAGGACACCTGCACAAAGATTTTTGAAGAAAGAAAAGAAAAAAAAGGTATGGTAACAGATTATACCTAAAAATTAAAAGTGGGCACTCCTATATCCAAGTGGGCTAAGATAGAATCGTTTTGCATTGTATTATCCCCAACTCTCATAAAATCTGTTTTGTTTGACATTTACTCTGTTACAACACAACCCACTGGCTTTGCGACTCCTGATTACATCTTTCTATCAACCCTCTCCTTGTTTCCCTCATCAACCCAACTCACTCAGAATCATGGAAAGAACTGAAGATCCGAGCATCGCTCTGTCGTCTCTGTGGCTGAGAAACGGCATGATCACCTTCAAAACGTTCATCACCATCTTCCTTCCCAGGTCCCATTCCATTTTCGTGTCCATCTGTCCTCGTGTTACCCGCACCATCTCCAACCGCCAGTTCACTCACTGCCACAATCTCCACAAATTCTCCATCCATTTGTCCTTTCCTGTTTAATACCTTATTGCTTGACCTTAACCTCTTCCAATGACTTGACCTTTGTATGCTGACACCTTCTGATGTCTAATTAACTCTGCCCTTTTTGCCTACCATTACACATTTTCCCCATAATGTTCAACAATGTAGTCCATCTCCTATTGCTCAGTTTCTTCTCTCATTTACCACCTTACTTTCCTCGACCATTGCTTCTCCTTTCCCATGACCCAACAAAGAGCAAAGACTCTTGAAGACTCCAGAGCCAGTGGGTGGGGCAGAAAAATAAAAATGTGGAAATTATGAGAGGGGGAGGGATGGGAAGAGAAATGGAGAAAAGAGGGACATGGAAGAAGAAAAAAAAGCTTGTGGCCATAGAGACATAAAAAGGGGAGATAAGGACGAGGTTGAGAGAGGAGACGGGGGTGGAGAGGTGTTGCGAAAGTGGGTATGACAAAGTGACTATGTTCTCCCATTTTCCGTTGCTCCCGGATTTTAAAAAAACGGACTGTGGAGAAAAGGGTGTGCCGGGGGTGGCAGGGATTCAAAAAAAATTCCCCTTGCTCGGGTGGTAAAACAGCCCAGCCTTTTAAGGTCAGGGTGAGTGAGAGAGAAGAACGCTGGCAGGGTAAGTGGGAGGGAGTGAGCAGCAGTGAGAAAATGAAAGAAAAATGCCAAAGTCTGAGGAAAGGGAAACTTGAACAATTAAAAAATAATAATAATTAAAATGGAACGCGAATCCATCCATCCATCCATCCATCGGGACCATACTCCGTGCAGAGTGTCGGTGCTGCCGAAGCAGTTTCCTGGGCTATTGGGCAGAACAGTCTAGTGTAGTGTGTGCACTATGGAAACGATTGTCACACAATTCTAGGACAAGATCAGTCGTTGACCATAATGTCCATTGGCTGCTATAATACACCTGCACAATTTAATCTGATCAGCGCTCCATTCTCTGGCATCTTTGACTTAAACATTCAGAGCAATTGATAACTGCTGTGATAACATGTTTTGATGCCCCCACAGTGTCCAACCTCCACATGTGTGATCCGATGACAGAACACACCATGTTTCAGAAGAAAGATATGAACCCATTACATGTCATAACCAGTGCGCCCCTGATGCTAGTGCAGCATTACGTGCACTCAAGACACCACAGGAAATGGTGTTCTCTTCCAAGATTGTTATGACCGAACACAGCATTGTTTATGACATTAACTCTGCCTTCAATTTCCTTTCCTTTTATAGTTTTTTTTTTTTTTTCCAAGACAGGAATCAAAAGCTTCATCTTATTTTCTTTTCCTAATCATGTAAAAGAGTGGTAGTGATTTCCTTCACAATTAATGCATAATATTCTATCAGTAATAGAACTCAAGTCCAGTGTACATTTGCCTATTTGAAGTTAGCATTTAAATACTTGGCTCAGGACGATGGGATGCCAGGTTCAAATCCCATTTACTCACTCGATTTGTTTATCATCTATGAGTGCAATGTCCTAACAACTTATATAAAATGGTTAATAATGACTTAGAGGGCTCACCTCTGAGCTCTCTAGCCTGGGTTTGAATCCCGACCCAGCTACAAACTGTAATCCCAGTGTGTCACAGGCAGGATGATTCATCAATGTATGTGCCGTCCCTCGGATGGACGTTATGTGCATCCCAACTGCCGACAGTAGTTGGTGGACGTTAAAGATCCCACAGTGTCTTTTGCGAAGAGCAGGTGAGCTATTGCCAGCATCCTGGCCAAATTCCAAATTCGTACCATAAGTACTGCTGGGAAGGCAATGGAAAACCACCCAGCATGTTCCTTGCCAAGAAACTGCTTCAATCGTACCGATGCTCTGCAACAGAGTATGGTACATCAGAATCAGAGAATGACTTGTAATGTGTTTGTATTCGGTGGAATATACATGTGCAAGCACCTCTCTGAACCTTTATAAAAGTTGTATTGAAAAAAATAATTATTCGACAAAGTTATTGAAATCTTAATGACTCAATTGTACCACGAAGGCAATTCGTTTTCAACATTACTTGTACGAGTTATAAAACGTGGCTTAAGTACCCTGAAAAAATGATGTGAAGGGTCAGTGAAGTGCAGAGCACGTCAGATTTGGAGTTACAGTTGGAGTTGGAATCAGACCTTTGCAGAGCCAGCATCACTCTCCTCATCACCATCCTCCAGCCCTGTGCAACACCAGCCTGCATGGGCCGTACCGGACAAAAACCAGCTCACGCCTTTCTCAAGTCCTCGCTTGTTTCCCATTGTTGTGCGAGTCCTGGTATTTATATTTGGCACCATCGTGGGTTATTCCTCTCCTTATACATAAGTTTTGATGCCTCCTCATTCCTGCTTATGCCTGTCAACTACTTGGTTCATCCGTTTATTTATTAATAGCATCTAGTCTGCTCTTATCCCCGTATTTCTTTCAGTAAACCCCATTTTAACGATAAGAGCCGTTTTCCTGCCTTTTACCTCCTGCACGTTTCACCGCTAAGTTTGGCTTTGGATTGCAGCGACCCTTGGAGTTTTGTAAATGATAAAGAACAGTTAAATTGAACGCAGTGTGGACTTAGTAATCTCAGTGATCTTCAGAAGTAGCGAAAGCTCCTGGCATGACGGATGACGCAAGTCGATCACACATGTTGACGTGACAATACTATCACTGTACTAGCATAACTGACAACTCCAACGTACAAGACTTTGTTTTTCTGTTTTTGATAAACATTTCAATCAGTTTAAAACTCCCTTTCCACCGACTCCATCTCCATCAGTGATCAAGCAATTTGCTGCTCGCTTTCAGGATAATATATTGTTGCAAAAAGGACTTTGGGGTTAATTATTCAGTAATTTTATCCTAATGAGTGTCAGCAGAAGTGTTTGTAAACCCAAATTATCATCAGCCAGAATTGGATTGTAGTTAGAGTCCCTGTCACCCTTTATCCTTGTGTCTATCTCTTTTTTTTTTTGCATCCACCATCCGTGTTTCACCTGAAATAATCCCCCTTTGTACTTCAAGACCACAAAACACACTACACGAATGACTGTTCCACATGTGTTACCACGGAGCCTCAACCATGGGGTTTTAGCAACAAGGCTGTTTACGTTTGCTACCTCGCACAACTGGGACATCGAAAGTGCATGTGCAAGACCCACACAAGAGAGGGGAGGGCTGGCTGAATAAGGCACAATGAAAGCACCTCACGCTCTCTTCGCTCTCTTTCAGGCACAACCATAGAACTCACTCCTTTTAACTCTCGAAGAATCACAGCATGGACCCCCCAGAGAGCAGATGCCCATCTAAACAATCTCACAGCCCAGCTATCGTTCACACACTGTGGAGATCGAGCCACACAGCCGAGATAACGCACAGCCATCGGCACAGCAATCGACAGCCAACTGTGAGACCAGACCGGCAGAGGCGACCGAGACCGTGCTTGTATCATGCACCTCGGCGCTCCAGGAAAGGCCACACGCACAACACATAATAACACTATCTATCTTATGTTTCTCTTGTGTTCCCCAATGAGTCTGCCAGGGTTAAGTTAATATTACCATAACTGAGAAACTGTTACAGTCCATTGAAGCGCGACATCCAGTTATCTCTCTGTCTGTTGATTGCATTTTCACTTCCCATGTCCCCATCCACATTATTCATTAAAACCTGTTTGCTTATAAACGATTGTTGTGTACTGTATTCGAGTCATGATCTCGTCCTCATATGTAAATAAATTTACCGGCGTGCGCTGAAACAGCAGCGTGGTTAAATCAGTAATGCAACCGCATCGCGGTGGATTATCCACTTACAGATTATCCATGGTGGATTATAACAAACAGATGGGTAAAAACATAACCTATATCTACCTTTGGTGGTGGAGCTAACTATTTCTCAAGGGCTTGTTCACTCCACAGAAGATAAGCGATAGAGAGTTTGTACAAGACATGAATACCACAGCTCGGTCCAGTGCAGACATGGATGGACGGCCTGGTAGTCCCAGCTCGTAATGCAGACTGAAATCGGCCTGAGGGGGAGAGTGGGCACGGCCTGCTGATTGGGGGCATTCCTGTCAGGCAGCGCACGCGAGGCTAAACTTGGGGAGACCCCGATGCAGTTTGCTCGCAGTTTCGCTGTTAAGCTCCATGACCATCTGTCCTGCGTCATCTGCAACACGCCATTTTATAACGTTGGCCCCCAACTCCAACCATGATGCACTTAGCCCCTCCCCGCTCAGCTGCTATTGATCCGCAGCTCAGTCTGGGTGGGACGAACCCAACACCGCCCCTTCATCCGGCGTTTTGACACGCTTTACTCGATATCAGCTTTCCCACCTAAAGTTGGTGCCTGATGACTTATCAGACATTTTAAAGGCACATTTAGGACAGATTACAAAGGAAGAACATTAAAAAGTGTATGAAGGGATGGTGGTTTTCAACACACATGGAGTTAGGGGGGGTGGGGGGAGTAGGGTGGGGATGAACATGGCATCTTTCCATAAATAAGACGACGCATATTCTATATGACAACTGAGTTACCTCATACCGATTCTAATACATGCAATATGGTAAATAACTAACTCTATACTATGCAAAGTTAACTCCTAGAATTCCCACAATAATATTTCAAGATTGTAATATACTGTAAACATTGCTGGGTATTCATCAGAACCACTTTATCTCCATCTGTCATTGCTAATCATACAGAGATATATTCTTGGTCCACACCTGTTTTCTCTATTTCCATCCTCTTTGTACAATGATCGGAATTTTAATGTCACCTTTCATTGTTAAGCCGATGATACCCAGTATACCGAAACCTGCTCTTCGTTCCAAGCCGTGGAAGCAATTTGGTGAAACATAGCATGGATATGGGCTTGAATGAAGTGGTTATGAGACATAAATGGAAATATATGAAAATCCTTCTGGCATGTCATCACAGATGAGGTGTTAATATCCTGAGAATGCAGTGGATTTTAGTCTGTTGCAATTTTTTTTGTGTTAACCATCTGCATGGACTGAAATCCCAACAAGTAGTTGTTTCCTGTACCAATGAATTAGGACGCGTGGGTCTTCAAAGTCATGCCGGGAGACAACGGCTTAACTGCAGGTCACCAAGCAATGTAGAGGAAACAATAAAATGCATCAAAGGCGTAAAAGGGAACTCACATAAAACACCAGATTCACCCGCATGACCTTTTCATAAGTCACAAAAAGAGCTTTTAATATTATTAGAGGGAAATTTTTTAAAAATCAAACTATTTTTATGCATGCATTGGCATTGGGGGTGGGGGGGGGGGTAAATTGATTCCACTCAAATTTTTAAAAATGGAAGAGAAGGAAAAGTAATAGGAGAGAGAAAGGAGGGTAGGGAGTGTGGGAGGAGTGGGGAGAGAAGGGAAAGAAGTTGATGAAGATCGCAGTAAGGGATGGGGGTGGCAGAAATTAAGGAAGGGGTAGTGTTTAAAATTTAACCATATTTGCATCCCGAATAAATAGAAGGCTCCTGAACTGGAGGCTTCCAAATCACACCTGATTCGGATCATGAACTGCACAATGCTTTTCACTCAGGTTTATCCTCATGCCATCGATTGAGTATAGGATTCTAACTAAACAATTTTTTTTAATTTAACATTAAGCATAAAAACTTTCAACAAGTATAATTCTGCAACTTCTTTGCACATCTTTACTTTCATCCCAATCTTACATCTCTCCAAGCAATGATTAGCTAAATACCTGAAGCTTCCGGGTCGGCTGAGACGACGACGATACAGATCAGATCGTGAGAGCTCCTGGAGGTGGAGTGACATCATATTCTCAGGCACAGGTTGTAAATTATTGGCACGCTTTTCCTCTGTCTTCATCTGAACCTCTCAAGCTGTTTGCCACACCACAGATCCAAGACTTTTACAGTTGCTCTCAGCCCAGGATGTTCCAAGCAGGAAATTCTGCCCATTCGGTTCCTTTACATCCTATATCCCACCCCGATCTCCTACAACGCCCTACTAAACATCCACCCTCAAAACCCCACCCCCACCTTTGCTCACCCCAATCCACCCCCACCCCAAAGAAACAAATTCCTCACAAACTTTGCTTCCAAATTCAAAATCTATTGCTACTTAACGAAGTCCTAGTCCTGAAGCTTCCTTCGCACATCACTCATTCGATTCCCAAGCCCTTGGCAAATACTGTACCTTATATACACCATGAACAATCAAATCCCCACCTACGTGTTTTCAACAATGTCGCGAGGAGTCCCCTTGACCTCCGACCTTTTCCTCTTGGAGCTATTTCCTGCTGCCCGTTTGCAGACAATGCAATGAGACGGGGTTGTGTCGCACTTTGCTTATGGAGTTGAATCTTGGCAGGAGCGCTGCACTGCACACCTCATCATCATCATCATCATCATCATCCAGGTCACATGAATCACTCCATGGATATGAACATTGTAATAATCTCAAACGAGCACTGATGGAATAAAGCCTTCTTATTAATATCCTCAATGTCTCCTGCTTTGTCACATTTGTGTCGACTGAAGTCTGTCGTTTCAGAAATTGAAATTAAAGTTCAATACATTCTGTAGTCGCCCACTGACATATTTCTTTAGTTGACCTATTATTCTACATTGTGGAAATGTTCAAGTTCCTTCACCCTGGTCACTGGAGTTATAAATATATCATTTGTACATTGTTGTTCAAATCAAGAAGCACAATTCCAAAGTAGTTACAATAAAAAGAATTACTACACTGGCATTTCTAAAGGGGCCTCCGACACGATACGCAGACAAGAGGGGGTCATAAGTTGAGAGAAAAAAAACAGATTTTGGAATTGCGAAAGAATAAGAGGAGGGAAGAAAAAAGGGGACATTGAGAAGTCTATGAAAAGGAAGTGGGGAGGTTTTGTAAAATAATAGGGTAGATTAAGTTAAGAGTTAACTATCCAACAGCAAATTTCAAAGAATTTAGATTTTTAAAAATACACTCATTTGATAAATACAATATTTAGTTCAGGGAATTCCATCATTTTTCACACGAATCCAGATGAAACTAGAATGGCACTCTTCGACGTCCTGACATCACCAAATATTGTTGAAGATTCGGCGGCACTTAACAGCACCGCCGTCTCAGGGGTTATAACGCCGGCTAGTTCGGCACAGGTCTCGGGTCACGCGCCTCAGATCACGATACCAAAGTACACCTGGGCCTTACCAGTTGGGAATATACACCCCGGCTACAGACTGGGTTTGATCAGAGACCGAGCGAAGTCTGCCGCAGTCCGTAACCAGTTTGGTTTTAAATACAAATCGAGCGATTGTTCCTCAGCGTGACACAAATACATTCAGGGCGGCAAATTTCGTATGAATCAGCCAGATTTATTGGGGACACATTGGGGAGCACGACACAAGCAAAGCATTCACGAATGTTATAATTAATCTATAACCCGCTCTTACCTCGGGAGCTACGGATACGGATTTCGAAGGGAGCCCAAGCAAAATAAACCTTAGGCCTGGACAACATGCAGACAAGACACGGAGTATTTGGTGGTGCCTCATGGACGAGAGGAAAAATGATGAAAGCGGCTCGTGACAAGCCGATGGTGTCGGATTCGAGCACCCAGCCCGAGCATGCAGCGTGGCAAGATGGCGCTTGTACTCCTATCAGCATCGCTCACGCATGCCGGGTGGAAAGATGGCGGCGACGACGACGTCCTTTTGTCGACATGGCTCACGCACCAGCCTCGGCGCGTCCAGCCCCTGTAAGGTCGATGGCACAGGAGAGGAAGATCTATGGCATGTTCCAGCTGGTTTCTCACACGGTCCAGTATGCGAATCCAGGCCTGGCCTGTACACCAGACCAGGCCAAATCTGGGTGTTGGACTCCGCAGGTGGATCGACGGAATCAAAAGACGTGGTCCAGCTGCGCAGGGAGCAAGGACAGTCAGAGGCCCGTGGCTGGACTCAGGATGAACCTGTGGATGACCTGCAGGCTGGATCCATGGCCGAGGAGGAACAGCCGGCTAAGCCACTCCTCATAACGCAGATCCCAGACAGACAAAAACAGTTCCTTCCTTGCCTTTCAGGGCGGGCCTCCCGGACCACCCCTGGGGACCCGTGATTGGTCCATCGTTCGAGTTTGCCGCAGCTCTCCACCAATGGGTTGCTGGCACGTCTTGCTGACTGACTGTCAGGGCGCTGGGTGGGGGCTCGTTAGAAGGGGGGAAGGAAAAAAGTAGGCTCCTCTCGGTACACCACCACTGTATAAATACTGGACAGCCTGCTACACCTCCCGACACACATGTAACGTCCGATTACCAAACAACCTGGCTTAACATACATTTAAGGGGGGATCTGGGCTAATCCTATATTTAATAACCCATTAAGGGCCCATTTCCACAACAATATGTCTCCGCCAACATTATTACATCATTTTGATTTAAATCCCTGAACCCAGATTCAAAATATAAAATAATTCTGGCTGCCAGACAATGAGTTCAATCACGTTTAAATTTAAAACATATATTCCCCATGAATACGAGATCATAATTGTGACGTTTCACGTCGATTGATGAAGTGGTTCAAGAGAAAGTATTTTTTTAAATATTTTTGATCAATACAATATGTCTGCCAGACCATGTGACCTATTAATTTTTCATGAACACCATGGTATCGCCAAGGATTGGGGAACATGTGGGTGGAGTTTTCCGTCGATCTGTCAAGTCTTTCTGGAGAAGAAGATTTTTAAAGTTTTATTCTTCAAAAATCATAGCTGCCAAACCATGTGGCCTATGAAATCATAGGTGAGAACATTTTGTTCCTCATGGATATGCGATCATACCTGTAAAGTTTCGCCTCAATCTGTTCAACCATTTTGGAGAAGAAAATTTTTGAAGGTTTTTATGTTAAAAAAAAAACAACATTAAAATGGCTGCCGAACTACATGACCGATGATGTCATCAAATTTTTTTCCCCCCATATGATTTAGCCCGATATTACCCTCAAAATTTTTCATAATGATCGGATAAAGCGTTCAGCATATGCAATTATGACGTCATAACGTAGCTACCTCTGACATCATCAAAAAATCACATTTCCTATGGGGAGTGACATGTGCCAAGTTTCAATTTTTCCCATGGAGTGGTTTCGGAGATAGAGGTCCAAAGTTTTTCTTTTTTTCCAACGTGGCTGCAATACCACGTGACCTATGACATGATAATTATCATTAAAACATTCTACATGTGCAGTCACACCTCTAGTGAAAATTTTCTGTCACTTGGACAAGCAGTTGCAGAGAACACAGAGAAAATTAGTACGGACGGACGTACGGATGGACGGGCGTATGGACGGAAAACCTGAAATCATAATGCTACCGGCGACTTCGTCAGCAGAGGCATAAATGTACTTTCGGGGCAGAGTAGTTATTTGCGACCTCTACTCCAGACTGCCAATGGGGCGACTCTGGGAACTGAGACCCCAAGGCAATGGCACACAACATATAGTGGTTCCTGAGTCAGTTATTCCATTATTATGCATTCCAGATAAGGTCCTCCCCTTGTGTCTCATGGATTATGAAGGGAATATGCATTGTGAGGGATTAGTTAGGTTTTCCCCACTTTTCCCCCATATTCCACTTTTATCATGTACAGATCGAGCCTTCTCGGCTAACCACCCTATTTGCATATGCGTGCCAAAACTACATTTGAATCTGTGCACCAGATACAAACTGTCACCTCCACCACAATAGCCTATTCATAGCAATTCTTTCTCAATGCGAGCGATAACCACCCTGCCTGCTTAAAACACCCACTGGACTTTATTTCCATCACACTCAAAACCCACCATTTAAGCTCGCCTTTCCAGCCTTCGCCCCCAGCACACATTCCCATTGCCCGACAGCGCTGCTTCAACAACGACTACACAAACTTCCATACGCCTCACCACTGCAACCGCCTTCCTGCACTTCCAAATCATCATCTCGCCTTGCCAAAGGATGCGTTTGGAGAGTGCTCTCACCCAAACACAGTGCTGCAGAGCCTGGTATACATGGGCGCATGTGTACACTCCTCGTTTTATACTTTCCAATACCAGCAAAGACCACCTTGTTATCTATCCAACATGCCATCCACACTATTCTCGGGTGTTCGGGCGGCAGATGGGGACCACTGCACGATGGCCCCATGTTAAGTCGGGAGCTTGTGCTTGTGGCATGCTCCGGGATGTTCTAAGGACGCTTCTAAACCAGCAAGCTCGCAGAGAGGGGGTGACGTCACATCGGAGCACGTCTGGGCTAATGGGCATGCCGCGCTCAAAGCCAAGAAAAGCAGCACGTGACCCTTGCTTCCGGCAACCACGCCTACAAGATTCCGTCTGAATCCGTCTGTAAGTCCGAATCCATCCACAAGAGGTGGTGAATCAACTCTGACCCCCGCCAAGCTCCATCCATCCATCCATCCATCCATTGGGACATTACTCTGTGCAGAGCGTTGCTGCTGCCAAAGCAGTTTCCTAGGCTATTGGGCATAATCCTGGATTGTTGCCACTCCGACACAGGATACCAGCAAGCTGGCACTCATTTTGCTGACCTCGGAAGGATGACAGACAGAGTCAACCCCACCTGGTATTAATTCAACAGCCAAGCATGATTTGAACCCAGGACCCTGGGATCCCAAGCCCATCACTGCCAAGCTCCACCTCTCCTGAGACGCTTAAATTGCAGAGCTGGTTACAAAGGAAAAATGGTGTTCGCTGGTCTGTGAGCCGTTTGCTGGTCTCTTATGAAAGGAATGGAGAGCAACGCTGAGCGAACGAGTGGTCCGAGCGCCATCGAGTCTGGGCGCCATGTGGAGCGAGATGCCAGAC
Organism: Eptatretus burgeri; assembly: GCF_056783735.1. NCBI lineage: Eukaryota > Metazoa > Chordata > Myxini > Myxiniformes > Myxinidae > Eptatretus > Eptatretus burgeri. The sequence goes on from NC_140967.1 coordinate 63,008,218, forward strand.
CAGCAATGCCACCCATTAGATAGAGCTATTTCTTACACATTACTTCTCTCTTCCAACTTGTCAACTGTGGACGCACAAAGAGTATCAGCGAGGGCAACGCCCGACCAAAAGTTCTTTTCAGAATGACTACTGACTTGCACCTTGTCCATTCTTCATCTAAAGCACTGACACCACACCCTGATTGCATCTCAACACATATCTGGACACCACTTTATTCCTCATTTACCCCTCCCCTCACCTTTGCAGCTCTTTCGACCAGCACGTGATCACGTGTTCGTGCCGGGTAAGCAAGGAGGTCGACAATGCCTCGGCTTCTCTTAGGTCATAATTCTTTTGACCAAAGAGATCAAGAAATCGGTGGTCATTGTGCATAATGTGAGGAAATTGCTGCAACATGCAGCAAACATGGTAGTGGAGTTCAAACGTGAGGGCAGCTCCATTGAAGAAGACCCATAGTTGGGCCAGTCTACGACGACCACCACCACCACCCCATATATCCTCCCTCTGAAAGGATTTAAAGCCAAATTGGCTATTCTGACAGTGATCGATAGCGGTTC
>NC_140967.1:63018774-63031274 GCF_056783735.1 Eptatretus burgeri
GACCATTGTTGTGAACCGAGTTGTGTGAATTTTTTATATAGTCTCTCTTTATAAGGTACGATTAAAACGTTCAACAACAACTGCCTTCCCTTCATTAAAGGTACTGTATAATGTAATACTGTTATTTTTTAGAAAATTCATAAATGTCTTGTTATAAAACTCTCTACCCTCATCAGTCCACAATTTCTTAGGTTTTCTCTTACTTTTATTAAATATCTGTTGAAAAGCTAACATAAGAGTATTACCTGTTTTGTTTTTAAAGGGACAACCCACGCATATCTACTCCTCAAATCAATAACGGTTAAAGCATACTTGTACCCCTTATCATTATTGAGTTCAATCAAATCAGCAGACCAGATATAATCAACTTCCTTGGAATAAACTTTCCTTCTCTGAAACTTTGTGAATATTGGTTTATGTAATTCATCAGCTAATTGCTCTTCAGTCTTAATGGCATCATTAGAGCCTATAAGTTTTTTGAATTTCCAAGTCCAAGTTTCAATTTAGCACTAATCATCTTCTTCACGATGAACCTATCAACTTTTTCTCTCAAGGTTGGATTTTGTATCAGAGACAAATTATATAACATTTCTCTATCGGCTTCATGCTTTTCTTCCAACGTTGTGGTATTCCCATAATCAATATCGTGTCTCATGCACACTTCATCAACTCTATTGATTGGTTTACTCCAGGATTTAGGATTGTCTGCCTCATCTAATCTTTTATCCAAGTTTGTGCCTGGACCACAGAAAGAATACCCTGGAAGATGTAATTCCCCTGGTATTCCAGTAGTTGTAAATTTACTTCCTGATAAAAACTTTTGTATATCTCCTCCGAGTTTGTGTTTGGAGATAAATTGATTTTTTTTGAACCACACACCGAACATATACCTTTTTGTATAACCCTGTTATTTTTACTTTTAATATATGAAATATTTTTAGTATTAGTTTTCTTTTTACATTTGAGACAATAACTCATTTATTTATGAGAAAAATTTCTGCAGAGTGCAAAAACCTTTTTAGTTTCCAACATGCACATTTGAATCTTAATTTTTAAAACATAAAGAATCCTTAGAAATGCCTTCACTCTCTCCTCCATTTATTTAAGAAAAAACTTGAATTAAAATACATGTCTTCTCGATGTCGAAAGTATTGCAAATAGACTTTTTAATTCTTTGTATTCCTCCCTGGTGAGATGAGTTAATTTCTTTAATACCTCTATTCTTTTTTGAATCTCACTGGTTTCCATATTTTGATATTTATTCATTCTCTCTCTTTCCTCCCTCTCTCTCTTCTCTCTTTCCTCCTTCTCTCTCTCCTCCTCCTCCTTTTCCTCCTCTTCCCTCTCTTCTTCAACTCCTTCCTCATCCCCTTACTATACATGAATCGTTTACACTCCATAGAATATTATACATATATACATCAGGATTTCTTGTTATTCCTGTATCCAAAATAATTTTTTTTACAACAGGATACCAATAAAATTTCTTTTGAATTTCTAAAAGAGCCTTACCTTTTCTTAACCTTATAATTTTTTCATTATTTAACATTCTAATTAAATCTAAAGTTGTTGGTTTATCAACATCAGCATAATGCCAATCTTTTATTGAAAATACCTCATTCTTATGTTGTAGAACATATTTATTAAAATACCGAATACCCTTTTCTTGAAGGTATGCTTGAACACAGAAATGATAATTTTCTTGAAGCCTTCTTGCTGTCATTTATGTATTAGAAATATATGTTAGAATAATATTATGGCACGAAACACCTCCCCATCTTCCCATAGTTAAATCATTTTGTATTTCCTTACTTATTATATATAATCCTGTTTTTTCTGTTTTCATGAGATAAACAAGGGCAAAACCATTATTATATTTACCCTTATTAAATTCTTTTATTTGTTGTTTACTAATCGTGGCTCCACAAAACTCATTCTCGATACCAAGTGGATAATATTCTTCCTTACGAGACTGATTTAATTGTTCCAGGTCTTCGAGGTTAATTTTAAATGACCAATTATACCTAAATCATTCATATCATACCCCCATTGTTCTATTCTCATACAAACGATACGCCCTTCTTTATAAAAATTTATTTTAATTCGAACTGTGAATTCTGTATGACCTGGAGATAATATCAACACTTCTGTATCTTTAGAATACACAGCCGTTTTATTTAAGTATATATATTGTGATAAATCGCTTAATCTCACCAAGTCATTCGCGTCAGTCGGGCTTGGATAATTTTTTAATTTATAAGCATTTTTCATGTTAATATTTTTGTTTATATTATATTTATGTCGTTCAGCCTGTGCCTTTGTGTAATAATTTGATAAATCAATATCCAGTTCTTGAGATACACCAAAGATAGAACCATCTTTACCAACATAAGTCATTTATATTAGATTAAAAATAATATCATAAAATTTTTTATTTTTGTTGAGTTGAAATAACACATATAGACATAATTGACCACAACACTTGGAATTTAATTCTTGGACTTGAAATGTTTGATAAACACCATTCTGTAAGAATTTTATGACTTCAACAGGTGGTGGAAGACCAAAACTATCAAAATAATATTTGTCTTGACTATTAAAAATACAAACCCAATGAGAACCGTTCCCATCATTATCTTCTAAGTTCATAATAATATTCTTTGTATGTTTCGACACATTTGTTAATTCATCTCTCATACAAATAACCACATTATGAATTTTTAATTTCTTACAATATTTGGCAAGTTGTAAATTTGATGTTGTATTCTTTCCAAATTCTTTCAACCACTCATCAATGCTCATTTATTTATTAGAAAGATATAATCCATTACCTCTTTTCGTTAATTTTACACCTGCTTGTGCTATAGAAGAAAGCATATCTCCAACTAACAATCTCGCTTTATCAGGCAGACCTTCAAGTTTTTCAGCAAAATCTACGATTACACCACTTCCACTAATTTGTTTCTCCAACTCTTTGTTATGTCTTTCCAATTCTTTTTGAGCCTGGAGTTGAGCCTTCCTTTCGTTGGCAGTTTTGACCGCTGTTGAAATACCACCCGTCAATGCTCCAACCGCACTTAAACCAGCAAATAAAGGAATTAGAAATGGGAGAAATCCTCCACTCGTCTCTCTTATTGAATATTTTTTCAACATTGGTTTTGTCATTTTAATTTTAAGTGAGCCAGTGTCATTCAAGATTTTAACCTGTTCTCTTGTGAGCAAAACATCAATTCTTACTGCTCCTTTTCTCTGAATTGTATTAACGTTAATCGTACAAGGCTTTTGATTTTGAACACAAGATGATAGTTTATGAAGATTGATTTGATTAACATATACCCCAGTTGGTACTTTGCCACTCATTTATTTAACAAAAAATTATGTGAGACTAATCATCACACCATTATCTGTATTAATCTGCAATTCTGTTTCTTCCAAAAGCAAACAATATGTATCAACTTCTTCACTCTCTCCTCTTTCAATGTATAGGGAAGTATCCACTCGATTAGACTTTATAGTTTCTTTTTGAGCGCTCAGGTCAAACGTATAGATTGTATACAAACTTTTAAATGCTGTCATATCCAAAATAGGTTCTTTATTTCCATTACTTTCACACACCTTTTGGTAAGACTTGTATGCTTCAGCAAAATCATTTTTTCCCAATTAATTTCCAATCTATCTCGTGGATAAAATGTTCCATCTAGAGAAACGCGAAGTTGTTTCACCTTAGCATTATCACTCAATGCATTATTCTTATCAGTCGCAGTATCACCATCTGGCTTTTTAAAAATCATCCACAGATATCGTGGCTTTCCTTCCAGAACACCCAAATTCCACGTGTAAGTAGTTTGATTGAGTTTAACGTGTTGACATCTTCTTTTGAGGTATGATACACTGAGTGGTTTTTTTGAGTTAAGTCTTCGATTCAACATCTCTTCTGTTTTAAGATTAGGAGTATATTCACTGATATACCAACTCATCTCCTCAATTACAAATTTATTCTGATCACCAAAAGCATTACCAACACCAAAAAGCAATCTATTTTCATTATCATTCCTTTGTAGTTGAAATCTAATTTTAAGACCATACAGAACTTTATCATAATCACAAAATCCAAATATACCTTTAAGAGGAACTGCCACAGTAAAACTATTTTCTGCTTTTGTATCATCATTATACATTCCTTTCCTTTGAATATATCCAGGGTCTGTGTTTGTTCCCGTTGACATATCAGGAATAAAACCTTCGACAGACCCCTTTCCCATTCTATCACTGAATGTATAGAGTGTAAATTTCATCATTTCAGATACAGCAGAGACATAATCAACCGCTTCAACTTCTTGTGTTCCAATATACAATCGCACACTATCAAACATTTTCCAGAAGAAATCATTTACAAGTGTAGCGTTTGTGTTATTCCCAGCCTTAGTGAATTTAAATTTACACAACAAGAAACTTTCGGAGAGATTCAAATAGGTTTGTTGATTATTTATTTCAAAACTTTTTGTACCATTTGTATTCCAGTCTGTTCCAGTTATTGCATTTACCTTGAAGTAATCTTCTTTTTTAGTGGAGTTTGAGATAATAATAGTATCATCCAAATCATAGATACTATCAATTGCTTCCATACTTGTATTTATTTAGGAAAAAAGATGTTAAAACTTTTGAAACCCTGATCCAAGTATTTGAATTATTTTCTGTCGTTCTTGGGGGGACAACTGAGTTTTACCTTTCTTAATTTCTTTTATTGCTTGTAATTTATGAGATTCTTTCTGAGCATCTTTTATACTCTTTACAGCACCTGCTACATTTCCCACAGCAGAAGCAGTTGAACCAATTAGGTCTTTATGTTTAAGAATAGTTGAACCAATACCCATGAGAGTATCAATTATCCCATCTCCTCTAAATTGATGTCCGACACCCCTTTGTCTCTTAGGTTTATAGTATCCTCTACCAAGATACATACCTTCACCCTTGTAGTACGGGGAAAGGAACATCCCATCTCCTGTAATTATTTTATATTTTCCCAACTCGTGCTTCCTCACAATAACCATCGTATTTATTTATTGAAAAACTTCACGTAGGTGAATTCTGATGGATATAACTTCTCCATTAAAAGAGATCACACGATTATCTTGGTCGGTTATCCTAAAATTTACTCTGTGTATGGTTTTTCCTGACACAGGTAGATAAACCAAATTTTTAGGCTCCATATTGAATTTATAACCAATTGGGGTTGAGTATGCGCTGAATGAAAATATTGTATTTGTTTTTAATCCATCATTATAAGCACCATCAATCAAATCACAGTGAATTAACACCGAATTTATTCCTGAGGATATTTGAATGACATTATCACTGTAAAACGTCCCATTAGTTTCAATCTTTTTTGAGGAGAAACCTAATAACTCTCGAAATGAATTATCAATTGTGAAATCAACCTTGTAGTTATTTTTTAACTTTAATCGTTGATTTTGAAGTATGTTTTTGAATGTTTATAATAATATTTTTTGGTTCATCACCCTGTTCTTTCATAAGACGAGCAATTTCGGAAGATATTTGAGAAATCTCGTATGCTCCGGGTGAGACTGTTATCGTTTTGTATCCACTTCCCGGATTATAACTAAACTTGTCATTTTTCTCGGTTATATTAAATAAGGTATTATAAGTCTCCATGGACAATAAAGATGCCTCATATTCTTTTGTTGTGTCAAGTTGTAGTGGGTATGGGAATGAAGATGTGTGGTCGCTTGTTGTGAAATTAAAACTCAGGATTGTGCTTCTCATCTTATTTAATATGAGTTAAAATGTCTTTATATTGAGATTTATTAATTATTTTCATGTTCATCAACTGGTCTAAAATGGCTGATGCTTCATTAAAACAATTGTTATTTCCAGCCTTCTTACTGCCGAACAACAATAACAGTCTATTAACTAATTGCGATGGGTCATTTGGAAGAAAACTAATACCTGAACCAAGGATACTTAAAGCCTGAATAATGTGTTTCTCCTTCTCATTCTTCCTACTTTTACCAGAAAGAATAACCTTATAATTTAGAGTGTTCAGCAAATCAATATATACTCTATCATCATTATTTTCCATATCCAATGGTTTATCAATATACTTTGATTCATCCCTCACAGTTGAACCTTGTCTTCCATCTTTTGTGAGAAGAAACATTAATCTCGGAGTTAGTTTAACAGGGGGTTGAGCAGAACTTAAGAACCTTAATTCATCATTAAATATCAATACCTTTTCTTGAACAAGATGAAATATTGCTGGTTGTTCTGTTGGAATGAGTCCTGCTTTGGTTTTTGAATCCGCTGAATATTCATTGTTTTGAACAGCATTCACAATATAATCAGGGGGTTGATTAATCTCTTCCAGTTGTTGAAATAAACCTTCATCATCATATTCTAATTCTCCTAAATGCTCTAATTCTTCCTCCGTCATTTGACTGAAATCTTTTAACATTTGAAGCTTTCTAGGAGTATATTCTACTGTGGGAACTGTGGAAACATCTTTCATTTTTCTTGGGAAGTTTTTAAAAGTGGTTTAAAAAATTTCTCTTGTTTTTTTTCAAATGCTTCTTCGCCCGTTAGTTTCTGTCTGCGTTTCTTCTTTATGTCTTCCTGTTGTTTTACAACTTTTGAAACCAACTCTTGATGTTCCTTAAATCTTCTTGCTCTTTCTTTTGTATCCATTTATTTATTGTAAAATATCATTTAATGAATTGTAAAGATCAACAGGGAAATTTTCCTTTTCTTCATCATTCAAGTAGATGTGTTCAAATAAATCCTTTTCTTTAAATATTTCATCAAATTCTTTATTAACATTAATGCGAGTTGTAATTTCTTCTTCACTAATCCTTGCATCTCTGCTTTTCATACGTTTGTGTTGAGTTTCTTCATCAACATCAAAACCGAATGATAAAATCTTCACTCCGCTCAGATATTTAATAATTTGTCTCGTTCCTTCTGGATTAGTTTCTAATATCCCAACACCACCAGATTTTAGTTTCTTTAACTCACTCTTACAATGTGAATATTTTGTTGTACCAAGAGAAACCTCCTCAAATATTTGTCCTTCATTCCTCAATCGCATATGTTCCTCCACTGAAATATAGTGATAATCTTCACCTTTTACTTCTCCAGGTCTTATTGCTCTAGTTGTTGTTGATACAATGCGTATCACGGGGTGTTTTTAAGTAAATTTACAATATTCTCATTTGTACTACACAAGAACCTTGATTTATGAAAGTTTTTCCAGAAGCAGATTTACCCACAAGATTTATAATAATAGTTGTCATTTATATATGTAATTGTTTATAAAACAAAAAATATATCCCTTAATATCTCATCTTGTTTCACAACAATATATTTATATTTTTCAGTCGTGTGCTTCATATAATCCTCAAATTTCTTTTTACTACATAATGTAGAACAATTATCTCTCCAAAAATTATTGATATCTATTGAATTTAACTTGAATAAAATAAAAGTATTAGCATTGTTTCTGATGGAACGACGAGGAAGTTGAAAGTACGATTGACTAAGATAAATACAATTACAAGAAGAATGTCTCCCTCTTGTGTAGTAGCTGTCCATTACCGTTTGGTTTCTCTCATTAACACAATCATCAAAGATAACGAGGTTCTTTTTGATTTATCCAAATCTTGGGAGACGGTATATCATCCGTATTATCACTAAGAATACAAGTTATAAGATTTGATTTCTTTTTACATCTCTGTGTATCACAAAATAGTTGAATTATATCTTCAATGTTATAATCATTTAGGTTTTTTGACGTTTAAATAAACCTATTATATCTTCTTTTTGAAGACCAGCATTAAAACCTTGTGAGAGTAGTTGATACTCTGGTTGAAAACTCGACTTTGTGAAAATTATTAAATTATCATAATCTAAAAAGTTGGGAGTGAGGAGCATTTTTAAAAGTAAGCAGGTTTTTCCACATCCACTTGAACCAACTATGAGACATCTTAATGAATTTGGGAGATTTTTATGGTTGTTAAATTTTATCTTATTTTCCCAAATAGGTAAAAAATCATTCATTTATATATTTGAAAAACAGGTTATTTAATTTATTATTGGCTTTTTTAGAAACTCTATATTTTATCCTAAGTTCAGGTTTAATTTCAAGATAATCCATTATTTTATTTATACAATATCTTGTGTTGATATTTCCCTGAAAATTACATCCATGAATAATATACAACAACAATCCTTTGAACATTTCTCTTATACGTTCAGTTTCTTCCCTTGTAAGGAAAGGTGTGTTATCATCCTCATACTTTACATTCATTTCTCTAATCAATCTTGTAAAGTAATTCATTTTTGGTGTAAATCTAAAAGAATTATTTTCCTTTTTATATTTTTATTATCATTAATTAGAAGATAATCACAGAATATACATTGTTTATAGGCTTTTGACTCTGTGTTTAATCCCTGTCTTTCACACGCAGGACAATTCTCAAATTTGTCATATGGAGAATCAGGAAAGTCTAGCATATTTATAAAGTAAAACTTTACTTAAACTGAAATTCATCTATACTTTCAGTTGTATATTACCATCGATATCGATATACTTTTTTTCATTATCAGATTCAACGACAACATTTTTTATATTAAAGGTAATTTTAAAATTATCGTTAACTACTATTGAACGAAATGTCATTTCACCTGATATATTAACATCCTTTATTTCATCAAGATTTACATCTTTAGGGTTGTTGAAAAAATACAAATTTCTCCTTGCATATTACAGATGGTCTTATCTTTTCTTTCTAAAGCTTCATCCATAAGGTTTTTGTTCTTTGATACTTTTTCTTGTTTCATTGCTTTTTCTAGTTTTGAATATATTACTAGAAGGAGAGGAGAAACTTTTGTTAGAGATACTTTAATTGATGTTCTACCAGGTATACTAAAAGCCCTTCCACTGAAGGAAATTGAAGAACTCATATTATTTACCATAATAGTTTTTATCCAATAGTTGTTATATTTATCTTTGTTCAATTTTACATCCTTGACATATTTCTCAGTATCTTTAACAGATGAAGAGATTGATTGAAACTTGTCTTTTGTGTCTTGAAACATTGTATTTATTAAGTGAAAAAGTTGGAGGATAAAATGTTTTTAAGCACAGATTCACCTATAAATTAAACGAAATTTTCATCAAGAAAATTTTAGTTTAAGCAAAGTTTTATTCTATAAATATGGTGAATACAACGTACTGCGATGTTTGTAATCACGAATATAAACATTATAGAAAACACCTCCGAACCAACAAACACACATTTAATCTATTTCATCAAATATCTCCTCTTGAGTTGGAAAGAAAACATTGTGATATCTGTTCAAAGGATGTTTTGAAGAGTAGTTATAATCAACATCTTCAATCACAAAAACACAAGAAAAATGAGTTTAAAGTAAAGGGAGACTATTATATTAAAAACACGGATGAGGTATTTAAAGGGCATATAAAAATAAGGATTTTTCAATTTGGAGAACCCGGTCCATCATCAATAGCTGAATCAATTGAAATAGTGAAACCCGATGTTGAAAAATTTATTAAAAAGATATTAAAAGAAATAAAAACTTTAAAGTTTTATATGGGAGTGAAAATGAATATGAAAAGACAAGATGAAGAACAAACTCCTTATATGAGAACAGATCTTCATTTTATAACATCATTTCAAGATTTTTTGAATAGTGGGGTTTATGAAGAACTATCAAGACAAGAGGAGGATGTTGATAATACAGTGGTAGGAAGTGGATTCAATATTAAAAAAATCATCTTTTTAGATATACACATTCTAAAATCAAACCCTCTTAAAGCTTCTTCTTATATTGAATTACCAAAAGAAATAAAACTAAAGAAGGCAGTTGTTAATATTAAGAACAATGATAATAAATGTTTTCTCTGGTCTGTTCTTGCTCACTTACATCCACCAAAATGTAATTCAGAAAGAGTAAAACAATATATGAAATATGAGAATACCTTGGACATTAAAGATTTTAAATTCCCAATGCCATTAACAGATATTCCTAAATTTGAGAAAAAGAATAATCTTTCTATTAATGTATATGGATTAACGGATACAAACAAAGTTCAAATATTAAAAATTTCAAACAACTATAAAAATGAAGAAACACACATTGACCTTTTATATTTTAGTGTTGGAAAGAATTCACATTACACATACATCAATAATTTATCAAGATTAATCTCTTCTCAGGTATTCAGAACAGCAAACAAAATATATCCTTGTAAGCGATGTCTTAATTCATTTCATACAAAAGAACGATTAGAACAACATTCAAAATATTGTAGTAATCATAAATCAGCTGTAATTACAATGCCTAAACCTGGTGAAAAGATTTATTTTGAAGATTATAATAAATCTATCATGCACCCATTTGTGATATACGCTGATTTTGAATGTATCCTTAAAAAGATAAATACTGCTTCTCCTAATCCAAAAGAACCATATACAAATAAATATCAAAAACATATTCCTTGTGGTTTCTGTTATTATATCAAATCATCTGTTGGAGAAAAGTATAACAAACTTGAACATTATCGTGGAAAAAATGCTTCACAAGAGTTTGTAAAACGATTAGAAAAGGATTGTATAAGACTCACTAAATTAATGAAAGAAACAAATGAACCGATGAAATTAACCAAAGAAGAAAAATTAGAATTTAGAATGAACAATATCTGCCATATTTGTGAGGGGAAATTAAGGAGTCTAAAGTTAGAGACCATTGTCATCTTACTGGTAAATATAGAGGTCCCGCTCATTCCTGTTGTAATCTTAATTATAAATTACCTTCTTTTATTCCAGTCTTTCTTCACAACAGCGCCAACTATGATACACATCTATTTATAAATGAACTTTCAAAAACACCAGGGAATATTTCTGCTATAACAAACACAAGTCAAAAGTATATTTCATTTTCAAAAATGATATTCACAAAACCTATAACTCGTATTAGGTTTTTAGATTCTTACAAGTTTATGGGAACACCACTAGCCTACCTCGCATCAAATCTAAGCTCCACGGACTCTTTTCCAAATCTTAATTCATTCTTTCCAAAAGAGGAAATTCTCACTAAAGATGAAATTCAGATTAAAGAGAGAATTCAAAGTAAAGAGGAAATTCTAACTGAAGATGAAATTCTAATTATAAAGAAAATTCGAACTAAAGAGGAAATTCAGATTAAAGATGAAATTCTGATTAAAGAAGGAATTCTTACGAGAGAGGAAATTCAAACAAGGAATGAAATTCAAAGTAAAGAGAAAATTCTTACAAGTAAGGGAATTTATCCTTATGATTATATGGATTCATTTATGAGATTTAAAGAAACACAACTTCCTTCAAAAGAAAGTTTCTATAATAACCTTTATGAAGAAGAGATAAGTGATAAGGAATATAAACACGCACAAGAAATATGGAAAATATTTAAGATAAAGAACCTTGGAGAATATCATGATTTATATCTAAAAACAGATGTTTTATTGTTAGCTGATGTGTTTGAGGCTTTTAGAACACTCTGTCATAATAAAAATTGTTATGGATTAGACCCTGCCCACTATTTCACAGCTCCTGGTTTAGCTTGGAGTGCAATGTTGAAAATGACAAAACAAGATATAGATTTAATCAGTGATGTTGATATGCTTTTGATGATTGAGAAGTCCAAGAGAGGTGGAATATCACAAGTATGTTCAAAAGATATGCTAAAGCAAATAATAAATATCTCCCAAATTATGATAGTGAAAAAGATAGTAATTATTTGATGTATTTTGATGCTAATAATTTGTATGGATGGGCAATGTCTCAATCTCTACCTTATGGTAAATTAGAGTGGGTGGAAGAAAAGGATTATGAAAAGGCTTTGATGAATATTGTTATTTCTTCTCAAGAGGAATTGAATGACGAAGAAGAAGGTTATTATTTTGAAGTTGATTTGAGGTACCCGAGTGATCTTCATAATAAGCATAAAGATCTTCCTTTTGCATGTGAGAAAGAAACTCCAAAGAAAGAATGGTTAAGTGATTATCATAAAAGTTTTAATATTAAAGGTAAATCAACAGAAAAGTTATTAACAACATTCTATGATAAAGAGGGATATGTTTTGCATCAGAGAAGCTTAAAACAGTTTTTGAGAGAAGGATTGAGAGTAGCTAAAATTCATAGAGTTTTAAAATTTAAACAAAGTCCTTGGGTGAAAAAGTATATTCAATTCAATACAGATATGAGAGCAAATACAAAAGTAAAATTTGAAGGGGACTTTTATAAATTAATGAATAATGCTGTATTAGGAAAGACTATGGAAAATGTTAGAAACAGACAAAACATTAGATTCGCAACATCTTGGAAAGAAGCTTCGAGATTGATAAATAAACCAAGTTTTGAGAGAGAAGAGGTTTTTTCAGAGAACTTTTCTGCAATTCATATGAAAAAGGAAAGTATTGTAATGGA
>NC_140967.1:63036274-63081274 GCF_056783735.1 Eptatretus burgeri
TGATTTCCAATCATCAATTTGGTTTCAGACCAGGTCACTCTACCCTGGATATGCTGCTTCTGCTCTCCTATCAATGGATGGAGGTCCTCAATGCCAGACAGGAAATCCGAGCCGTATCCCTGGACATATCACGTGCTTTTGACACAGTCTGGCACCCTTCCCTACTCACCAAACTCTCTTCCCATGGTATTCAAGGCCATCTCCACTCATGGCTTCCTCTTCCTCTCCTGTCGCAGTCAACGTGTGGCCCTAAATGGAGTTCTTTCATCCCCTCTTCCTTTGCAGGCTGGAGTTCCTCAAGGTAGCGTTCTGGGCCCTGTTCTTTTTCTGGTTTTCATCAATGATCTCTCGGACTCTCTGGAAAATCCTCTATTTCTCTTTGCCGACGACTCCACCCTCTGCCGTACCATCTGTCATCCCTCAGACCGGCAAGCAGCAGCTTCTTCGCTCACTGCAGATCTGGATAAAATCACAAACTGGTCCAACACGTGGAACATGTCTTTCAATCCAGACAAATCTCACACTCTCACTATGTCTCTTCGAAAGGACCGTTTACAAAACCCCCCATCCACTTTCTCAACAATCCTCTGGAAGAAGTCTTTTCTTTCAAGCTTCTAGGTCTCACTATCTGCCATGACCTTTCCTGGGAAAGTCACATTTCCAACCTCGCCTCAAAAGCCAGTCGCCGACTGGGAATCCTCCGTCGTGCTAAGTCCTTCCTCGGCCCTCTTGAGCTCCTGACCACTTACAAAGCTTTTGTCTGTAGCCTGATGGAGTACTGCTCTCCCCTCTGGGCTGGTGCTCCTGCCTCCCACCTTTCTCGGCTTCACGCTGTCGAAACCAGGGCATTTAAGATCATCGGCATCTCCCGCAATGAAGCTGAGTCTTTGGGCCTCTCACTCAATCACCGCAGGTTGGTCGGTGGTCTTTCTGTCTTCTACCGACTCCTCTCCAGCCTTGCCCCCCCTGCTCTCTCTGCGATTTGTCCCCACATTTCCACAGGGCGCTCAAGGTCCGCCAACAACCCCCTTCTGGTAAAACTACCAAAATCACGAATCACTGCTCATCTTCACTCTTTCATTCCTCTTTTTTCCCGCCTTTGGAATAAACTTCCTCACTCTATTCTTTCCCATTCTTCCCTCCAGGCTTTCAAAACAGCTGTTCACCACCACCTATCTTCCCCCATCCAAATCCTCGATCTTTTCTACCCCCGATAATCCACCCAAGCCCACTTCCTTCATTTCTCCTGCTTTCCTTCCTGAAAGTCACTGAAATGTCCATCTTCTCTTCGCCATGTTCCCCGTCCCATCCCCATCCCTCTCCCTTCCACAGTTCACCTAATGTGTCTGTTCCCCACTGTTTTGTCCCTTCCACTCCCACCCCTCTTGTCTCATGCCTCCTTGCTGTGAGTTGTGTGTTAGCTCTCATACGAGCCTCGACCAAGGTATACAAAAAAAAAATAAAAATAAAAAAAAAAGGTTCCTTTCGATATACAGCACAATCAGATATCCAATATGGCGGCTAGGCAGCCATCTTGAATTTGGTTTCCGGACAATAACTTGAGAACGGCTTGACTTATTGATTTCATTTTTGTGTGATATAATGGGGGTGGATAGGGGAAGGTTCCTTTCGATATTAAGCGCAATCCGATATCCAATATGGTGGCTAGAGCAGCCATCTTGAATTTGGTTTCTTGACAATAACTTGAGAACGGCTTCACACAATGATAATATTCTGGCGAGGTATAATGGGGTTGAGTAGAGGAAGGTTCCTTTCCAAAATGGGCATGCTGCGATTTTCACTGTGGCAGCCACGGCAGCCATCTTAAAATTGGTTTCCGTCTATATCGAAGAGAACGCCTTGTCCGATTCAATCCATTTTTGCTGGGTGTGTTGGGGTTGAGTAGAGGAAGGTTCCTTTCGAAAATGGGCATGCTGCGATTTTCAATATGGCCACCATCTTGAAATTGGTTTGCGTCAAGGGGCTGAGGGGTTACGCCGCTTTGCGGTGCTTTTTTTTTATAAAAGCTTTAAGGTTCTCGCATATCTCCTCACAACCGCGCACACATAAAGCCGTCATAATTGATGCAGTCTGAGGGAGTTCAAACCAGTTTGGCCGATCTGTTCATGGTTCTGTGTGAACATACAACTTGAACATGACAATTGTTGTCAGGATTGCAGATGTTTGAATCCGCCGGACAACCATAACATTGGGCTTTTAAAACTCATAGTTTGGAACGATTACTCCTGACCAACACGACATTTGTTGATCAGTCGGAGGATCTTCGAACCTGAGAACGTCTAAATTTAAAGTTAATTGGTGTCCGACCAGACGAAGGGGAACGTGCTGCAAATTTAAAAATATGATTATTTTTTAATTGTTTAAGCGCGTGGGAAGAAAGCCGCTGCACAAAATTGTAGATGTGCAAGATTTGGCCTGAACGAGGAAGCAGCGAGGATGAAGGAAGTGAGCCGGGGTTGGGGGCTTGTGAAGAGCCCAGGTGAGGAACTTCCACCATTCCTGAAAAATCTCGCCAGGAAGTGGGCGTGATGTCCACCCAGGCCATATTTGAGCAATTAATAAATTGAATGAAAAAATGGATGACCAGAGTGAATGAATGGAGGGTCAAATTAATTTTAAAAAAAAGGTGGCGGTGCATTCAAAATACACCACCCCCATGTCAAATAAATAAATAACAAATCCTCCAGAGAGCGACATTGCCGGGGTGCCCCTGGCAATGCCACCGTGTAGCACATGGAGACGGAATTGGGAGGGAGCGGTGTGCAATAATTGATGAATTCCTCAATTGCATAATTAAAATAAACAAACAATAATCGAAATATAATCTTTTTTATCAAATGCCTCATCGCAAACCAAAACCACCACCGTTTCATCCGAGTCTAAGTTTTTGAAAATTCAGTAATTCATCGAAAAATGAATAATTAATCAATTAATTGATTAATCAATAAATCAAAAATACCCTTTATAGCCAAATCACTTATTCACCATTGTGTCCAAATATCAACTTCCTCGCTCAAAAGGTGCCTGAGATATTGCAAGGATGAGAAAGAAAATAAATACGGATTTAATAAATCGATAATAATTAAGTAATTAATCAATTAATTGATTAATCAAAAAAATAAAAAATAACCTTTTCGCCAAAGCACATCTTCACTTTTGTGCCCAAATTTCAGCTTCCGAGCTCAAAAGATGGCTAAGATATCGCCCGGACAAACAAACAAACAAGAAAACAAACGGAGTAAAAACCGAGTACTCCCTTCGGCGCTTGGCGATGACATCACGCATCACTTGGATATGGAAATGGGAAGGAGCGGTGTACAATAGTGAACACATGGAGCGTCAAATGGATAAAAATAATGAATGAATGAGGAATGAAAAGTGATTTGGGGGTGAAGTTTGAAATCAAATGGATGAACAAATGAATGATCAAAGTGAACAAATCAGGAACGAGATGAAATGCGATTTGGGGGTGAAGATTGAAAATAAAATGGAAGAAATAAATAATGAATTGAAAGAACGGAGTGATGGTATGGAGAAGAAGATGAAGGGACAATTATTGAAAACGAATGGCCTAGAGAAGCATCGTGCTGGTGTGAATGTCACTCTGCTCCAGTGGAAAGAGACCGTCCAAGTGACGAGCAGGTTCGAGGGGTGAGGGAAGCAACCTCTGTGGTTTGTGGTACGGCACTCATGGGCGCATGTTTAGACCTGGAAAGGGTTATTCTGGTACGTCAGGGACCGACGGGGTGCAACGCGGCACCAGCTCCGAGGTACATGAGGTGGCAGAACCTGAGCCTGTGAGCCAAGTGTCCGAGCCTATGACGTGTGGGGTTACGGGCGAGCCTGCTCACAGTGTGAGCAAGGTTGGACCCCTGGTGTATGTGTCTGGGCCTGCGCTGGAGGGCAAAGCTAAGTCTGTTGTTGTGTGTGAGCTGGTGTCGGCGGTGGTCATGCCGGTTCCTGGGGTGTTCAAGACAGAACCTGTCAGGGTCGACTCGGGCCCCAGGGTTGTCGATCCGTGGAGCATGGGGTGTGTATTAGCTACCACGGGGCAGCAGATAGGAAGGAACATGTTGAACTGTAGGGCACTTAGAAAGAGACAGGCCACTGTGAGCCTGTGTTAGTTTGAGCCTGAATTGGTTTTGAAATGCGCTTGTTCTTGTGATGCAAGAGCTGCGAGTCATGAGCAGCTGGCGACTCATGCCAATGGAGAAAAGTTGAAAGAGCAGGAGGATCAGGGCCAGCAGCAGCTGCAGGGAGGGGCAGAAAGGCCCGGTATTAATGGGGTTATATGTAGCTGCACTTGGACAAGCAAGGCCAGAAAATTTTAATTTAAACAAGAAATTGTTTTGGAGCAACCTTGGTGGGAGTTGGTCCCCAGGCTGCAGGTTTCTGATCAGGTGTGTTTAAGGGGGTCAGCTTCGTGGGAATTTGCCCCCTTAGAGATTGGGTTGGGCCACACAGCTGTTGAGCTGCACTGGCAGAATTTGGACGTGGTGTCCAACCACGGGTGGTGTGGTGCGACCCGGGCCACACAGAGAGTCTGGTAGAGTGGCATCCCTTTTCCATCGGGGAACTGTCCGAGTGAGTGTCTCAGGCCGGTGGGGTCGCCGGACCCTGGAGGGGGTTGAGACCTCTGGGGGGGCTGAGGTGGTATGGTGTAATGTGAGGACCACTAGGGGGAGGTGTTGCTGGTTGTGCTTTGGTGGCGGCACCACTGAGGGCCAGTAACGGCCTGATGAGGTGACCGCCCCGATATGCGGCATAGCAGCCTCTCCGAGGCTCTGGGACAGCCAGCATGAGGAACCTGCCATGCTGGGCTAGGCTATGGACACAGCTCGAACTGCATGGGGATGTCACGTAGTTTTCTACAACTTTTGTTATATATAGAATACAGCCAACACGGGTTGGCAGACTTTGCAAAGACTTCTCTACCCATTAACTTTCATGCAACTGAGCTCCAGCACCCTCCCCAAAGCTTTACCATTCGGCCAATGGGGTTTATAGCAGTCATTGGCCAGCCAAAGCACAGACATATTATCATGGCAAAATAGAAGTACATCCCCACCCTGCTCCCAACACAAAGCATATGGTACATGACGCACTGTTGGATAACACACCTGGCCACATTCTCCCACATGACAAAAGACGTCACGGAATACTCATCATACAATACATCTGGTAAAAACCTGGACAGTACAAGTTTCCAACTTGAGGCAACCCTGCTGAATGCAGAACAGGTTTCATAACTCGATACTGCTGGAATTCAATGATAATTGGAGGAAAAGGAATAAACATGTACAAAAAAGAAATTTGACCATGATTATTGTTGGAACATTTTGTTTGGATAGCATTCTCGTGTGATCTCGGTCATGAAACTGGAGACCATATTGTGAAATTTTGTTACAGTGAAGCCTTGTGCATCAAATTTAATCACTACAGTTGTCTCTCCATCAGGCTATAGCCTTTCTCCCCTGGACAGGGTCTTTGGTCATCAGTTGATGACCTAAATGGAACCTTTAGCACAACAATAACTTTTGTGCGACGCATACGAATTTGTTTAGCAAATCGATGAATACACTGACAAATAAATTATGAATCTATATACAAATTTGAGCCGTGTGTGTGTTTGTGTGTGTGCACACAATTTGCTGTTGTTGACTGCTATCTCCACACTTGGGTGGGTTTTTGATGGAACGGAGCCCGAGCAGGTCTCAAAGTGTCACCATTTTCTCAGAGATTGACAAACAGATGTTCGTCAAACTTTCAGAGGTTAATCAGTGAGTGCCGGGAGTGTTTTAGGCAAATAAAAAAATAAAAAAAATTGAACATTTTGAAATATATATATTTAATTGCTCCAAAATGTCAAGCCTTTGTAACTGTGGTAAAGGTAGTATTAAATGATCCCCGACCCCATTAACGAAGCATTTTAAGCCCCCACAAAAAAAACAGAAAAAAAACCAAAATATTATTTCATCAAAATGCCAACAGGATTAGAAGAGCACCAGGCAATATAAGGTACTCCTGCTAGCATCATATATTTATCAATACTCACAATAAAGGATTGTTTAAAAGTCTGAATGTACAATACTGTACTGCATTATATTTAAATGGAAATAATGCCAGAGAATAAGCTTCCCTCACCCAATCCTCTCCCAAGACTGCAAAATCGAATGATCAAATGAAGCAAAACAAATCAAAATTGATATTAACTTTCATTTCACAAATCTCCCTAAAAAAAAAAAACACCTGAATAATCCATGCAAATGCAAAACCACATCGTCAGATCGGTTGAGATTTGAGATTTCTTTTTCATTGACGAACTGTATCAATTGAACGATGTCCTTCATCATGCTGCATTCACCCTCAGAGGTAATTAAGCTAAGTGAGTTTGGCTCACGCAGCTGGCTTCGGGCCGGGAAAATCCAGACACTGCATAGCGTTTACAGTCCTTTCCCACTATGCCGACACGACTGGAAATGGAATACAAGTGGCTTGCACGAACTTTGGTAGGTGTGTGGATTGACATGCTGGTGAACAAGTATCTGGCATGTGATACAATAGTTTAAGTACCGGCGCTTAGCGAATGTATGTAAACAACAAAAATTTTGAGTAACAATGCCCTAAGAATGGTGAGCAAAGATAATGTTTAAACATCATACCTGTCTTCTTGTGGATTCATGCGCCGTAAACTTGCCTGTGCTCTTCACCCTGGGATACCACATACTGTGTACAACTAAATTGCAACCCCACTCAGCCTGTACACCCACCCACCCACCCACCCACCTCATAATGTACTGCGATTCCCTCACCCCACCCTCAACCACTCTCTCGCTCACACAAGTGCACTCAAACACTTCCCCACACCGTCACCACCATGTTCTCATTCTATTATACCTTGTCGATGTGCTGATCTGTCAGACAGCTTCAAGCCACCATAAGCTCAACCACGAGGATGAAGTCGAGGCTTGAGTGCATTGTACGGAGAAGACAAGATTATGACGGGGTAGTTCAAATGTGGGATATCTAAAAATAGAAATTCAATAACAGAAAGATCTTATATTTCACCCAAAGATGTTTTCAATGTGAAATCAAAATAACTGTTGCGTCATCTCAGCAAAACCCAAGAAACCGATTTGTCGGGGGGGTGAAGTGCCACGGTGGATAATACAGCCAACAAAGGCAAGAAAATAACATCAAACTAAAATGTACATTAAATGCATTTTATTATCATTTGATTTTCCATGTGCAGCAAAATTGGTCCTACTGCTTGAATGACGATGTTGGCACACAAACTTGCTGCTCCGATGAAGATGTTGCCAACACAGACATATGGAGGCCCACAGAGCCTAGAATTGGTTAAAATTAAATGGAGGTCCAGATTATAATTACTGCAATTGAGGTTTACACCACGATGCACTTTGGTCTTCTTTGACCATGGATGCAATCAATGCTTTTAAACTCCCTGGGGAGGGGAGAGAGTGGTCGATATGACGGCTATACAAAAACAAAAACAAACAAACGTGACAAAAACGCATCTTATTTGTGTAGTAATATTTAGCATAATTAAAGCTGCAAAAATAAACAGCATTTCCATGCATCAGACTTTGAACCTCAACCCTTTGACAATTAATAAAAAGTAATTGCCAGTAATTTTCAAGGGTTAAAATTTGAACTTTGATGAAAATGGATAGAATTGCAATATATATGTGAACTCGATGACCAATAACAAAATACAGAAAGAAGAAAGCGAAAATTCTGTAAAACGACCCAACAAAATAAAAACAACATACAAATCAAAGAATGTTGGGTCCACGTTACTAGAGCTGATTGCACAAAAATTTAGCTTTCAGCGTTTCGAGTAAATACAGGCTACAATATCAGAAATACATTTGTTATCAAAAATAGGCCAACATCTTCAACATGATGTCAAAATTCTAATGTCAGACATTTGCAGACAATGGCCATTGCAAAGTAAAAGCACCCACGACCTGGCATAGGTTCAGCCACCAAACCACAGTCCACCGTTGCTTCCGTGTGGGTGAGGTTGCCTCTACCCCCATCTTTCACCTCGGTTGGTCAATGTAGGGTATAATTTCAAGTTAGAGATGTAGAGAGGTCAAGGCGAAAGGGTGAGGGGTTTGGTAAGATGCTCGAGAAGATCATAAATATAATATCACCAACCCCGATTCATCCTATTCCTGAAAAACAAATGGACAAAGTCCATTTGCTCCTTTCTTTGAACTAACCAAAACAACAGTCATGTGCATGGACCTCTCCTGGTGTTGCTTCCATACCATAATCCCACCACAACCCATTACAATCTCTACTTCCTCTCCCTTATGCTTTGCCATGTTACACCCCTACCTCCCTTCTTCCTCACCCCCCCCCCCACATCATAAATGAGGTCATGGTGTATGGTGCAGCAGAGCAGAGCATAGCAGTCTCTCTAGCCCGTTCCCACAATCTTGAACGTTTGTAGAATGGCGCTGGTCTGGTGAATCAACCGGTTAGCACTTTCATATACTGTGGCACTCCTAATGGAAAAAGGGGAGAGGAGAAGGCATAAGTTAAATCATGATGGGGGGGGAGGGGTGGAGGTGGGATGGGGAAGTCAGTATGATAATGAAGACATGTGTAAGTTTATGTTCAAGCTTATGTCAGAGTACCTGCCATCCTTGAAATATGTTTTCAGGGAGTCACTGAAGCTTTTCGATTGCATTACAAACTCCTTCTTCTGATGTTCCAGTATCTGAAGATGTTGCACATGAAAGATGAACCACAAGCAATTTGGCAATATGGCTTTTGTCAGCAACTGTCATTTTACAAGCTTTCAAAAAATAATCCATTGCCAGTTTTGCAAAGGATAGCAACAGGAACAGTATCAAGGAACAGATTGGAAGAAACAGATTACATCAAGAAAAGTCAAAGGCAGTTAAAAAAAAAAAGACCAAGTATAAAACAGACAACGAAGATGAACCGAAAACGAGAGTGAAGTCGATTTCCTCTCGAAGCATTTGTAATTGGTGTGAGTGAATAAAGACATTGTCCCACCACTCACAAAATATTAATTGAACTGAGGCAAAATGCTGCAGTTAAAAGGATTCCGATTCAAAACATAAATCTATCTTCAGTTGATATTGATTTGTCATTTATTTGTTACATTGATTAGAACGATGTAACAACCTCAAAATGTTGCATGAGTTCCCAGAAGACTTAAGTATATCAACTAGTACATGATTAAATATAACTTTGGAGACATTTCTTACTTAGTTCACAAGCTTCATGAATACAATACATGGCGTTTTGTGTGGAGACATTGAAAAAGTTGCCGAGGTCCTACGAGCGACGCCAGTCAGAATGTCAGAAAGCAGTGTTGTCCTTCATCAAACTGAGAAAATGCCAAAGTAATGATTCACTCCTTTGATCTGTGTAACTGTCTGTACCTCCAAACTTTGTGAGACCTTGAGAGGCTGTTTGTGCTCTTTTCTGATTGGCTGTACTTGGGACTTGCCTGCCGGAACCAACATTGTTTACACTGTTCCACTCCTTTCCCAGTGCTAGAAAGCACTTATTTGACTTAAAGCTACGAGAAAAGTTACTCCTTCCCAGACGAAAGGCTATTTCTCTTTTGTCCTGCTTGTTCAATCATTTCCCCCACTTGTCCGGGCTTGGATTAGGGCATTAGTTTGAGAGAGTTTCATTGATGGAGATGTCTCCCGTATGTACGTACGTACTGTACGTATTAAAGATTCTCTTTTGCATGCTGAACCTGAGTGGAAATTGAAGTTCATTCCACCACATGCACTATAGCAAATCCCCACACTTCCCACCTAAAGCAAAGTTGAAAGATGGCAGAAAGTTCCACAAGGAATGGACCCAATATCACATTTTGAGTTAATTTAAATTTAAAAAAAAAAATTTTTTCACTGTTTTGGCCCCTGTGATCGATCGCAAGTCCCCACCCATTGCATATGGAAAGTTTCATTAAAAAAAATGTTTTAAAATATGTTCCTGTAATTGCATTTTTATATTTGAGCTTTTGACCCCGCCCCAGGGGGTTGCGCCAAAACTGACACTGCTCTTGCACCTTCATGCCATGTGGTGATCTTAACAACCAAGTTTGGTGAATTTCTGCCCAACCGTTTCGGAGGACATCGAAGCGTGTGGATAATTTTTTTTCAAAAATCGTGGGGATGATAAATAAACACGTTGCTGTGAAATGCAGACTTACCCTGCGCTTGTTCTGCTGGGGGTATGTGCGGCATACCAAATTCACTGTGTCAAGGAGGTCCTTAATAGCACTTGCAGTCTCCCTGCAAAGTACAAGCAAGGGTAAGAAAAAAAAAGTGCAAGACCAATTTCAATAACCACAGTTTATCTTCATGACAAAAGTTGTTCAAACATGATGAGAAAGAGAAACATGGAATATCCATATAGCACTTCTTCTGACTACTACTACTACTACTACTACTACTACTACTACTACTACTACTACTACGACTACTACTACTACTACGACCATTACCCCAATCAATTTCTGGAGTCGGTCAGAGAAAGTTTTTTTTGGGAAGGGGGAGGGGGCACAAATCTTTCACGAACTGACTGGCCAGGCCTGGTGTTCAACTGAAGACGATTTGGGCAGGAAGTTGTTAACAAAATTTTTTTGTAATCATCTTCATGATAACTCGCCGACTTCGCATAAGACGCGGCGGTGGGATCTTTAACATCCACCAACAACCAGTTCTGGCAGACAGTTCCTCAGGCATAAAATCCTTTCAACAGACGGTGCACACATTGATGAATTGCCCTGCATGTGAAATACCAGGGTGACAGTTTAGAGCTGGCTCAAGATTTCAACTCAAGCTGGATATCTCAAAGGTGAGTACGCATCCGGCCAGCCCAAGAATTACAAGGCTCAAGGTAATTGATGCACACACAGGTATTTGGGATTCAAACCTGGGTTACTAACAATTTGAGCCAGGGGTCAGACGGGAACACTTATTGGCCAAATGGAAACAACAAAAGTGAAAACTTGTTTCGACAGTTAGAAAAGACCACTTTTCCATCGTTAAAAAAACAAAAAACATTTGCAAAAAATATTTTATTGCAGTACATGGTAAACTAGGTGCTCAGGACAAGTGGTGAGTGAAAGGCACAATCTGTGAATCCACAATGCAAGCCAAACTCTACATTGAAGAACAATTGATTTGTCAGCTTACTTGATAGTGTGCAGAAATCGCGTCCTGTCGCCAATCTCATCTGGGATGCGACTCAAGATGAGAATCAAACCGTGAGCTTTCTCATTGAGGTCGCGAAACTCGGCCTCTGGCCGGTTAATGGCACACTCTGGATGTGCACACGGGCAAGCGGACACTTGATTTACATGCAAATAAACTGAAATCAGCACCGTAGCCATGACAATTCAATGGGAAAGTAAACAGAAAGACGCTGCTGATACAATTACGTCCATTTCTCCTTTAAAAATACCCAAACCTTGAACCTCCACATCTCAAACAGGTAAATGTGCATTTCCCATCATACAAAACGGATACCCACATTCACCACCCTGTTTACTTAATCAACAGGCATAGTTGTTTTCAGGATGCCGTATGATCCCTTCGATTATTAATTTTTTTTAACATGATCTTAGGCTCATGGAGACAAATACACACAAGGATACACAAGGAACTCTGGCACAAGAGGAGGCCATTCGACCAATCATGCATGCACTGCACCAACCCCCAGAATCCATCACTCATCCACAAACACAAGCGACGACCTACAAGTCCTGCCGATATCCCCGCACCCCTCTCATCTCCAATGCATCCAGGTAACTATTCAATTCCAATTTAAACCTATCCACCCCTCACTGCCACGACCTTTCCAGAGAGACCATTCCATGCATTAGTGCTCAACTCCACTTCAAACGCAGCCACAACATTTGGGGGAAGTGACATAACTTCCCAGGGCACCCTAGATTCCAGCAAAGCTATCTTTGCAACATCACTTTTCTCTCCGCACTCAGCGGGGCAATTATAATACAATTAGACCCAGCAATAAATACTGACTCAATGGATATTGAAATATAATTTATCCAAACGCACACAAAAGATTTTTGGCAATGTGCCCAGTAGAAAATACTGTATATTTTGACAAAAAGTTCCGCTTTTGAGAGAGACTGCATAACGCCATGTGTTGGAAGCAGAAGTGCTCGTGGAAGTGACGTCACAGCACCATGAGACTGTTACCGGGACGCCACAATGGAACACCCCTCAGCAATGCATTTTCCTGCTGGAATAGAACCATATTCTTTGTTTTGAACCGAATACAGTGAAGCAGAGCAAAATAATGTTAAAAATGCATCTACTTCAGAAGAACAAAGTCACAGTGATAGTGACAGTGTGGAGGACACCGTGGGCAGGGGAAGCTTAGACTGATGTGAATGTGCACATTGGGAAGAAATGCCAACAGCACGGGAATGTGCGTGTTGCCAGGACTTGGATTTATTATTCAATAAATTAATCAAAAGGATGACCAGTTCCTACATTGTGAAGCCATTTCATTGCAAACTCTCTCTTCCCTGGATATTTATCTGCATTTGGGATCTGGAAAAAAGCTTTCACTGCACTTTCCTCCCTCGTTGAGATAGGTATATGCCTGACACAAGGTGTCAGGTCAGGCCAGATTAGATCTGTGACTTGCTACAGGTATCATGTAAACCTGTACTAACCTGTTCCATGGTCGGGTTGTCGGCGACTAAACTGTCTCCCCCACCAGGTTTTTGGTGAGGAGTGTGTTTGGATATGGACACCCAGCAGGATTAAAAACAAAACCTGTCAAAGGGTGGAGAAGCTCCTTGTGAGCCAACGGCCATCCATATCGAGTGCCCAACTGTGTCTGCGGACGTCCTCCTGCAGTTGGGTTACTTCTTATTAGGAGGTTGGTGGCAGGATTTGCACTCCGGCCACCGTAAAACCCTTCATTCCGCAAAACACAAAAAGGCAAACAAAATCTGAAAACCCACTTCGTGGGAGTACCTCCTGTGCTGCTTCCCTTCGCAGGGCAGCTCACCGGATGATGGGATTGGGCAAAGCCTTCATGACCCCCAATCTTTGATGATAGGAGGGAAACAACAGGGTAACATTCCCGGGTCAGATTGCAGGAGTGTGTCGGAGTGGTGCTGAGGTGTCCACCAGACGGCGTCTCCTTGGGTTAACCTGAGGCGGTCTCTTCAGGTGGGTGCCTGGAATGTCCTATCCCGAAGAGAGGATGATCACCTGTTTCTGTTGTCATTTGAGCTCAAGCGTTCGGACATCGGTATTGCAGCACTCTCTGAGGTTCGGAGACCGGATTTGGGCGAGATCATGGTGGGTGGTTACACCTACTATTGGTCTGGTCGCTCTGATGGTTACCATACCCAAGGAGTTGCTGTAGCTGTGTCCAATAAGCTGACCCCAATGATAACTGAGGTAACACCGGTCAACGAGAGTATGATGAGACTAAGGATTCGTCACTCCTTAGGTGTCATTTCCCTGGTCTCTGTTTATGCTCCGACTGAGGCGAGTGATCTCACTGTGAAGGATGCGTTCTACGCCACGCTCGAGTCTGTGGTTGATCAGTGTCCCAGATGAGATACACTTCTAGTCTTGGGGGATTTCAATGCATCAACTGAAACTGAAAGGGATGGTTATGAGACGTGTGTTGGTCCCCATGGGTCAGGAACTATGAACCAGAATAACACGAAGTTCCTTGACTTTCAATGACATCTTGGATGCTGCTGTCCTCTCTGTGCCTGTTTGTGGTGAGGATGTTGAGGTCATGGAGAGATTCACTTACCTTGGCAGTGATATTCATGTCTCTGCTGGCCGTGAGTCAGAGGTCAACAGACGTCTGGGTCGGGCCTGGGGAGTCATGGATTCACTGGATAATGGGGTGTGGCGCTGCCGGTACTTGTGCGGGAGGACGAAAGTCTGAGTCTTCAGTTCCTTGGTGCTTCCAGTCTTGCTCTATGGGTGTGAGACTTAGACTCTGACCAGGGATCTGATATGGAGACTTAATTCCTTTGGTACCAGGTCTCTTCGGAGAATCCTTGGCTATCGCTGGTCGGACTTTGTGTCCAACGAGCGGTTGCTGAGAGAGACTCAAATGAGATTTGTTACCTGCATGGACCGTGAGCGTCAGCTGCGGCTGTATGGACATTGCGGCTCGTTTTCCTGACGCTGATCCTGCTCACCAGATTCTCTCAGCGAGGGAGTCTCGTGAGTGGAGGAGGCCAATGGGCCGACTACGTGACTCGTGGTTGCAGCAGGTTGATCGCCATCTCAAGGAGATGGGGATGGGCCAGGCATCTGCCTGGGGGATGGCCAGACAGAGGCCCCTGGAGTACCGGCGGAAAGTGGACGCAGCGACGCGCTACTCTGGCACATGCTCCCATACCTGACCTGACCTGACTCCAACATTGTGCTGTGACGTCACTTTCTCACTAAATCTCGCTCTCACGATAGCACCATGGTGGCGAACAATGTATACGCATTTGCGATCTTTATTGTCTGGTATTTCATAAAATACAATGATATTAAAAGCAAGGTTTCAAGGAAATTAAAGAGGAGTTATTTTTGTACTCAAGGACTTTCTTCAAAAGTATGGGTTTTATTACGCTTTAAAGAGAGACATTTCCTGCTCCCTATGTATGCCAATCGATGGGGTTTATCTGTACTTTAAATCAGGGGTTTTCAACTCAGGGGGGGATTACCCCCCACCCCTTTGGAGGTGAGGAAGGAGTCATCAAAGACGATGATATCACAGCAAACGTAGAGTTCCTTGGTATGCAAGAAGATAACACGATGAAAGCACACTTTCAGAATTCTAACCTGGTAACCTTCTGGTGATGACTACCCGATTTTCTCTGACGAAGCTCTCAAAGTCCTCATCCCATTTTCCACACACAACCTATCGCTGTGAGGCTGGCTTTCTACATTGATCAACATTAAAACCAAGGCAAGAAAAACATTGGATCTTGCTAATGACCTGCGATGTGCTAGAGCTGTGACAAAGACTCGAATCTCAAAGCTGATGGAGGGAAGCAATTCTAACCATCACACTGATACTTCATCAGTGAAGTATTGCTTATCATGTGTTTGAACTTACTTAAGATAGGACTCATGACGTCAGGGCACAAGGAGTGTTCATCTTCGTTTTCTAACACTTAGAATACAAGTTAATGTTTATTTTCAGTATAACCAATGGATGGCGAAATATCTCGGAAAAATGCTGAGACATAAAATAATGGGTGTAAGCCTGGAACTTCTAATACACTGTTCTCTGAACATATTCTGTTCATACTTCCAAAATCTTCACATTATGTGTTCCATGTATTTACGCAGGTTATAGCGGATTCAAAAAATCGAATATAGATAGAATTTTCAAAGAGGGAATCGATGACGTCACAATCAGCAGCGTTCGGCGGCAAACCGACGGCCGGGTCCCAGACGATGTGCTTTACTTAACTAAGTCCTTGAGTTCAGGACGTTTGTTCAACTCAGCATTTACGACTTTTATCCTGCCATGTTGTTAATCTGTTGATGGAGGTAATATAGAAACGATGAATATGTCAAATCGTTTGTGTTCCTCATCCGGCACTATGTGTCAATGCCAACAATCTAAAGCGAACGGTCTCAAACGCTACCATGGGCACCCAGACACGCCACCAATATGAACTGAGCTGTTGAATGCAGCGCAAAACATCCAAAGAAACTACCGTAACCGAGTATTGTGATCCGTCCTGTCCCCCATACCCGTCGTAGATGGGTATCTGCTAGTATAATAAAATTCTGCTTTGCCTTCCTAGTTTTCCTTTTCTCACATTTTCCTCTTTTTTAAGGAGGGGTAATTATGGTTTTGCTGGATCACTCAAGGGGCAACAATGCCAAAAACGTTTAAAATAAATAAATAAATAATTCAAATGCTGAACTTTGAGCTCCAAATGCTGAACTTCAAGTAAGGGAGCAGCGAGTACCATTTTGTAAAGTCATGGACATCAGTTAGCCAGGGTTCGAACTGCCGAGCTCCCACACTCATAGCGGACAGACGCTTCCAACCATTTTGCCACACAGAGTCCGATTAAAAAAAAAAAGGTCGTTCCATCAACAAGCTCAATTTCACATAGCCGGATGAAAAGGTTATGGTTAAAATAAATGAATAAATGAAAACTAAAAATAAATTAGACTGCAAGGATTCTCAGGCTAAGGTAGACAGCTCAGATGTCGGGAGTAAGCGCCGCCTTTTGGAGCTTGTATAAATATTCGGGTTAATCACCAGGAAGGAAAGTCACAGGATGGAGTAAACACACCGTGTACAAATTCCCGTGACATGCGTAGCATCGTCTCCAAGAAGTTCACATCTATTCCCTTCTTTTGCAAAACGCCCAGAACAATCTCCTCTGTGAGGCCTTGGTGAGCAGTTTCTGCCTGGCCAGACACATTTCATGGAATAAAGTTCATAACAAAAATAAAAATAA
Source organism: Eptatretus burgeri (assembly GCF_056783735.1). NCBI lineage: Eukaryota > Metazoa > Chordata > Myxini > Myxiniformes > Myxinidae > Eptatretus > Eptatretus burgeri. Next base: position 63,052,815 of record NC_140967.1, read on the forward strand.
AAACATTTATATGTGCAAACGTTGTGAGAAATGACCAACATGGACAGTTCATGCTACCACCAGGTGTCTCATTTTTGTCACATGTATAGCACTAGAGTTGGAGGTATGAATTGCTGATATTAATAAGGAACGTGCTATATCAACCTGAAGCCTTTATGCAGTTACCTTGGGAAAGTGTGGGAATTAACAATTCTAATCATAAATTGAACCAGATTTTTAAATAAATAAATAAAAGCAAATGTCCAAGTGCACAAAAAAACACCCTGAAGATACCGAAGTTGCAAAACACCATTGTCCTCAATGCAAGGAAGAAGCAAATACCTTGAAGAATGCTGCACGTAATGTCTGTGCGGCAGACAGGTTTGTGTTCTCAAGCTGCACGTGGAAAGGCACGGGTAGAGGGAGACAAAAATGTACCGTGTAAGGAAGGAAATACAAGGACAGAGTTGGACGGCCTGGATGGTGTCACAATTCGAGTTCTGCTTACAACACATGCAGAAGACGAAGCCTCCGACCTCATGTTAATTGGTTAAATGCAGACTTGTTACATAAGCCTTATACCTTGTAAGCAAACAATGCTCCGCCCCCCGCCCAATCAAAGCATAAAATACCAGTCCACCCCACCTCTCTGAATATCGGGCTCATGATAACATGCAGAGGCATGGCAGTGGCCATGTTTGCAGAATCTGCATCCACTCGTGTCTCAGCCATCGTCTCCTCAATTCTCACCTTACTCCTTCACCTCGTAGTTGCAGCCCTGACTGTAAAAGAAAACACGCATGTACATCGAGATTATTTCGTAGTTTTAAATAACAAGACGAGACCTTTAGGAAGTAGAAAAGGGGATTCCCATGACCTAAAAATAAGAGAAGCCAAGGATTGGAGTTTCTAAACGACCCATCTGCCTTGGTATTTCTCCCGACACCCATTCCTCCTCTCTAAACTCATTCCTCAAGTATTTCTCCTTCCCCTTTCTTATCCCATCTTTACTACATTCAAAAACAGTCTTCGCTCAATGTTCTTCCTTTTTACCTCATCTATTTCTGTGCATGATCTGCATCTCCCTTTTCGAAGAAATGCACAGACAACTAACTGATCAGTATGACCTTAGAAACGAAGTGGCTACAGACCCATTCACCACCTCTGCAACCCGTACGTCCAAAAATCGCTCAGACTCCGAAGTCAATCATACACGTCTTTATAACAGATTATGCTGCAACTCCGGAGTTGATGGGCCACTTAAAGGACCGTGGTCGCCAATATTTTGACGGCGTGAGGTAGGGTCCACTTGTCTATTCCAATTTACCTAAGAACTCACGCCGTCTAGCTACCGGGGAAAACACACCCTCGGCCGACTCTGTCCAAACCGAGTCGCATGTACCGACTCTGGTCTGGCGTACTGAGCGGGAGTTACCAGAGCCGCGCCGGTCCCAAAGACAACTTACGGCCCCAAACAGCCTCACTATTTCGCAATACGCACCGTGCTGGGCCAATGGTAGAAACGACAGGCAACGAACTGGAACATTTAACAGATATTTATTTGCAATAATAAGACAGTGCAGACTTAATCACGAATATCAGGCAGGCAATGTACAATGAGCAAAAGCACTTAACAATTCTACTTAACAGACTGGCACCACACACACACACACACACACACACACACACACACACACACACACACACACACACACACACACACACACACACACACACACACACACACACACACACACACACACACACACACAGCCCGCGGCCTTTATTTGGCCCTTCAGCTCGGGAGGGAAAGCGAGCTGAGGGCAGGAGCCTACGCTTGCACCTGTCTGCCTCGTGCGGTCTGGTCGAGACGAGCTGGTTCGGGGGTGGGACTCGAACCCACACCTCCGTCGCCGCACCAAGCACCAGGGACCAGGAACGACGCAACGGACGCCAGCCAGCCAGCACGAGAACAGACCAGATGAGACGAGCACCCGCGGGTAGACGAGAACGCCAGCAGGCAAGACGAGAACACTAGCAGGAGATGAGGCTTCTTCTCCTTCCAGCAAAGGCAAGCCGAATGAGAGCAACACGCTTGTTAATAATTCCACTGGTGGTGCTCTGGGCAAGCTTCATGTAATGATTAATCTGCACCTGCTTCTTCTCTCTCTTGACGACAGCTCGCCACCTTCTCTTATCCTTCCCCTCCCCCATGGGTCGAGGGAACCGCTCTGAGGAACTCACCTCCGGATTGGAAGAGGATTGTCAGGCGATCGGTGGCCTCTCCTCATTGGTCAGGCCGAACACTCCATCTGGCTAAGGCGGAGTCGGCCCGAAGGTGATGAAACCTCCGCTCACGTCCGTGGTCCCAAATACGTGCGTAATGGCGTTGATGGTGCTGAGAGGTGAAAGCTGGGTGGGCGAAGCACCCGTTCAGACACAGTGTGGGAGGAGGAGTGAAGCGAGGGTTTTGTTGGCGTTGTGCAGATTCAAGATGGAAAAAAAACTAACTATAAAGAAACCGCAGCGCACACATGTAATTCCCATTAGACAGAAGGACGGGACCCTGACTATAAACACATAGTTAACGAAATAACTGAACTGCGGGGGCTGCTGTCTGTGTGCAAATAGCTTCCAGATTCGTAACAGTATAAACGTGCCATAAGGAACTCTACGGAATTCGGTGGATCGACCAAGCAGGACCAAAAGCACAATTTTACTGCAAACCTAATGACAGGTAATCTAGTTGTATGTAAAGGCCCCGCCACACCTTGACGTTTTAGCCAGCGTATGGCCAGGTCTCAAAATGTATGTAAACCGCTGGCGTACGCTGAACTATTGATGTTTTTTTATTTAATTTTTGGGCGTATAATAATGTGTAGGACGTATGCATAACATATTAGTAACATACACAGAACGTTTTAATCACATATAGATAATTTATACCAACGAATGCTGAGCGTGTTGTCGGCGTTCACAATGTATGCCCAACGATAGTCTAACTTATGCATAGCGCGGCAGCGTATCGCCGACGATCACGTGGCGTAGGCTATTCATAGGCTGCGGCTCGACGATTCAAATCATAACCACACGAGACATCGAAGTGTGAAGCCGCTGTCACACCTTGACGTTTTAGCCAGCGTATGCTGACGTATGAAAAATTTGCCGAACCAAGCTGGCACACGTCGAATACGTTATGGGTAAGTTTTGTATACGTTAAGAGCACGCTGGCATACATCGTAGTACACTGGCATACATCGTAGTACGCTGGCATACGTCGTCATATGCTGAGTATGTCTAGAAATTTTCAGAATGTTGAAAATTTCTCGACGTACTCGACGTATGACACACATTCCGTATACGCTGGCATAAGTTGTAGGCACGCTACGTGATCGTTGACACACGTCGACATACGTTACTTGTATGTTACTCATAAGTCGAAACACGTCAATGTAATGGTTAGTGTCAGTGTTCCAGACTCCCTGGTTTTTATTTCTTATTTTTTTTTTCTTCGGCATGACGGTGATGTTGACACTTCGATTTCTAGTGCGGTTATGATTTGAATCGTTGAGCGGCAGCCTATTAATTAATTATATTATATTATAACCGCACTAGAAATCGAAGTGTTAACATCACCGTCATACCGAGGAAAAAAAAAACCAGGGAGTCTGGAACACTGACGCTAACCATTACCTTGACGTGTTTCCACTTATGAGTAACGTACAAGTAACGTGTGTCGACGTGTGTCAACGATCGCGCAACGTGCCTACAACTCATGGCCAGCATTATGCGGAACGTGTGAGTCATACAATGGCATACGTCGAAAAATTTCAAGCATGGAAAATTTGTCTAACAGCTCGGCGTACTACGAAGTATGCCAGCGTACAAAGACGTATGCCAGCGCACTACGACATATGCCAGCGTGCTCTTAACATATACAAAACTTACCCATAATGTATACGACGTGTGCCAGCATTTTAGCAAAATTTTGCATACATCAGGCATACGCTGGTTAAATCGTCAAGGTGTGACAGGGCCTTAAAACAAGTTGGATCCCTCCAATCATTATCGGGTAACTTATACTTTGCAATGTTGAGCCAAATCCATCGATCCATCCATCCATCCATCCATCCATCCATCCATCGGGACCATACTCTGTGCAAAGCGTTGGTGCCGCCTAAGCAGTCTCCTTGGCTATTGGGCACAATCCTGGATGGGTCGCCACTCCGACACAGGACACCAGCATGCTGGCACTCATTTTCCGCACTTGGAAGGATGACAGGCAGAGTCAACCCTACCTGGTATTAATTCAACAGCCAAGCAGGATTTGAACTCAGGATCCTCGGATCTCAAACCCACCACCCGAACCGTTAAGCCAACACCAGGCATGATGGACCAAATGGCCTCTCTATTTCCTTATTTGAGGTCACCTCGGATCGTGCAACCACTCCTTACACTCGTAATCCTGCGGAGACCTGAGACGGTGGACACTATATATCAATGTACATTGTGCATGTAAAATACAGATATGTAAATGCAATTGGTTGGATTCCGACAGCATCATAGCTTCCACAGTAATGTTGTGACATCATCATCATCAAAACATTACACCAAACATTGTGTGAAAACAATATTTTGGAGGGTTTTCAAGACATCATCAAAACGTTATCATACTGTATTACAAATTAACATCATAACCATTAAAATCTTCTAAAAACATTTTGAACATGAAATGTGTTTGTAAAATGTTTTCTCCATGTTTTAAGGGTCAGGTATGGGAGCATGTGCCAGAACAGCGCGTTGCTGCGTCCACTTTCCGCCGGTACTCCAGGGGCCTCTGTCTGGCCATCCCCCAGGCAGATGCCAGGCCCATCCCCATCTCCTTGAGATGATGGTCAACCTGTTGCAACTATGAGGCACATGGTCGGCCCACTGGCCTCCTCCACTCATGAGACTCCCTCGCTGAGAGAATCTGGTGAGCAGGATCAGCGTCAGGAAAACGAGCCACATGTCGATACAGCCGCAACTGACGCTCACGGACAATGCAGGTAACAAATCTCATCCGAGTCTCTCTCAGCAACCGCTCGTTGGACACAAAATCCGACCAGCGATAGCCAAGGATTCTCCGAAGAGACCTGGTACCAAAGGAATTAAGTCTCCGTCTCAGATCCTTGGTCAGAGTCCAAGTCTCGCACCCATAGAGCAAGACTGGAAGTACCAAGTACCTGAAGACTCGGACTTTCGTCCTCCCGCACAGGTACCGGCAGCGCCACATCCCATGATCCAGTGAATCCATGACTCCCCAGGCCCGACCCAGACGTCTATTGACCTCTGACTCGCAGCCAGCAGAGACATGAATATCACTGCCAAGGTAAGTGAATCTCTCCACGACCTCAACATCCTCACCACAAACAGACACAGACAGGACAGCAGCATCCAAGATGTCACCGAAAACCTGGATCTTAGTTTTGACCCAAGAAACCCGTAATCCCAATGGCTCCGACTCCTCATTCAGCACCTCGAGGGCCCCCAAGAGGATGTCTAAAGTCTCCGCAAAGATGACTGCATCATCTGCAAAATCAAGGTCCGAGATCTTGACATTTCCAAACGATGCACCGCAACTTGATCTCTCCGACATCCTCCCTAAAATCCAGTCCATACAAGTGCTGAAAAGTGTGGGGGCAAGTACACATCCCTGACGAACTCCAGTAACAACTGGAAATAAGTCAGAGATGGTACCACCACACTTCACAGCACTCTCAGTACCAGAGTAGAGTTCAGACATCAGATTGATCAGTTTTGGTGGCACCCCACGAAGACCAAGAATCCTCCAGAGGATATCCCTATTCACTAAATCGAACGCTTTACAGAGATCAACATAGGCTGCAAGCAGCCCCTGCCGAAACTCTCGTCCGCGTTCGGTGAGGACACGAAGGGCAAGGATACGGTCAATCGTTGACCTCTTTGGTGTAAAGCCCGACTGCTCTGGACGCTGGTGCTCAAGCAGATGGTGGCGAACCCTATCAAGAATTATCCGAGCAAAGACCTTGCCTGGCACTGAGAGCAGCGTCACCCCTTGGTAGTTGTTGCAGTCTTGGCGATCACCCTTCCCTTTCCAGAGAGGGACAACAAGGCCCCTCTTCCAGTCAGTTGGGATGATGCCTGTGTTCCAGGCAGAGCACAAAACTGCATGCAACGACACGAGTGCAGCATTTCCACCAGCCTTGAGAAGTTCGGCATGGATGCCACAGATCCCTGGAGCTTTGCCCCGTTTCAACTGGTTCACCGCAGCCCGCGTTTCCACAAGCGAAGGTGGACCACAGTTGATTCGAGGGTCAGCAACAGGGATTGTAACACCCTTGATGTCCAACTCGACAGCTGGGGGATCAGCCCGGTACAACCGCTCAAAGTAACCGGCCCAGCGGGCCTTCAGTTCAGACTCCTCTGTCAAGAGCCTACCACTCTCTGCTCGAACTGCAGTGCTCCGAGGGATGGGCTTGGATGAACGTAATGCACGAATTCCCCTGTAAGCGGGACGAGAATCACCTGTCCACAGGTGATTCTCTACCCCCTCACAGATTCCTCGCACATAGGTCTCCTTGTCCACCCTCAGTGCACGTACAGTTTTACGCCTCAGCTCCCTGAACAGCTCAGCTCTGCCATTCAGCCTGGCCCTGCGACTCTGGTCAATGGTATCCAGTGTCCCTTGAGAGACAAAATTCTTCTTTGCCCTGCGGTGAGCTCCAAGACATCCACTGGCAACATCAAGGATGGTGGTCTTGAAGGCGCTCCACAACTCTTCAGGACCCCCCAAAGCACCCAGATCCCCCAAGTGTCCACTCAGCCTGTTCGCAAACTCCTCAGCTACTCTCTCATCCCTGAGCTTGGCAACATCCAACCTAGGCTGGGATGGTACCATTCTCCAGGATTTAAGGTGCAGCTTTAGAGTTGCTACAACAAGCCTGTGGTCAGTATTGAGGAACTGAGCACTCCGGTAGACCCTGCAGTTCTGGATCATCCTCCAACGACCGTCAATGAGGACATGGTCAATCTCCTTTGCCACACCACCAGCGTTGGAATACCAAGTCCAGCGATGAGCTTGTGGGCGCTGAAACCATGAACCAGCCACCCTAAGTCCATGACTTCTTGCAAAGTCAAGGAACTTAGTGCTATTCTGGTTCATAGTTCCTGACCCATGGGGACCAACACACATCTCATAACCATCCCTATCAGTTCCAGTCGATGCATTGAAATCCCCCAAGACTAGAAGTATATCTTGTCTGGGGCACTGATCAACCACAGACTCGAGTGTGGCGTAGAATGCATCCTTCACGGTGAGATCACTCGCCTCAGTCGGAGCATAAACAGAGACCAGGGAAATGACACCTAAGGAGTGACGAATCCTTAATCTCATAATACGCTCATTGACCGGTGTTATCTCAATTATCATTGGGGTCAGCTTATTGGACACAGCTACAGCAACTCCTTGGGTATGGTAACAATCAGAGCGACCAGACCAATAGTAGGTGTAACCACCCACCATGATCTCGCCGCAATCCGGTCTCCGAACCTCAGAGAGAGCTGCAATCCCGATGTCCAAACGCTTGAGCTCAGATGATAACAGAGACAGGTGATCATCCTCTCTTAGGGATAGGACATTCCAGGCACCCAACCAAAGAGACCGCCTCAGGTTAACCCAAGGAGACCGCCGTCTGGTGGACGACACCTCAGCACCACTCCGACACACTCTCCCGCAATCTGACCCAGGGATGTTACCCTGTGGTTTCCCTCCTATCATGAAAGATTGGGGGTCCCGAAGGCTTTGCCCCAATCCCACCATCCGGTGAGCTGCCCTGCAAAGGGAAGCTGCACAGGAGGTACTCCCACGGAGTGGGTTTTCAGATTTTTTTGCGCTTTTGCGTTTTGCGGAATGAAGGGTTTTACGGTGGCCGGAGTGCAAATCCTGCCACCAACATCCTAATTAGAAGTGACCCAACTGCAGGAGGACGTCCGCAGACACAGTTGGGCACTAGATATGGATGGCCGTTGGCTCACAAGGAGCTCCTCCGCCCTTTGACAGGTTTTGTTTTTAATCTTGCTGGGTGTCCATATCCTAACACCCTCCTCACCAGAAAACCTGGTGGGGGAGACGGTTTAGTCGCCGACAACCCGACCATGGAACAGGTTAGTACAGGTTTACATGGTACCTGTAGCAGGTCACAGATCGAACCTGACCTGACGAGAATGTTTTATGTTTTTTTTAAGATGTTTTCGAGATGTTTTAAAAACCATACAAAATAATGTTTTCGTCAAATTTGGCTGCAACATTTTCCAAATGTTGTGTTGTGTTCGCGAGGATCTTCTTGTAAGCCAAGTTGTGCCTCTCGATCAGGCCAATGACGCTCGATCGCCCAGGTGCCGTTATTTCATGCTTTTTACACCAATTTGATGATGAAGTGAAAGTTTTTTTTTTTGTGATGTTGACCTTCCATGTGCGACAATAACGTGGGGGTGGAGGGATTGGTCCCTGAACACATGTCGAGCATGCTTGCAGACTGCAAGCAGAAGCTGGGAGTGCATGCTACGTGAAGACCGAATCAAAAACAAAAAGATCGTTATTCAGCACTCAGCAACATATGGTACATCAACGCAAAATTCACTTCCCATGTATCGTAGTAAAAACTAGAACGGCACTCGGTAGAGCACATACCTCCGTCAGGCTGAATAGTTTACATTTTGTGTCGCACGGATAGGCCGGATCTGAAGCAAAATCTAATCGGCTTGTTCTTGTCCCGCAACCAATTCATCCACCTAATTTTGTCACAACTCGTCCACAACTTTGAAATATGTTCCATATAGTTTTTGGCCCCATCTCTCAATGGTGAAGAACCACTGAGACGATGAAAAATTATCGTATTCCAGATCTGGATCGTCAACAAAATCAAATCGATTCGTTCTTGTCACACACGCAACCTCTCCACCAAGTTTCATCCGAATCCATACACAACTTTTTGAGATATCCTGTATACAGACAAACAGACAGGGGTGAAAACAATGTCCTTTCGCCTTCGGTGGCGGAGGTAACCGTGCAATAGCCAATTAATTTGCCAATCGTCCCCGATCTATTTAACATCACTCGGGAAGTGCCAGGAGACATCAGCCACGATGCATACGCGCATTCGGATTTCGCTGGTCCCTGTAGGTTACCTTCAGCATCACTTGTCATCAATATAACAAAAGTGGCCGAGTGCTTTTGTTTGGTCAGTTCATTTTGAGGGGGGTTGAAAAATAGGGGATGCAGGTGGTTATGCTGTGGCACAGGTGGCCTTTAAGGGATACTTGCACCCAATACAAATGAGTTTGCAGAAGTAGTTCAACTCCTGATAATGCAATTTATAGGCGGTACAAAACCAACACTGTTAGTACGACACGAGAGGCAGCGCAGAGATTTGCACTTGCAGGAGAGGAGAACTGGTTCATGTCGGCAACAGATTCAGTTTCAGCAAGCAGCTTTTTCAGGTAATAAATAAAGTGAATTGTCTGCAAGGTATTATCAAAAGAATGTTGAAATGGATAGAGAGAGAAAAAAAAATGTATTTATGTCTTTACAAGTCATTAGTTCAGAGGGGGTGGCACTGGCAGGATTGCCCAGAGGTACACACGCTCTCCTCGAAGCTGTCTAACCTGGGTTTGGATCCAGACAGCATTAAACTGTCATTGTGACGTTTCATAGGCAGGGTGATTCATCAATGTGTGTGCCGTCTCCCAGATGGATGTTAAACTGGCGTTCCATCTGCCAGCATCAGTTGGTAGATGATAAAAAAAAATCCCACGGTGTCCTTCACGAAGAGTATGTGAGCCATCGCCAGCACCCTGAAGAAATTCCAAATTCCAACTCTGACTACTTAATCAAGCATTAGGCCTGGCCAGACAGTTCGTGAAAGACTTAGGCCAATAACTTCCTTGTGGCCAACACCACAAGAACACGAGATCAAGTGTGGATATGTCATTATCGTAGAGAAATATTTGGCAGAGAAAGAGAGGAAAATGCATCGTGTATTTGTAGATGTTGAAAAAGCATATGATCGAATCCCAAAGAAGGTTGTAGAATGGCCACTTATGAGGCATGGAGTGACAGAAATGCTTATTGGAGTAGTTAGGCCAATGTATGAAAACCCCAAAACAGCACCGAGGACAAAAGGCAGATGTAGAGAACCTTTTGATGCTTGGGTTGATGTGCATTAGGGATCCGTACAAAGTCCACAAATTATTTATTCCTGTGTTGGAGGAACTCACGAAACATATCAGAGTAGGATTTCCTCGGGAATTATTAAATGTGGACGATTTAGTCTTGACAGCTGAAACAGTAACAAGTGAAGAATGGAGGAAGAAAATGGAAATTAAAGCACTTAAAGGAAATGTGGGGAAGACCACGTTTGTGGTTAGCGGAAAACAAAAAGTAGGAAAGTGGCCAAATGCTTTGCGTGGCAAAAGTGTTGGGGAAAACACAATTCAGTATCGTTTGTGAAAGTTGGTACCACAACAAATGTCATGGAGTGAAGGGTCGTTTAAATCAGGCAACTGATAGATGAAAAGGATCTAAGCAGGTTGATCACATGTCTCCGCTGACAGTGAGCCAGAGGTCAATAGACGTCTGGGTCGGGCCTGGGGAGTCATGCATTCACTGCATCATGGGGTGTGGCACTGCCGGTACCTGTGCGGGAGGACGAAAGTCCGAGTCTTCAGGTCCTTGGTGCTTCCAGTCTTGCTCTATGGGTGTGAGACTTAGACTCTGACCAGGGATGTGAGACGGAGACTCAATTCCTTTGGTACCAGGTCTCTTCGGAGAATTCTTGGCTCTCACTGGTCGGACTTTGTCCAACGAGCGGTTGCTGAGAGAGACTCAAATGAGATTTGTGACCTGCATTGCCCATAAGCATCAGATGCGGCTGTATGGGCATGTGGCTCGTTTTCCTGATGCTGATCCTCTTTAGCGAAGGAGCCTTGTGAGTGGAGGGGGCCAATGGGGCGACCACGTGCCTCGGGGTTGCAGCAGGTTGATCAGCATCTCAAGGAGATGGGGATGGGCCAGGCATTTGCCTGGGGGATGACCAGACGGAGGCCCCTGGAGATGGAGGCGCTGGAGTGCGGAAAGTGGATGCAGCAACACACTGCTCCAGCGCATGCTCCCATACCTTACCAACCTGATATGGGACTCGGAATGGAAATCGAAAGGATGACATTTTATTTAGGAGGCATGTTGGATGTCAGTGGGGAAGAGAAATGGCTATAAGGACTCAGATAAAAGTAGCTTGGAATATTTGGAAAGAGTAAGGAGGTAAGTTATCTGAACAAACAAATATGTACCGGATAATAAAGGCAAGTGTATTTGGTTTGTGTACTGCCAACCCTATCATATAGTGGTGAAACTTGGGCCATGAGGATGGGAGATGAAAGAAGAATAGAAATAACACAGATGAGGATGTTAAAATGGATGCATGATATTTCAGTGAAAGATGAACCATGGAGTGAAGATCGTAGAAATGAAATTTCATGAAAACTTTGCAGAATGGAGATTGAATCGAGCAAGAGAAGGCTTGGATGGTTCAGTCATGGAGTTACAAGTACAGAGGATGAACCAATGAAGTAGATAGTATGTTCTGAGACAAATGGGAAAATACCAAGACACAGGCCAAAGGAAACATGGCAGGAATTGTGTGTGGTTGTAGGAGGACAAGGATGAAGTAAAAAGCATGCAAAGAAGAGCAACCAATAGTGATTAAGGTTTCGTCTAACTTCCCTCCAGTGAATGGAAACAGGTTTAAAAACTTCCAACCAAAACTCACGTCAGAATATGGGGTGATTTTCATTCACCTTTTCAAGGGTCTGGTTCATAAATAAAAGTACCAAGAGTATGGTAAAGTACAAGGGCATGGATTATAGTTACAAAGATGTCACGATTGACAAAATTAGAGAAACTCTGTGGGAACCAGGACTGCGAATGAATGGAACGTGTACCTGAATACAGCCCAGCTGAACCTGAATCTGTGGAACATACACCTGAATACAGCCTACCTGAAACTGAATCTGTGGTCAGCACACCTGAATCTGTGGAATGCACACCTGAATACAGCCTACCTGAACCTGAATCTGTGGAACATGCACGTGAATACAGCCTAGCTGAACACGTACCTGAATACAGCCTACCTGAACCTGAATCTGTGGAACACGTAGCTGAACACAGCCGACCTGAACCTGAAACTGTGGAATGCACACCTGATTACAGCCAACCTGAACCTGAATCTGTGGAACACGTACCTGATTACAGCCTACCTGAACCTGAATCTGTGGAACATACACCTGCATACAGCCTACCTGAACCTGAATCGGTGGAACACGTACCTGAACACAGCCTACTTGAACTTGAATCGGTGGAACACGTACCTGAACACAGCCTACCTGAACCTGAATCGGTGGAACACGTACCTGATTACAGCCTACCTGAACCTGAATCTGTGGAACACGTACCTGAACACAGCCGACCTGAACCTGAATCTGTGGAGCACGTACCTGAACACAGCCGACCTGAACCTGAATCTGTGGAACATGCACCTGATTACAGCCTACCTGAACCTGAATGGGTGGAGCACGTACCTGAACCTGAATCTGTGGAACATACACCTGATTACAGCCTACTCGAACCTGAATCTGTGGAACACGTACCTGAATACAGCCAACCTGAACCTGAATCGGTGGAGCACGTACCTGAATACAGCCTACTTGAACCTGAATCGGTGGAACACGTACCTGATTACAGCCTACCTGAACCTGAATCTGAGGAACACGTACCTGAACCTGAATCTGTGGAACATACACCTGATTACAGCCTACTTGAACCTGAATCTGTGGAACACGTACCTGAATACAGCCTACTTGAACCTGAATCTGTGGAACACGTACCTGAACACAGCCTACCTGAACCTGAATCGGTGGAACACGTACATGAACACAGCCTACCTGAACCTGAATCGGTGGAACACGTACCTGAATACAGCCTACCTGAACCTGAATCGGTGGAACACGTACCTGAATACAGCCAACCTGAACCTGAATCGGTGGAGCACGTACCTGAACACAGCCTACCTGAACCTGAATCTGTGGAACATACACCTGAATACAGCCTACTTGAACCTGAATCGGTGGAACACGTACCTGAACCTGAATCGGTGGAACACGTACCTGAACACAGCCTACCTGAACCTGAATTGGTGGAACACGTACCTGATTACAGCCTACCTGAACCTGAATCTGTGGAACACGTACCTGAACACAGCCGACCTGAACCTGAATCTGTGGAACACGTACCTGAACACAGCCTACCTGAACCTGAATCTGTGGAACATGCACCTGATTACAGCCTACCGGAACCTGAATCGGTGGAGCACGTACCTGAACACAGCCTTCCTGAACTTGAATCTGTGGAACATACACCTGAATACAGCCTACCTGAACCTGAATCGGTGGAACACGTACCTGAACACAGCCTACCTGAACCTGAATCGGTGGAACACGTACCTGAACACAGCCTACCTGAACCTGAATCGGTGGAACACGTACCTGAACACAGCCTACCTGAACCTGAATCAGTGGAACACGTACCTGATTACAGCCTACCTGAATCTGAATCGGTGGAACACGTACCTGAACACAGTCTACCTGAACCTGAATCGGTGGAACACGTACCTGAACACAGCCTACCTGAACCTGAATCGGTGGAACACGTACCTGAACACAGCCGTCCTGAACCTGAATCGGTGGAACACGTACCTGATTACAGCCTACCTGAACCTGAATCGGTGGAACACGTACCTGAACACAGTCTACCTGAACCTGAATCGGTGGAACACCTACCTGATTACAGCCTACCTGAACCTGAATCGGTGGAACACGTACCTGATTACAGCCTACCTGAACCTGAATCGGTGGAACACGTACCTGAACACAGCCGTCCTGAACCTGAATCGGTGGAACACGTACCTGATTACAGCCTACCTGAACCTGAATCGGTGGAACACGTACCTGAACACAGTCTACCTGAACCTGAATCGGTGGAACACGTACCTGATTACAGCCTACCTGAACCTGAATCGGTGGAACACGTACCTGATTACAGCCTACCTGAACCTGAATCGGTGGAACACGTACCTGATTACAGCCTACCTGAACCTGAATCGGTGGAACACGTACCTGAACACAGCCGTCCTGAACCTGAATCGGTGGAACACGTACCTGATTACAGCCTACCTGAACCTGAATCGGTGGAACACGTACCTGATTACAGCCTACCTGAACCTGAATCGGTGGAACACGTACCTGAACACAGCCTACCTGAACCTGAATCGGTGGAACACGTACCTGAACACAGCCTACCTGAACCTGAATCGGTGGAACACGTACCTGAACACAGCCTACCTGAACCTGAATCGGTGGAACACGTACCTGATTACAGCCTACCTGAACCTGAATCGGTGGAACACGTACCTGATTACAGCCTACCTGAACCTGAATCGGTGGAACACGTACCTGAACACAGCCGTCCTGAACCTGAATCGGTGGAACACGTACCTGATTACAGCCTACCTGAACCTGAATCGGTGGAACACGTACCTGATTACAGCCTACCTGAACCTGAATCGGTGGAACACGTACCTGAACACAGCCGTCCTGAACCTGAATCGGTGGAACACGTACCTGAACACAGCCTACCTGAACCTGAATCAGTGGAACACGTACCTGATTACAGCCTACCTGAACCTGAATCGGTGGAACACGTACCTGAACACAGTCTACCTGAACCTGAATCGGTGGAACACGTACCTGATTACAGCCTACCTGAACCTGAATCGGTGGAACACGTACCTGATTACAGCCTACCTGAACCTGAATCGGTGGAACACGTACCTGATTACAGCCTACCTGAACCTGAATCGGTGGAACACGTACCTGAACACAGCCGTCCTGAACCTGAATCGGTGGAACACGTACCTGATTACAGCCTACCTGAACCTGAATCGGTGGAACACGTACCTGATTACAGCCTACCTGAACCTGAATCGGTGGAACACGTACCTGAACACAGCCTACCTGAACCTGAATCGGTGGAACACGTACCTGAACACAGCCTACCTGAACCTGAATCGGTGGAACACGTACCTGAACACAGCCTACCTGAACCTGAATCGGTGGAACACGTACCTGATTACAGCCTACCTGAACCTGAATCGGTGGAACACGTACCTGAACACAGCCTACCTGAACCTGAATCGGTGGAACACGTACCTGAACACAGCCTACCTGAACCTGAATCGGTGGAACACGTACCTGATTACAGCCTACCTGAACCTGAGTCGGTGGAGCACGTACCTGAACACAGCCTACCTGAACCTGAATCTGTGGAACACGTACCTGAACACAGCCTACCTGAACCTGAATCTGTGGAACATACACCTGAATACAGCCAACCTGAACCTGAATCGGTGGAACACGTACCTGAACACAGCCTACCTGAACCTGAATCGGTGGAACACGTACCTGATTACAGCCTACCTGAACCTGAATCGGTGGAACACGTACCTGAACACAGTCTACCTGAACCTGAATCGGTGGAACACGTACCTGAACACAGCCTACCTGAACCTGAATCGGTGGAACACGTACCTGATTACAGCCTACCTGAACCTGAATCGGTGGAACACGTACCTGAACACAGCCTACCTGAACCTGAATCGGTGGAACACGTACCTGATTACAGCCTACCTGAACCTGAATCGGTGGAGCACGTACCTGAACACAGCCTACCTGAACCTGAATCTGTGGAACACGTACCTGAACACAGCCTACCTGAACCTGAATCTGTGGAACATACACCTGAATACAGCCAACCTGAACCTGAATCGGTGGAACACGTACCTGAACACAGCCTACCTGAACCTGAATCGGTGGTTATAAGTAATGTATAAAATGGTTCTTGATAACTATTGTTCTGTCCAGAGACGTGCGTTATTACAACACAACACAGTCATCTCCTTTACGGTTCGTCCATGACACGGAAATGGTGTTTTCCTCGTTCATTTGACCAAGTTTAAGAGGGGTAAAGTCCGTGTGAACTTCGACCTCAAAGCCGAGGTTCAGGGTTCAAGGTTCGAATCGCGACTCCACACCAGGTGACCGGTTCTCTGTAAACACTGAACTGTAGGACAAGGCCTTGTGTTTTTTTTACCCCTCATCCTCCCAATCCCCACCCAGAACCCAAGAAGACTCGGTACAGATGGACACAAACAAGCACACACTTCACACGAGTCGCCACGACAACTCGGAATTTGAACAACGAAAGGCAAGGAACAGTCAGTTTTCACCGAGATACTGTTTGAAATCGGTCTCTCATTCATCAAAACACTTACGGAAAAAGTTTCGGTCCGAAGAGGATGCCGGAAGAACAGATCGGACCGGTATGACGTCATCGAGTTTGTATAATTAATTAATTAATTTCTTCCTTCCTTCCTTCAATGTCAGTGCTGCTTTCTCGGGATGAAGATTACCACACCGCGATATAATCACATTCTGTTTTTGTTGTCGATATAATCACATTTTCGGGCATATAATAGATGATGTAATTTTATCTTTATTATAATGTAAGTCACGTGTCCGGCGGTTAAAAAATCAGACGAAATCAAGAGGATGATTAATACACCGCCTAAAAAGCAGCAATCATCAAGATATCGCATAACGTTTCACGTATTTATTTATCCAATAATTAAATACATTTAAACATAGTACGCTACAGCGAAAAACAAAAAGTCATTCAAAAGGATTCAAATCGGATTTCCTTCTTATTATTATTCTTGTTCCTATTTTTATCATCTTCTTCTTCTTCTTCTGCTTCTTCTTCCTCTTCTTCTTCTTATTGGGATCTTCTTTGAAGGACTTCCAGCCGATCACGAATATGATCATTTTGTGTGCGCTTGCATGTTATGGACGGATGTTTGTCCAAATTCATGTTGTTAATGTATTTATTCAGGTGGTCCGAGAATTGCTCTCGGGTGTCACCACCAACGATCTATGGTACTATACAAACTGGATGGAGTACCAACTGGTCAGGCGGTCCTGAAGCCACCGGAAGCGCTCCATCCGCCATGTTGCTTCTCCCACAACGCAGAAAATCGCATTTGCGTCAACACAAGTAGTACTTGCTTCAAGGTGCATACGTCCTACAAAAATTTCACCTTCCTCCTTGATTTTTGTCCATTCCCGGGTTGAAAAAAAACCATTGTGATAATATTTATGGAATGCCATCGTGTTGCGCTCGAAGAAGAAGAGGAATCATATTTCATCAGTGAGTAAATTTATCATCGTAACTTTCCTTTATCTTTTACATTTCACAATAAAGTTCGAGAACAAATATCGTTCATTTTGATCATAATTGAAAACATGAATATCCCTGTCGTTTTTAGCTCACCTGGATGGTAGTTCCGGGGAGCTGATGCGATCGAGCAGTGTCCGCAGGTCAGTCAGTCAGTCAGTCAGTCAGTCAGTCAGTCAGTCAGTCAGTCAGTCCATGAATACTTCAGTCATTATTGCTTGAACCAAACACTCGATGTTGATGAAACTTGGCCACAAGTTTCATATCTGATGCCGAACGAAGGTGTATTCACCACATCAAAATCTGCACTCATTAAGGGGGTCTACGAGGGAGGGTTTTGGACCCCCCCCCCCACCAATAAATAAATATATAGGTATTTGCTCTCTTCTCCGAAACTTGACCATAACCTTAACACCAATGATGTACCAAAGTGTGTCGACCACATCAAAATCTGCACTCATTAAGGGGGTCTACGAAGGAGGGTTTTGGACCCCCCCCCACCAATAAATAAATATATAGGTATTTGCTCTCTTCTCCGAAACTTGACCATAACCTTAACACCAATGATGTACCAAAGTGTGTCGACCACATCAAAATCTGCACTCATGAAAGGGGTTTACGGGGGTTTGGACCCCCCCCCTCCCAAAATAAATAAATAAATAAATAGGTATTGGCTCTTTTCTCCAAAACTACACCTAAAATTTTGATGAAACTTGACCACAACCTTCATCACCTGTAATGTACCAAAGTGCATCGACCGCATCAAAATCTGTGCTCATTTAGGGATCTTCAATGGGACGGGGGGGGGGGGTGGGTTGAATCGCCCAAAATAGGTATTTGCTCTCTTCTCCAAAACTACATACGCGACTTCGATGAAACGTGACCATAACCTTCATTACCCGTGATGTACCTAGATTTGTTCATGCCATCAAAAAAATTCAGGGTCTTGGGAGGTTTGCGGGGGGGGGGGGGGTTAAAGTGACTTGCCCCTGATACAGGTGAACGTCAGGACAGGCGGTCCTATGTTTTTATTACGTACCAAAACTTGATTTATTCATAGGATACTTACCCCGTGCATGCAGTCTTGAGAAGGACTTGGTGCGAGCAGGAGCACCGAGGAGGGGTGGGGGGGGGGGAGGTTCGCAGGGTAACTACCCTGGGGCCTGGACCTATTAGGTGCCCGTAATTATTCCTTCAGTTTTTTTTCATATAGTGATTGTTTGTGCTGATAAAACATTGGGGGAAATTTTATTTTGTGTGTCCCTCCAAGCCACTCAAGGTGATTCCCCGGCATGCCATTGCTGTGGACAGTGACACCCTCCCTCGTAAAATAAACTACTGTGGGAACAATTTACATAATCACAATCACGGCAATGACATAATGATGTAAATCAGGGGTCTCCAACGTGCGGCCCGCGGGCCACATGCGGCCCCTTAGACGGATTTATGCGGCCCGCGGTGCCATATTAAGTTTACATTACAATGCGGCCCGCGATACTGCCAATTTGTCAGGGTCAATGATCAAAGTGTTCTGTAATTTTTATTATGATTTTGATTCATATTAGACATGTGTTTTTAACACGATTATTCATTTATCATATTCGTTGGCAAGAAAAATATATTCAGCACTAATTTTTGTTTAAATTTCCGCATATTAATTATATATATATATATATATATATATATATATATATATATATATATATATATATATATATATATATATATATATATATATACTGTATATATATATATATATTTATATATATATATATTTTTTTTTTTTCGGAATTTAGCGTCCTTTTTTGGGGTGCGGCTCTCCGCCCCTCACCACTTTGGTTTTGTGTCCCTCCGCCCAAAAAGGTTGGAGACCCCTGATGTAAATGAACACAGGAGTATTTGGCCGCATCCCATCCGGTTGAATTGTGTTAACCGAATCTGCATGTAGGAATAATAAATGAATAACACCCCAATTTCCCTTAAATATGGCACGTTACTGATGATGAAAATATGGAAACGTCCATATGGGTTGTTTTTAAAATAAATATTGAAGGGGGCCCAACACTGAGTATTGCCCCTGGGGCCCATTAAGGCTCTCAGCGGCCTTGGGGGCAAGCCAACTCTTCTGGCGACAAATGTGTAATTACATCTACATACACTTCCTGAAGTAAATGTGTACAGATTATACGTTGAAAATTTTAGATGCATGTTCAATATGCACTCATATCAAACGGACAGGTAACATGTGGCAAAGTTTCAATTTCCTCCGACGAACAGTTTTCGATGTACGCTCTGAAAATGTATTGTCAGGTCAGGTTAGATCTGCGACTTGCCACAGGTATCATATAAACCTGTACTAACCTGTTCCATGGTCGGGTTGTCGGCGACTAAACCGTCTCCCCCACCAAGTTTCTTTGTGAGGAGGGTGTTTGGATATGGACACCCAGCAGGATTAAAAACAAAACCTGTCAAAGGGCGGAGGAGCTCCTTGTGAGCCAACGGCCATCCATATCTAGTGCCCAACTGTGTCTGCGGACGTCCTCCTGCAGTTGGGTTACTAATTATTAGGAGGTTGGTGGCAGGATTTGCACTCCGGCCACTGTAAAACCCTTCATTCTGCAAAACATTCCAGAAGCATAAAAACATCTGAAAACCCACTTGGTGGGAGTACCTCCTGTGCAGCTTCCCTTCGCAGGGCAGCTCACCGGATGACGGGATTGGGGCAAAGCCTTCGGGACCCCCAATCTTTGATGAAAGGAGGGAAACCACGGGGTAACATTCCCAGGTCAGATTGTGGGAGAGTGTGGCAGAGTGGTGCTAAGGTGTCATCCACCAGACGGCGGTCTCCTTGGGTTAACCTGAGGCGATCACTTCGAGTGGGTGCCTGGAATGTCCTATCCCGAAGAAAGGATGATCACCTGTCTCTGTTATCATCTGAGCTCAAGCGTTTGGACATCAGTATTGCAGCTCTCTCTGAGGTTCGGAGACCGGATTACGGCGAGATCATGGTGGGATCATGGTGGGATCATGGTGGCAAGATCATGGACACCTACTATTGATCTGGTCGCTCTGATGGTTACCATTCCCAGGGAGATGCTGTAGCTGTGTCCAATAAGCTGACCCCAATGATAATTGAGGTAACACCGGTCAATGAGCATATCATGAGTCTAAGGATTCGTCACTCCTTAGGTGTTGTTTCCCTGGTCTCTGTCTATGCTTCAACTGAGGCGAGTGATCTCACCGTGAAGGACGCATTCTATGTCACTCTCGAGTCTGTGGTTGATCACTGCACCAAGTGAGATACACTTCTAGTCTTGGGGGATTTCAATGCATCGACTGGAACTGATAGGGATGGTTATGAGGTGTGTGTTGGTCCCCATGGGTCTGGAACTGTGAACCAGAATAGCACAAAGTTCCTTGACTTTGCAAGAAGTCATGGACTTCGGGTGGCTGGTTCATGGTTTCAGCGCCCACAAGCTCATCGCTAGACAAGGTATTCCAACGATGGTGATATGGCAAAGGAGATTGACCATGTGCTCGTTGATGGTCGCTGGAGGATGATCCAGAATTGCAGGGTCTCCCGGAGTGCTCAGTTCCTCAATACTGGCCACCAGCTTGTTGTAGCAACTCTGAAGTTGCACCTTAAATCCAGGATAATGGTACCATCACAGCCTCGGCTGGATGTTGGCAAGCTCAAGGATGAGAGGGTATCTGAGGAGATTGCCAACAGGCAAAGTGGAGATATGGGGGGGGGGCTGAGTGCTCTGGGGGATCCTAAAGGGTGGTGGAGTGCCTTCAAGACCACCGTCCTTGATGTTGCCGGTGGATGTCTTGGAACTCACCGTCGGGCGAAGAAGAATTTTGTCTCTCAAGGGACACTGGATACCATTGACCAGAGTCGCAGGGCCAGGCTAAATGGCAGAGCTGAGCTGTTCAGGGAGCTGAGGCATAAAACTGTACGTGCGCTAAGGGTGGACAAGGAGGCCTATGTGCGAGGAATCTGTGAGGGGGTAGAGCATCACCTGTGGTCAAGTAATTCTCATCCTGCTTACAGGGGAATTTGCGCATTACGTTCACCCAAGCCCATCCCTTGGTGTAATGCAGTTAGAGCAGAGAGTGGTAGGCTCTTGACAGAGGAGTCCGAAGTGAAGGCCCGCTGGGCCGGTTACTTTGAGCGGTTGTACCAGGCTGATCCACCAGCTGTCGAGTTGGAAGTCAGGGGTGTTACAATCCCTGTTGCTGACCCTCCAATCAACTGTGGTCCACCTTCATTCGTGGAAACACAGGCTACGGTGAACTGATTGAAATGGGTAAATCTCAAGGGATCTGTGGCATCCATGCTGAACTTCCCAAGGCTGGTGGAAATGCTAGACTCATGTTGTTTAATGCAGTTCTATGTTCTGCCTGCAACACAGGCATAATCCCAACTGACTGGAAGAGGGGCCTTGTTGTCCCTCTCTGGAAAGGGAAGGGTGATCGCCAGGATTGCAACAACTACCAAGGGGTGACACTGCTCTCAGTGCCAGGCAAGGTGTTCACTCGGATAATTCTCGATAGGGTTCGCCACCATCTGCTTGAGCACCAGCGTCCAGAGCAGTCAGGCTTTACACCAAAGAGGTCAACGATTGACCATATCCTTGCTCTTCGGGTCCTCACTGAACGCAGACGAGAGTTTCGGCAGGGGCTGCTTGCAGCCTATGTTGATCTCCACAAAGCGTTCGATTCCGTGAATCGCGATGCCCTCTAGAGGATTCTTGGTCTTCGCGGGGTGCCACCAAAACTGATCGATCTGATGTCTGAACAATACTTTGGTACTGAGAGTGCTGTGCGATATGGTGGTACCATCTCTGACTTATTTCCATTTGTTACTGGAGTTCGTCAGGGCTGTGTTCTGGCCCCACACTTTTCAGCACTTCAGCATGGACTGGATTCTGGGGAAGATGTCAGAGAAATCAAGCTGTGGTGCATCACTGCGGAATGTCAAGATCTCTGACCTTGATTTTGCAGATGATGCAGTCATCTTTACAGAGACTCTGGATATCCTTTTGGGGGCCCTCGAGGAGCTGAATGAGGAGTCGGAGCCACTGGAATTATAGGTTTCCTGGGTCAAAACTAAGATCCAGGCTTTCAATGACATCTTGGATGCTGCTCTCCTGTCTGTTCCTGTTTGTGGTGAGGATGTTGAGGTCGTGGAGAGATTAATTTACCTTGGCAGTGATATTCATGTCTCTGCTGGCTGTGAGTCAGAGGTCAACAGACGTCTGTGTTGGGCCTGGGGAGTCATGGATTTACTGGACCATGGGGTGTGGCGCTGCCGGTACCTGTGCGGGAGGACGAAAGTCCGAGTCTTCAGGTCCTTGGTGCTTTCAGTCTTGCTCTATGGATGTGAGACTTGGATTATGACCAGGGATCTGAAATGGAGACTTAATTCCTTTGGTGCTAGGTCTCTTTGGAGAATCCTTGGCTATCGCTGGTTGGGCTTTGTGTGCAACGAGCGGTTGCTGAGAGAGAATTCAAATGAGATTTGTTACCTGCATAGTTCGTGAGCGTCAGCTGCGGCTGTATGGACATGTGGCTCATTTTCCTGACGCTGATCCTGCTCACCAGATTCTCTCAGTGAGGAGCCTCATGAGTGGAGGAGGTCAATGGGCCGACCGCGTGCCTTGTGGTTGCAGCAGGTTGACCAGCATCTCAAGGAGATGGGGATGGGCCTGGCATCTGCCTGGGGGATGGCCAGACGGAGGCCCCTGGAGTACCGGCGGAAAGTGGACGCAGTGATGCGCTGCTCTGGGTCGTGCTCTCATACCTGACCTGACCTGTCATGTAACGTGTGGTAAAGTTTCAATTTCCTCCGGTAAACGGTTTTCGGCGTACACTCTCAAAATGCAGATATGTACCGGGCGACCAATTGCTTAACTCCACTCTCCGCCTCATGAGTGCAGGCTAATGATGCAAATCAAATTGATCAAATACAGTAAAACTGACTCTTTTGTACAGTATGCCCAAATCGTTGGCAGAGTGAGCAGCCGAGAGAATGTGCATGTCTGCTCTGCAGGCGGGGTGATTAATCAATGTATGTGCCGTCCCTCGGACGGACGTAAAATTGGACGTCCCATCACACACTCGCCTGCCTCCAAGTTGTCGAGCCTGGGTTTGAATCCTGACCCAGCTATACACTGCCATCCCGGTGTTTCACAGGCAGGGTGATAAAATCAATGTGTGTGTCGTCCCGTGGATGGCCGTTAAACTGGACGTCGCATCGCACACTTGCCTCTAAGCTGTCTTGCTATCACCGGCACCAACCTGTCCGTGAAAGACTTGGGTCAAACTTCCTCTGGACGATATGACGAGAAGGTGGGATTAATGGTGGCCATTGACATAAAAAAACACTCGTTCATCCTCTCTCGTTTATCCTTCACACATTAAAAAAACAACAACAACAACCTATCAACCAATTTTGCGACCAACAAACAAATCAACTTAAGGGTCAGGGTTCACATGATGAATGCCAAATGAGAAGCTGCGATACCACAGTGATATTTCAGCGTAAAATTACACCATTCCTGTTCATCACCATGTAAAAAAATACCTGTGAAACCTCTTTCCACAACCCTCGCATAACCGATTGGAACAGTTTATTGCCGCACAAAAATGTTTGTTTAACATTTATTTGGCTTTTTCTATCTGGGATGCGTTCAAAATCAACTGGATCCGCGACGCAAGTCAGCCAAGTAGTGCAAACCAAGATGGCGCCGATCACGTGACCTCGAGTTCACGCCAGCCACACTTTTAACTGGTTCTGAGCATTCGATTTATTTTCAGTTCAGTGGGCCTAAGACATCAAGATCAAGGCCTGTAGGCCCTCTGCTGATTAAACGCCGCTCAGGTTTGTTGCGGAAGATTTCAATTGGCTTTGTTTGGGTAGTATGTTTATTCACGATGAGAGACCGGGAAAAAATTCGAATCATTTGTTGAATAAAAATTATTTGTAAGGTTTAATGAAGAGGAGTTAAGTGGACAGAGGAGGCAAAAATATATCGGTATTTTGTGTCGCAGGTTGTGACTGCAGTGCAGTGATTCTTGTTAAGTAAAAAAACAGTCGGTGGTGTTATCCTTTTTAATGTGGGGAAAGTTTGGACAGCAAGATTTCCGCTCACATCTTGGATTATTTTGTCATCATGCAAAAGTGCTTCCATCCTCAGGTCACCTAGTGCATTGCAGAACCACTGGGAGATGCCAAGCTGCGTGGTCAGGAATTTTGCAACAGCTGCTCCTATGGTATATGGGGTTATCGCTCTATAACAGTTGAGGTACCAATATATATATATATATATATATATATATATATATATATATATATATATATATATATATATATATATATATATATATATATATATATCTGGCAAGATAGTCTGGAGGTGTGCATGCTCCAACCCTGGGTTTGAGTCTCGACTCAGCTATAAACTGCTACACCGGTGTTCCGCAGGCAGTGTGAGGTATCGATGTGTGCACCATCCTGCAGATGAACGTTAAACCGTCCAAAGAAAAGAAGAAAAAAAAAGACTAAGAGGTCAACCAAGCTGGAATGGAGAATAAGTCATCGTAAATGCCCTAAATCAAGGACAGTTTACTAAAGGCTTGAAGAAGATGACCAAGACAAACTCAATCGAACAAGTGTAGGTTCTGCAAGGTAAAACAGAAAACACTTTCCTTTGGGATGTAAATTAAAAAAAAAACATGTCAGAACAGCGGTACACACAAAGGCACAACAATGCATGCAGAGTAATCCACTGGCACATCTGCAAAAACTCCAATGTCTGCCTCAGAAAAATCATAGAAGGAGTGTAAATCAAAAGCGATTGTTGAAAATGAGTACGTAGTGCTCACATCAGTCCTGAAAATCACATTGGGTGTGAACACGTAAAACAAAGACTTGCAACGACACATAGTACTCAGATACAAAAAGGAAAAGATGGCATTGCTAATGGAGGTGTCAGTACCCAGCGACTTTGGTCTGAATAACGTAGAATAATCAAGAAGGGCAAGACCTGATGCAGGGCCCAAAGGGGAGACCAGTACACCATTAAGCTGCGAATGAAGGTCTTGTCAGTTGCATGATAAAGGATACCCATTTGGCAGCTGGCTTTGGAGGTCATCTTTGAAAAGTGGTTTGCCCAATAAAGATCATGGCTCATATTGAGACCCAGGAGTTTGAGTGAATGAACTTCTTCAAGAGGATTGTTTAGAAAGTACATGGAATGATGTGCCCATACAGTGCAATCGGATTAGAGGAGAGTGAGACAATGAGATTTGTCAGGATTGAAAGACTTATTCCAAGGCTTTGACCAGCTTGTATTTTTTGTCAAGGTCTGAAGAGAGGGAAGAGGCTGCAACTTGCCTGTCTGAAGGGTGAGGGATGTCATGGCAGAGGGTGGAGTCATCAAATAGGTAAAGAGGATTTTTCCAGAGTCAGAGAAGTCGTTGATGAAGATGAGGAAGAAGGACTGAGCCCAGAACACTGCCTTGGGGCACTCCAGCCTTGACAGGGAGAAGAGATGAAAGGATTCCATTGAGTGCCACACGATGGCTGCGAGAGGAGAGGAAGTCAGTCAGTCATGTGTGGATTTGGCCTTGGATGTCACAGGCAGAGAGTTTGGAGAGGAAGGCGGGATGCGAGACTCTCGACATCTCGGGATATGTGTGGAAAGACAGCCCAGATGTCATGACTGACATTGAGGGCCTCCATCCGTTTTTGGGAGAGTAAGCGTAGCATGTCGAAGGTAGAATAACCTGGTCTGAATCCAAATTGGTGAACTGAGATGATAGGATGGATGTCATATCAACTGTGATGATTGATTCCATGTCCTTGCTGATGATTGGAAGTAAACTGATAGGTCTGGTGTTAAGGGGATCGGTTTTTCACCTTTTTATGCAATAACGTGATTTTGTCTGCTTTCCAAGCAGATGGAAGATGTCAAAGGGCAAATATGAAAAGGGCAGAGAGAGGATGTGCAAGAGTAGCGGAGCAGGCTTTTAGGATACGTGAGCTAATGCCGTCTTGTCTCGTCACCGAATCGGAGGTGAAGGTTTCCAGAAACTACTTCACTTTCTTCGTTACAAAAGACACAGTGACCAGGAGCAGTTGGGTGCGACTGTGTCGTGTGGGTACAGAGAGCGAGGGGTTGGGGACACAAAACTTGAAATCAAACACAGAATTGAGGTATTCTGCCTTCTCACGATTGGAGTCAGCTATGGTGACATTTGAAGGGAGGGAAGGGATCGAAGAGGAGCATTCTCCGGAGACAGACTTAACAAGGTGCTGCCAGGTTTTAGAGGAGGGAGACAGGTTTGCAAGTAATTCAGCCCTGAGGTTGGCCAGACGTTGTTTTCCGGCTCTCCTGAGAGTCGACACACACTTGTTCCAGGCTTTGTGGAATGACCTGAAGTAGCTTTTAGTCGGATTTTCCTTCCAGAAAGAGAAGGCTCGATGTTTGAAGGCAACTGCCTCACCGCAGGATTCTGCGTACAAAGGGCGAGAGGATGGATATGATAACTGCAGACAAGATGGAATAAATTTGTACAAAATGGAAAGCAAACTTGTGTGGAAGGATTCCCAGGCAGTGTTAATATCAGGAGAGGTGGTAATGAACGACCAGTCTTGACATGAGAGAGCAGCTTGCAGTCCCTGCCAGACTCAAGGGTGCTCTCTGAATATGGCCAAAGAGTTGTTGACTCTCACAAGCCACAAGCACATGAATGCCAGATGAACCTATTGGGGCAGAAGAGGAACAGGAGACTCATGGATCACATTTGTAGGAAAATTTGTCATACTAAGTCCAGAAGGGAGGACATACCATTGGGAGAAATCAGGATCGGAAAGCTCACTGATCGGGTGAGGCCCATATTTGCATATCACACCTGATTTTGGCCCATACCACTCACAGGGAAGCACTCTAGACATCACAAACATCATTCAGAGTAATTGTTGAAGAGGATTGTTGAGTAGCTGGTGTCCCTTTAAGTTAACAAAGCGAAAGGTTCCAACTCAATCATGTCAAAATTAACAATAACAAGTCTGAAGATGACGATGGTTCACGAGCGGTATTTTACGATGTAGATTGTTTCAGAAGTCAAGGATGAGACAATGTGATAATGTTTGACCAAGTTATAAAAATGATCAACATGATGTGGTACGCGTGACAGGTTATTAGCTGCAAAATGTCGAAAACCCGGTTTCGTTCAACAACTTAAAAAAATTGACCTTTGCATAACCTTTAAAGGTCCCAAAACAATGTTGTGGACATTAAAATAAGGAAACAGGATACGTGCTATAGCTCATTGGAGTTAGTTCGTCAAAGAAGGTCGAAAACCCGGTTTGATTCCCACAACTTTGAAAATTTGACCATTGTGAACTTTAAAGGTCAAAGGTCAAGGATTCTGATCTTTGGTGCAAAACTTCCTCTGGAATATTCCAGGAACAATATAACGTCATATAGGCTTGATGGCATTTCGCAATCTCGGATTATGCATACTTTGATGAAATCAGCGTAAAAACAAACTTGAAGGGGGCGCCACGGGCAAGGTGTTCGAGATAGAGCAAAATGGTTTCAAGACCTTAGGTGGGGAATGACCTCAAGATTATGCATAAAAAATATTGTCATCCTAGCTCTCAAAGTTTGAGCGGTCGTATGATTTTTATGTCAAAATTCGAAATTTTCTAAGTTCGTGACCTTGTGACCTTGACCTTGTGACCTTGACCTAGGGACGAAAATGAAAAATCGAACTCCGTGGGGCTATGCAGGTGCCATTGGGCTAACCAAATACCGAAACCCCTGTCAGATTCGACAAAACCCCGAGGAGAAGATGCAAATTGAAATCGGCTACCCCCTAAAAACACGTGTTTTGGGCGAAGCTCCGCCCATAATGGGCGCACCACGCCCATTCTCAGGAAAACACAACCAGATCATGATATAAACCTCCCACCAAAATTTTGTCAGGATCGGATCAAAACCCACGGAGCTATGCTCGGGACAGACAGACAGACAGACAGAGAGACATA